>NC_073241.2:88594393-88897424 GCF_029281585.2 Gorilla gorilla gorilla | reverse complement strand
TATAAAACTGTGATAGAGGATATTAAGGAAAACTATTATCTAGTGACTTTCTTGAAGTATTTCATTTGGAAGCATGATCATATCTCTGGTAAAGTCTATGTTGTGCCATTTCACATGGTTTTAATTATCTTATAAAAACCCATATGATATTCTAGAATCTCAAAAAATCGATCTGTAATAACAGGAAATCCAGGACCTTTTTTATTTAGTCTCTTTATAACAACAATTGGTTCCAGCTTCACAGGGCAAGGGGGAAAAAAACCCATAAAATTTGTGACAGCTACAATAATACTGCCTTGGCTCGATTAAACTCAAAAGCAAGCTGATTGAGGGATTGATTTGATAGTGCAAGACATTTTGAAAAAACATGTGTTCACTCACTGTCATGGGCTTCATGGTTTATTTCTTTTCATGCTCAGTAACTATGAAAATGCCAGCAAATGTCAAGTAAAAAAATTCTTTTCATTTTTGTTTTCTTCTCCAGATACCATGTCTGCCTAAAACAACCACAATAAAAACCCACTTTGGTGTCAACCTTTGATCATTCTGAAAAGGATGTAGGCTGTTCTTGGGTTTCTCCAGAGATTAAAGACTAGACTAGAACTTCCAGTAGTCTAAAGGGTGAACTGTGTCTAAACAACATTTGCCACCAGCTCTCGTTAAAATCCAGATTGATGAGCCCCTCCCCTAGAGTTGCAGATTCAGTAGGTCTTGGGTGAGGCCTGAGAACTTGCATTTCTAATTCCAAAGTAAGGATCATACTTTGAGAGAATGACTCTTCTGTACATATGAGATAAAACATATTAAGAGATTAAATCAACCTCATTATAAGCCCTCCATATATGTACAGATTTTCCATTTCATCCATATGTTTATTCATTTATTCATTTTAGTACTTAATGGGACTACTATAAGGATAGATTTTGTTTTTTAATTATTATACTTTAAGTTCTAGGGTACATGCGCACAAAGTGCAGGTTTGTTACATATGTATATATGTGCCATGTTGGTGTGCTGCACCCATTATTCATCATTTACATTAGGTATATCTCCTAATGCTCTCCCTCCCCCCTCACCCCATTCCACAAAAGTCCCCGGTGTGTGATGTTCCCCACCCTGTGTCCAAGTGTTCTCATTGTTCAATTCCCACCTATGAGTGAGAACATGCGGTGTTTGGTTTTCTGTCCTTGCGATAGTGTGCTGAGAATGATGGTTTCCAGCTTCATCCATGTCCCTACAAAGGACATGAACTCAAGGATAGATTTTTTAAAATCACTATTATCGAAGACCTTAAGATCTAATTTTTTTTTAAAGCAAGAAGAAACACATAAGGAAAAGTTACATAATAATGTAAAGCAATAATATACGATTACTTGCCAAATGCTTCAACCTTTCCTGATGCCATTAGCAAGCTGACTTCTAAAAGGGCTGAGTTAATTCTGGCTTGCTCTACTGTTGACCCAAAAAAGGAGCACATTTCACTCCTAGGGACTGACTGCTATTATACTCAGAAGTGGGAGGGCGAATTTCTGGCTGAAGTTCATACGTTACAAATCAGCAGTCAACTTACTCTTGTGATGGAGCATGAAATTGAAGCAATATGGCTCCCAGCTGAAGGACCAGCTTTGTGGGATTCAGGCCCAGGGCACTGCTTAGGGGACCATGTAAATGACAGAGGCTCTGATGTCTCGATTTTCATCCTGGTTGGTGGGCAGCCTAGGGGACGTCCGGCTCTCCTGGAGCCAGTGTGCTGGGATTCTGCTCTGATTCCTTGGCTCAGCAGCAGTTCTGTCCTTTGTCCTTTCTGAAAACCTCACACACAGAGCAATTTAATATCACGTTAATGAGCTGCCTGAGGACCTTGGGAGGTCCTGCCCCACCCCCGCCAGCACATCTCCAGGGATGACTTCCCTTTCATTTTTTTGAGAGGTCACTGCCCTGGCAGTGTCACAGAAAACTCTCCTTCCCCTCACTGTGATCTCAGGGATCCTGGTAACAAGTCTTGCTCACTGCTGTCTGGAGCTTACGTCAAATCCAAGAGAATGTATGCAAAGTCTCGCAGAATCCAGAAGTGTTACAGCCAGCAGACCAGAGACAGGCACTCCTTAGACATGATTGATGCCCCTCATCAAAAACTGGTGGCTGACTATCTTAAATACTGGCTTTGAGGCCTGGCTTTCAAAGCCCCTCCCCACAGAGCAGATGGTCTGAGGGTTGGCCCTGCTTGACCTCACTAAACATTTTGTGTCTCTTTTGTGTGGGTTCATGTTCCCCAGCACCACCTTATTGTTCCTCTCCCTTGTGGGTTGTGCTTGATGGCAGCATTGGTCAGTGGTGTGCAGCTTCCTACTTAATTATTCATATCAGAGTGATCTAGCAGAAACTCCCTCTCCCAGGCTAGATCCTAAGCTCCTAAAGGAAATGAGTATTCTTTACCCTTTGCTATTTCTCACCACATCTAAAACAATGTGGAGCGTGTGTTCAGGAAGAGCTTGTCAAATGACAGGCAAATGAAGGGTAACAGATCTTCAAAAGTAGAAAATGCCTTTGCCTATTCTATTTAAGAATGAGAGAAAGAAGTTGTACAATCTGGCATTATCTGGGTAGTGATACCTGCCTAAGAAAAGGGAGCTGAGGCCGGGTGCAGTGGTTCACTCCTCTAATTCCATTGTTTTGGGAGGCCCAGACAGGAGGATCACTTGAGGCCAGGAGTTTAAGACCAGCCTGGGTAACAGAGCAAGACTCCATCTCTACAAAAGCAAAATTAGCTAGCCATGGTGTTGAGCACCTGTAATCTCAGCTACTTAGGAGACTGAGGTGGGAGGATCACTTGAGCCTGGGAGTTTGAAGCTGCAGTAGGCTATGATTGATTGTGCTGCTGTACTCTATCCTGAGCCACAGAGCAAGACCCTGTCTCTTTTTTTTTTTTTTAAAGGGCGGGGGGAGATGAATTGCTAAAAATAACATCTGTGTTCAACATTGTGTAAAAAGGAATTTGGGCTTTGTGCCTCATTTTGACTCTAATTTACTAGCTGTGTTATTTCAGCTACTTCCTCTTTGACATTGTGTTTTCTTATCTGTAAATTGGGACTTTGTATCTAGCTTGCAGTGCTATTGCAAAAATTAAAGGAATTGATGAATAGATGCAAAAGATAAATCAACTAGTGGATAGTTCATGGCATCTGAAATCTAATAGGTGCTCAAAATATCTGTTTTTATTACCAGACATACCATTTTTAGGACAGACTGCTAGTAAAATTGGCATCAGGTGAAGCAACAGATTTAGAAGGAGTCTTGGGTTTCTGGCAAGCTGGTACAATAAAGTGCTTAATACCTTCTTAATGAACCACAGCCAACCCAGCCCTTATGAGGCAGATGCTATAGCTTTCTAGATTGGGTTGCTCGAGGGAGAGTCAGACTTGCTGGGGAGCCACTCAGGTGAGGATAATTGTTTGAATAAAAGGAGAGAATGGAATCGAACATCGTTCGGAGATAACCCGAGATGCACCCCTCTGCAGAGAGGAAAAGGAAGTAGGTTTGAGAGTGGAAACACCCAGTGAACAGAGACGCAGAGACATCTGTGAAGGTAGTGGGTGAGAGCACACTCAGGCAGGACTAGGGTGGAAGTGGCAGGTGGGAGGTTTAGTTGGCAAGATGTCCCTGGATGGAGAGAACTCATGGCCTGCCCATGTCCTTTACGTGTGAATCAGCTTGCTGTGGCACTGCAGCCTACCACAGTGGTAAGCATGCTGTTCACTCTCACAGATGGGCAGAGGTGTCCAAGTGATCACCTGCAGGGCTCACCTTGGCTCAATACATTCCCTTCTGAGAAGCTGAGGCCAGCAGTTGAGGAAGGAAACACATGCCCATCTGATGAAATTCAGCTGGACTGGGCCGCCTACAGCATGCACTGTTTTTGGTCTGCGCAGGTGAACTGAGCAGACGCAGCCTATCTTCTGAAAGACTAGCTCCAAGTTGCTTCAGTTTAGCCATCTTCTCCCTAGTTCTCATGATCAAGAAAGGGAGTAATCAGAAGACTTATGTTATTAGAGAGTCTCTTGAAACCTTGCTAAGTAGAAAAGTAAATAGTCCATTGGTTTCTTCTTGGAGGCCACATAGAAAAAGGTGCTCAGAAGTCTGTTCACCAATACTCTGTGCTAGCTCCTTTCGAGAAGTCTTGGGGAGAAGTAATACCAAGTGCTTTCAGTCACATCTGTACTAAACTTCCCACTCACCTCTCTGGCTGTCCTGTCCATTTACACGGTCTGTGCAGTAGCTAGTCATTGAATAAAGCAGAATCAGGGATTGTGGGTTATCTTCTTATAGGGCACATGAGTAGCTTGTGAGAAGACAGCATTGTTACAACAGGGCAGAACCTCACATTCTGCCAAAAAAAAAAAAAATAGGCCTCTTATTTCTGCCAGATAATTTGAGATATCAGGACTTGGAGACGTTCAGGTTTGGAAAGTGCCAGAAGAACCCCTGCAGAAACCCACTCTTGCCCTGAAAAGGATTCTCCTAACCGTGGTTCTCTCTATATGAATTCGGATTTTAAAAAATAGAAGAAGAATAGCTACCATAGCGATTTCTAAAAATCTATGAGAAAGAAGAAAGTTCAAAAACAAATGAAGAAAATTTTAAAATACAACAATTTAAAAATAGCATTAGGAAAGGGATGGATGCTTCTGTATGTGATATGTGTCTGCTGATAAAACCTGGAAGGAATTGTTGGGTCTGCTTTAAATCTGCACACTGTTGGCAATGACTTTTAAGTACGATCATCTTTTTCCCTGTCAGTAACAGAACAGTGTGGTGGTGGTAGTGAGCAAAGTCACGTAGTTGGCAAGTCACGAATAAAGTTTCAGACAATTTTAGGCAGAACGTAGGATATCATCAGCCCTGGAAAATGACACACAGAAGGGGTGTCAGTGACCAGCAGAGCATGGGTCACTGATAGAATTGCTACATTAAAACCCGATCCACTTGGGTTGCAGCGTGGGATGGGTCTTGAGGTGGAGTCAAGGAAAAAGCATGACTGTAATCATTTGCTTCCCATCGCTGTCTGCTGGATTTCCCCATTAGCTAACTTAGGCTCACAAGCAAGAAATGTCTAATGAAATAGAGTAAATAAAAGAAAATGCAGCCAGGCACAGTGGCTCACGCCTGTAATCCCAACACTTTGGGAGGCCAAGGCGGATGGATCATCTGAGGTCAGGAGTTTGAGACCAGCCTGGCCAACATGGCGAAACCCCATCTCTACTAAAAATACAAAAGATTAGCTGGGTATGGTGGCAGGTAGGGTAGCTGGGTATGGTAGCCCCCCAGCTACTTGGGAGGCTGAAGCAGGAGAATCGCTTGAACCTGGGAAGCAGAGGTTACAGTGAGCCGAGATCACACCACTGCACTCCAGCCTTGGCAACAAGAGCGAAACTCCATTTCAAAAAAAAAGAAAAGAAAAAATGCGTTTAAAACCTCTTTCAATAAATTCAGGACATCATGATGAGAGGAGACCTTAGAAATCACCTAATCCTCTCACCTCTTTGCTTACAGATAGAGGGGAAATAATCTGCAGAATGATTTGTGGTCCTAACATGGTAGCTTTATGAGGCTCCTTCTTTAAAAAGAATTCTGCATAGTTTATCTTAATTGTTCATTTCACCCCGACTTTCGTCTTTGTTCTCTCACAATGTCTTATGAGGCTTTAGAGATTTTTTTGGTAGCTCAACATTCCAGGAAGCAGCCATCATTTTTTTTCTTGGGGGTTGGGGCAGCAGCGGGTGGGGGGTGGACAAAAAAAGAGAGTGGTGATAGCATTTAAGAAGCAAATGTTAGCCAGCTGCACTGTCAGTGGTAGTATTTCTTAATAGGAGGATTTAGGGACTTTATTAATATGTTCAGATAAGATTAGCAGCATTTGCAAACATGATCTTTGGCAATCTACACCAGAACAGAACAGCTCAGTTCCTTTCTCAAGACAGTTGAGTACTTCTTTCCTACTTTATCAGTGCCTTTTCCAAACAAATGCCTGAAAACCGTGTATTAAGGATAAATCTGGCGATTTAAAGTTACAGTTGTTTCATGTCATGGCACTTCCATCATCTATGGTTGACTTTTAATTTTTTTTAATTTTTGCTTCCATTTTATAGCTTTTCTAAAGGTAGTTTTAATTAGGATGAGTGGTAGATTATGCATATGAGCCTTTTAAGCAAGCCTGTTCCATATTGTTTCCTTGCTGGAAATTTTCTCTCAAAGATGGTCACAAGAGACAAGTGACTGACCCAGGGACTTCATTTAAATAATGAAAATGGATATGTTATGAATGGCCCTGGAAGAGACATTGTGTGCCACCCTGTGGGTGGAAAGAAAATGATACTGTGGTAGAATGATGTGGAAACCATGCATCTGATTGATTTCCTGACCTGCTGCCTGCGGGGCACCCTGGTAGCCATGGTTGCTGTTGCAGTGTGTGTCCTGGGTATTTCACTCTCAGTTACCAGATATGGCTTTTTCTTACTCACTGTTCTCTTATGCAAGGTAATAGAGCCTACTGCAGTGAGCTTTAACACTGCCTTTTGGGTCTGCAAGGTCAGAGGTAGTGATTTGGGGTCTTTGGCAATGCATTTGGGGGATGGGGGAGTTCAGGAGCCCTGATGTAGCAGCCTGAGAAGATGCACCTGAGACTATTTTATGCATTAGGTTGAGTTTTGCATTCGATTTTCTTTGGGGAGAAAAAAGCTTGAAAACCCAGCCGTGTGTTTCAGAAGAGAACAGGCTGTTTATCTGTACTGTTCTTAAAAAAAGAAAAAAAAATCTAGTGACAACCCGTCTTCCCCTCTTAGCTACAGGGTCTGCATTTTTGCACAGGGCCTGATGCTTAAAAGGGCCCTGTGCTTAGTTTAATGCTTTGCTGTCGCCATCTTGAAAATTCTTAATTTTTTAACTGAGGTGTCCCATAGGTTCATCTTGCACTGGGCCTGGCAAATTACAAAGCTGGTCCTAATTCTAAGGTCAGGCACTATGTGCAATAGGCCTCAGTGCACTATGTGCAATAGGTGTGGGGCTGGGCTGTAGAGAGTGAGTTATGGACATTGTGGCCCAGCCTGCCCCTCACCCCTGGTTACCCAGCCTGAGTGACAGCCCTTTGTCTACCTCGTACCACATCTTTCTTGCTGTGGACCCAACAAAGCCCTTTGCAGCCCTTCTCTGATGCTCTTCATTGAGGGCCAGACCTTGTTCCCCAGTCCTGTGCCATTGGTTGGAGCCCTGTTTTGAACAAAACACTTCCTAGAACTCTGACAGCCTTCATCTGACTAAACCCCAGCCCTGGCCATTCTGTTTTCTACTCCGCTTCCTCCCTCCCTCCTCTACCTACCTACATTTTTGACACTCAGAGTTAACCAAGAAGACCACAAGCATGATAAACTCCAGAGTGGACTCCTCGTGCTCCCCTAAAGGGTGGCCCTTGCCTCTACCTCACTGTCTGTTCTCCCCTGTGCTCACCTTTCTCCCTCAGGGGCTTGTGTTAGCCAAGCCCATCATGAGCAAGGGATCAAGGCTGACTACTCAGTTCTGTTGCAGTGATCATGCTGGATTTTCCAAGCCATCATGTTTATGGGTTTTAGCTGAGATTCATGTGACTGATGCTTGAACATATACTTTGCAGTCCCCCTGTTGATGGCCTTTAAATCCCTCCTAGATCTATTCTTTATGTTCTACTTCTACCACCATGGACCAAGGCCAGGCTGTCATCACTTTGACCCTGCATTAGCAAATGATCAGCCTTTCTCAATGGTTTTCAGTTTCTCTTCTCCCCAGCCAACCTCATATGGCCTCAGTGTTCATGGTCTTCATTCCAGCTGCAGTATTTGAACACACCCTCTGTCCAGAAGACTGTGCCAGATGCTATGAAAGACATAGATGTTTCACACGAATCCCGAAGACTTCATAATATAGTTGGTAAGATCAGTGAAATACAAGCCAGTTAGTAATAGATACCTTTTGAAGGGTACAAAGGAAGTACTGAAGACATTGTCATATATTTAGGTTGTTTCTAGTTTTCTCATTAAATATACTAGTATAGAAATGGTTTAATGACCATAATCTAGTCATATGATGAAATAATATGCAGCTATATGTACTGACAATGGAAAATATTCAATATATACAAAGTAAAAACAGTGTTTATATGTGTGTGTGTATATATATAGTATGTCATTTTGTGATCTCATTTATATAATTAGTGCATAGGAAGTATAAAGTTGAGAGAATTATGTCAAATGACAGTTGTCTGGATAGGATTAAAGAGGAATTTATCCTTCATTCTTTATGCGTTTCTATAAAATATGAATTTTGTGTGACTTTGTATTAAACTTGTAAATATAAATGAAACATTTCGAAAGGAAAGTTTTAGAGTTAAGAGGAAATCAGGCTTTAAGCTGCTGATAGTTATAAAGATTGTCTTTATGTGGCTCCTAGAGTCAGATTGCCCTGGGAAGAATGTGTCACCATCTCAGGCTTGTCCTGCTTCTGCTGTTCACACACCTCCCTTATGCAGCCTTCTGGAACTTTCTACTCAGCATAGGTTCATCACTCCAGATGGTTATTCTCACGTCTATGCTGCTGTTCATGCTATTCTCCCTTCCTGAGACGCCTCCCCTCCTCCACTTCACTTATTCCAGCCCACTGTTCATCACGTTCCCTGCCCCAGCTTGCCCAGCCAATGCTGTTTCCCCTCTAAACATCGAGGTACCAATGATTTGGGGTTATGATCACGAACAACTCTGGTACATTTCTGGAAATGTTGCACATGTTTTACTGATTTGTAAATCCTAAGTTCCTTTGTTGGGAAGAACTGGCTTCTGATCATCTTTTATGACCTCAGTGGCATGAGAATTCTGTGTTGCTAGTAGGCATTCAACAAAGACTTGGTGACTGGAATCATAGCCCTGGTGCTGAGCTTCCAGGCGTCCACTGAAGCTGATCCACTTACACCAGCAGGGGCCTTGCCCTGTAGGGTCTACTGCTTCTCAGCCTCTGTTGCCCTTTGAGCCTGTCTGAGTAGGCCCACAGCCAGAATCAAATAGTGATGTTATCTTCCTGATTCACAGAAAAAAATATGGCTGAATTTTTACTTAAATTTTTCTATAATTTCGTAAATACCCTGGATGCTTGCTACTGATTGTCTCCTTCCAAATGTTGGCCAGATGGCCAAATGAATGCACAAGTAGCAAACAAATAGTGTTTTAAAAAATCAAGAAAAACAGATTGTGCTTATTTTTAGCAGATTTGTTCTATCCTTCCCCCCAACCCCCATCCACATGTATTTTAACAAGCAGAGTCGGGGTTTTATACTGGAAACAAGACAACGTTCCATCTTGTGTCTCTCACTCAGTCCATGCCTGGACCTGCACTTTTACCTCTGCAGTTGCCATTTGATGTTCTGGGCAGCTCACCCCACCTGGTGGGGTTGTAAGGGTTGCATTGCTCTCTGTTGTTGTCCTGGTCTAATCGTGGATACAGATTTCATCAGAGAACAAAAATATATAATCTCATAAACATGCCAACAGTCTTGTTTCTGTTTTGGGCTTAAGCAATCCGTGACTTATATGGAAGAGTCCTTTCCCTGAACACCACCACTCAAACTGGGAAACAAACAAGAGAACTGAAACAAACGAGATCGAAACCTCTAAGGCGGCCTGGCCACAGGCTCAGCGATGGCACAGAGGACATAGAGACACATGTGGCCACAACATGTGAGGGAGGCTTTCCACACCCCCTGCGTGAAGGCCACTGAATTAGGGACAGCTGAGTGATCAGGGAATTTTCAGTGACCCCAGATGAGGGGGTGTGCCAGTAGTTCATGAGGTAGTCTTGACCCCAGCCAGAACTAGGATGGGCCAGGGAGTAACAGGTAACAAAAGTGTACTGTGTGGATGGGAAAAACACCTGGATTCCGGCCAGAACGTACGCGTGTGCACATCCCCTCAAAGTAACTCAGGTAGAAAGCAGGTTTATTATTGAAAAGATCAGGGGACTGTCATGGAGATGGAGTGTAGGAAATCAATTCCCGTGTGGGCCCACATTATGTTCATTTCTCCACCTCTCTGGAGCCACAAGATTTGTTGTCCCTGCCTCTCTCTGTGCAGCTGGTTGATTTTCTAGTCTCTGAAGTGTATCAGTTTGTCTTTGGTGGGAGAGGATTACCCTCCTCTTTAATTCTGATTCACATTGCTGAATTTCTTAGATAATAATCTAAAAAGATAGGTTCTGATTGGTTCCTGGTTTACCAATGGATTGGTTTTTCTGTGGGTCAGGTGTTCATGCCTAGCCAGTCAGCTTCTGTGTTTGCATGTATGTATACACACACGCATGAAAGACCATACTAAAAGGACTAAGGGAGGTAATGGATTGTTGATAGAATTTCACTGTTTTAACCTTATCTTTATGTGTAAGTATTATTTAAAGCAGTCAATAAATAACTCAAGTTTACAAATCATGACCTTGGCTTAAAGCTAGATCTATCTTCTCTGCCTACGTACTTGTTAGATCTGGGGATTCGGATCCAGCTCCTGCTGAAGTCCGAGTGGAGAGGGTGGGTGAGCAGAAAGAACACCTGGGGGGGCAATAGGAAGGTAAAACATGATTTTATTCAGCAGCAGCTCTCTTCAACAGCTTTCTCAAACTAGCTTTCTCAGCAGGAGCTTACTCTCACACCATCCACCCTGTCTCGGCTGCTTGAGCTGGCCGCCCTCACACACAGCTGCACAGCCGGCTCTCCCTTGCCTTCAGGGTCAGCAGCTTAACTCTTTCTCTGGGCATAAGCAAGCCAAGCTGTGTCCTTGCTCCCTCCTGTCAGTCTTGCAGATGTACCTTACATTCCACTCTCTTACTCTGGGCGCTAGCATGCCCGCCATGCCAAACCATGTTTAGCTGAGCCAAGCCAAGCCCCAAGAGCCCAAGAGCACCTGTACAGTGTCAGCAGGGCAGTTATACCTTTTACAGATAATAGTGGCATAGGGCCAAGGGATGGCCTTCCCATGTTATGGCTACATGGCTGTGATAACAAGTGGAGTTACACGCCTGCGCTCTAAACTCACTGAGTCACTGTGGCCGGATGTCTGCCTCGGTCTATTCCTTGACCAAAGCACGTCCATGTAACTTACACTCCACCCCCTAGGCTGAGGGAGACATAGGGTTTGGACACACAGGTTTGATATACAGGTTTTGCACACAGGCCTGGCGTAATTTTGGGCATGCAGGCCCAATACGTACACATAGGCTTGACATATAAACCTGACACATAAGCTTTGGGCATGCAGGCCCGATACATAACTAAGCTTTTGGGCACACAGACCCATTACATACATGAGCTTTGATAAACTGCCCAGCTATTGGCGCAGATTACCATAGGAGTTACCCTTTTGGTGATTATCATTTATACTGCCCTGAGCTTAGCTCATTCAGTACTCTGTTTCCACTTGGTTTTAAACCATATGGTGTCAGTACTAGGCTGGACCGCACCAGCAGACTTATCTGTGCACTATGCCCCATTTGGAATGGGGGAACGCTCTTGCTAACAGTGAAGGCTCAGGGTCTAGGAGTGCCTTAGGCCCCATGGCCTTATCTTGCATTAGGACTACAGGTCTCAAGACTTTTTGTAACTCTGCTGCTAAGGGCCTTGTACTTTAGTATACTTCACTGCTCTAAGTAGGTGCCCCACTTCACTGAAGTGGATGTCTGTGCCGTCCCTGTCCGGGGAGTCGTTATCCATCAACACACCCATCCTGCTATTGGGTAAGCTGTCCACGTGACAACTGTAACCCGCCCTGCCACACTCTTATGAGCCAGAAGGGCAGCATATGCAGTTACTAACTGCTTTTCCAGTCCAGGGGATGGTTACTCATGAACACACCCTGCTTTTGTTTTTGTTTTGTTTAATCCCATGTAGGTCTTTTTTTCTTTTTAAGTTCTGGGATACGTGTGCAGAACGTGCAGGTTTGTTACATAGGTATACATGTGCCATGGTGGTTTGCTGCACCCCTCAACCCATCATCTAGGTTTTAAGCCCCGCATGCATTAGGTATTTGTCCTAATGCTCTCCCTCCCCTTGTCTCCCACCCACTGACAGGCCCTGGTGTGTGATGTTCCCCTTCCTGTGTCCATGTGTTCTTATTGTTCAACTCCCACTTATGAGTGAGAACATGCGGTGTTTAGTTTCCTGTTCCTGTGTTAGTTTGCTGAGAATGATGCTAACTGCTTTTTTATTAAGGAATACTGGAGTTCAGCTCCCTTCCGCAGGTGGGACCAAAAGCCTATGGGCATACCCATGCACTGCAATAGGCCCTAGCCAAAACTATCTGTGGTTACATGCACATCCACTTCAAATGGGCATCCCTGGCTAACTACCTGTAGGGCTTGTGCCTGCTATATAGTCTGTTTGGCTACCAGAAAGGCTGTTGCAGCCTTGTCATCCCAACTCCCAGGCAAGAGGGGCACTGCTGCTTCTAAACCTGCAAGAGAATCAGAGGTTAGCATAATATCAGTAAGACCATGACATATGGTAGGGCTATGCATATAGCCCTGCAGCAACACTGTGAAAGTCCATTGTCACCCTCCCATGAAGGCAAACCATTCCTGGCTCTTGGTGGACTGTCCCGGTTGCATTGTCCAGCGGTCCATGAAGTCCATGACAGAGAGTACAGCTGCCGAGCCGTGTAAAACATCCACCCCCAGAGTATCTTCAGGCATGGGAGAGACAGGCACAGTGCATAGGCAGAGAACCAAATGGCTGATGCCAAGACGCAGAGATACAGGTTTCACTTCCACTGACTGGCCTTCATAGCCGTTAATAAATGCAGCTCTGCCCAGAAACTTATCTAGGTTCCCGGACCAGTAGATTCCCAAGTCCACACGTGACCTTTGGTTATTTGGAGTCCCCCAAGCCAAGGACCTTGGCCAGTTCTGTTATTAAACAGAAGAGGCTTTATGCTTCCGCCAGCTGTAGCAGGTATTCTTTGAACCAGAATGCTTGGGTGGGACTGGGTTGCGCAGCAATGTCTTTCTTCCGAATGACTTGCACTAACTCTGTACATGACTGCCGACATTACTTGCTTAACTCCCGCAACTTGGCGGGGGCACAGGCACCACAGGAAGTATGCTCCACCACAGTAGGGGGCCTCTGGGTCCACCTGTGGGGCCCAAGAGCTGCTTATGCTCTATTTTCTGACATATCACTGGGTAAGCCTGCAACGGAGGTTTTTCTTCTTCCCTGTACTGCGTCCTGCAGGGACTGGACATGCACTTCCCACAGTGCAGTCAGAAACACCCATCCAACTCAGCCAGTAAACGCAGCTTCTTGTTCATGTGCACTTCCAGATGCTTCAGCACCATCTCCACACTTGCAGGAGACCCGTCTACTGCCTCCCATATTTCCACTGGGGCTCATCCAAGCAGCACCACTGCCAGTGAGTACCATAGCCCATGCTGCAGCCACACAGCTAACCTAGGAGCCCTCAGGGACTGAAGACCCACTCACCTCATCCCATCCTCATCACCAATTGTCAGATCCCGGGGTCCAGGTCCAGCCCATGCTGAAGTCCGAGGGGAGTGGGTGGATGAGCGGAAAGAACACTTAGGGGGCCGTAGGCAGGTGAAACGTGATTTTATTCAGCAGTAGCTCTCTTCAACAGCTTTCTCAAACTAGCTTTCTCATCACCAGCTTACTCTCACACTGTCCACCCTGTCTCGGCTGCTGGAGCTGGCCACCCCCATGCACAGCTGTGCAGTCAGCTCTCCCTTGCCTTCAGGGTCAGCAGCTTAACTCTTTCTCTGGGCACAAGCAAGCTAAGCTGTGTCCTGGCTCCCTCCTCTCCATTTGCAAGATGGACAGCTTTGGCTCTCTCGTTCTCTGGGCACCAGCATGCCCGCCATGTCAAACCATATTGAGCCAAGCCAAGCCCCAAGAGCCCCTGTACAGCATCAGCAGGGCAGTTATACCTTTTACAGGCAATAGTGGTGTAGAACCAAGGATGGTCCTCCCATGTTGTGGGTACATGGCTGTGATAACAAGTGGAGTTATACGCATGTGCTCTAAACTCGCTGAGTCACTCTGGCTGGACATCCGCCTCAGCCTATTCCTTGACCAAAGTACATCCATGTACCTTATGGTACTTTACAGACTTAAGCATTCATGAGTGAATCTGAAAGCTCTCATAATCTAGTCTCTGCATTCTTTGACTTTCAACATTTTGTGCAGCTGAATAGCATTGGTGCAAGGAGTCCTGTTCTTCTGAAGTCACACTTTCAACAACCTCAACTAACTAGAAGACTGCTGAATTGAGAGAAACTGTGTTCATGCTTTGTTTCAAAGTGGACTTCAGTTTCTGTGTAAAATTATGTTTCCTGATTCCATAAGCCAAGTGATCTTGCTTTACTTCAGCTAGTGAATTGCGAATGATGTTAAGAAAGGGGCCTTGACAATCCCTTAGAAAGGAGACATAAGATACACGTGAGTCACCAAATAGAAAGCAGTCTTCGGCTCCACCTCTGGGGAGTTTTAGGGGTTTCTCTTCCCCACACTTACCATGTTATGTCTTTGAAATGCAGGAGTGGTCATGATAGTGACATGGTCATCAAAAACAAAACTTTATATCCATGCGTAGTTTAATAAAGGTATTGTTACCAGTGGAGGGTCTTGACTACGAGTGGTCCAGGTTCTTGGTGTTTTGAACAAAGAATTGGACAAAACGCACAAAGCAATGAAAGAACGAAGCAGCGAAAGCATAGATTTATTGAAAAGAAAGTACACTCCACAGAGTGGGAGCAGGCTCAAGCAAGTGGCTTGAGCACTGGTTACAGACTTTTCTGGGGTTTAAATCCCCCCTAGAAGTTTCCCATTGGTTACTTGGTTATACCCCATATAAATGAAGTAGTGGCCTATGATCAAACAGAGGCTGAAGTGAAGTTAAAAAGTTACTACACCCTATGCAGACGTCTGACTGGTTGCAGGAGGGGACCAATCAGAGGTACTTTCTATTTCTCATCTGCAACACAGTGGAAATGGGGGTATTGCAAAGGGAGTAGCCCCTGATCCTTCTGTTACTTGGGTGTGGAGAGGTGGGGTTTTCCTTTTGACTCAGTTCTAGGAAGTCAGTGAGAATCGGCCTGAAGTTCCCTGCCTCAGTATGTGTATCAGTTAGGGAATCAGACAAGCAGAAACTGAGTGATGAGGGATGCTCATGCAGTTGTGTGGGTGCCGACCCTCAAATCAGCAGGGCTGGTATTTGGAGAAGAAAGATGAACTCACAGTGGGGAAAATCAAGGATGAGCTCAAATCTGGAGGACAAGCTAGTATCCATGCCAGTCTCCCAGAGGCTCTAGGCCTCTAACTTCCACATTGCCTGTGACATGCAGGGGAAGCTGGAGTCCTTTGCTGGGAGCTTCACATGCTGGCCTGGGATGCGGAGAAGTTGAGCTCAGTGGGAGTTAGAGGGATTGGGGCCCAGCTGCTGGCCTGTGAGCTGCACCTGGTGCCCTACACTGACCTTGAGAGGGTGCAAACCAGGTTGCTGCTGTATATCATCTTCCAAATCACACACAAGATACCCCTGGTGGCCAGCACTAATGTGAAACATGGCAGGGCTGAGAATTCTGAGAAATACAATTCCAGCTTAGCTGGGCTTATGCAGCAGAAATGCAGCAGAGTTTGAAAATGTATAAATATTCCCATAAACAATGCAAACAGCTTTGTCTATTTTAACCTTAAACTATTCATAAAAATGACTTGTACGGAATACCTCTTTCCTTGGATATTTCCACTTCAGTGGGAACAAAAAACCTCAGTGTGGGTTGGAAGAGTTACTATGACAATGTATTGATTTTTTTCCCAAATAATTGTTAATTTCAGAACTGATTTTATCCTACTAAAAATACCTGGTTCTCTGAGCAGAAAAGCACCCTTTTAATTAAATTCCGTCACACAGGTCATTGCCTGCCCTTCTACTTGTGCCCTCCTGCGGGGACTCTGCTTCCAGCTGCCTTTAATATTGCATAACCCTTTGTTTTCTGCAGCTGGGTCACATTCAGTAAGTAATTACAGCACATCTGATTAAGGTCACTCCCAGAGCATTCATTAGTCATCTGCAGGAAAGAATGCTGAGGAGGCATGTGTTACTGCAGGTCACTTTCCCCTGTCCTGCTGATTAGAGTCCTCCTCGCACTCTGTACTCAATCATGGCCTCCACTTTAATCACTCCTGGAAGACAAAACACAGCTGGGCCCTGAGAACCCCAGGATTTGTCTACAACTCCAATTTGGCTCTGCTGAGATCTCAGGGGCTCATTGAGGACAAGACATCTTGTCTGTATTTCATGCATTTCCCAAAGCAGTCCACGACAATGCCACAGCAGGTAGGTCAGCCAAGGTGTCGTGCACGGCAGGAACCAAGCAGGAGGCTGGATATCAGGAACGAGGAACAGAGGTCCTGGGCCCCGTTAAGGCTGACATGGGAGCTTGCAGAGCTGAGACCTAGATACCCTCTTCTGCACGAATCCTGAAAAAGATGAGAATCTGAAAGCTCTGAGATCTGTAAAGTGTGCTCTGTTATCAAAGCTATATATAGCTCAGCTTCCCTCCGGCACTTTCTGTGACACCCCCAGTCTCCTGAGCTGTGGGTTTACTGCCAAGATGAGACTTCATTTATAACAAACGGAATTGGTCTGTTTCTTCAGGATGTTTCAACTGTGACGGTAACATTGACTTTCTTTTATGCAATATAAAGACCCCAGGGCTCTTGGCATTCTTATGTGATACGGCAGCATTTATTTTAAACCTCTTAGATTTATGAAATGGAATCGGTCTGTTTCTTCAGGATGTTTCAACTGTGACATTGACCTTCTTTTATGCAATGTAAAGACCCCAGGGTTGTTGGCATTCTTATGTGATATGGCAGCATTTATTTTAAACTTCTGCACGTTCTGAGCAGCACTGAAGACTTCCACTGTATGATATCTCCATAACCATTTTTTTCTAAGGAAACTGCATGGCTTTCTTCAAGTCATTGTCTTAATTTTCCTGAAATAGAAATCTAAGGCTCTAACACAACCAAATTCCTGAATTATGACATTGGACCTGGGCTTATGGAGCAGAGATGGAACATGCCACCTGTTCACAAACACAACTGGAAGAGACAGCAAAAGCCAAAGATGTAGGTCTTGGGGCAGTTTCATAGCCTTGATTATAATGTATCTATTAAAATGTGCCATCAAATTCAGCTCCTTCCCTCCCAAGAGAGCTAAGGACCCATATGGTCTTTTAAACTTTTAGTCATTTGAGTACTGAGCAATCTGTGTTTCTCCTTGTCAAAGTGTTTTTAAAATGTAATTTCAAGAAAAAAGTGTTCCAAATTCTGAGATTATTTACCACCATATGTCTCATTATTCATGTGGAATGGGTCACATTTTCAATTTACATGTTGAAACATGAAGGACACATACATGCCTGTCTAGCAAATTGTTGGGGGAAGAATACAATGAATGTTAGAATGAGAGAAATCTAAGGAATCATGTCCCCTGACTACTAAGTGGCAAAACCAGTTCTTGGCTTACTTCAGGTCTGCTGCTTTATTCTCTCCAGAAAATGGAGCATTCTGTCAGAGACCTGCGGTCTGACTACATTCTGAGTACATTTTCAGGTAGTGGCTAGGCAAGGGGAGAAGGGCCATGACCTGCACTCTGGAACCTACCCCATCTTTTGTCTCCACGGGATTGTCCTGTCTGGCTGGAGGAGGCTGGTAACCCCTGCTGGACTATGGGACCCTTTCTCAACCACCTTCTCACATAAAATCTCTCATGTAATAGGGAGAGAAGAGAGTCGAGTAGCCCATGAACATTCAACAGATCTGCCTTTTGAGTCCTTAAGAGTTGGCCAGTGTTGGCCTGTTCTATACTACAGTTCATCCTTTTATCTCAAGTCCTCTGGCCTCCCTGCTTCTTGGGACTAGTGACTCAAAGGCGAATGGGGACAACATAACCAGTCAGTACAATATAGCTATTTTGGTTACTCAGAGGACCTTTGGCTTAATGGCAAAATCAAGAAACACCTTGTCTGTGCTGCATAATCTAGTTTTAAGTCATACCATCATGTGGAAAGACTGTGTGTAACATGGGATGCATGCACATGGTCTTAAAATCAGAAACAAGAGGTAGAAAATCATGAAAGAGAGCCAGCTCCTCTCCCTGAAGCCATTACTCCAGATTCAAGCTTTTGACCTGGACAGAATTATGCTCTGGTTCCAGGCTGGGCATGGTGGCTCATGTCTGTAATCTCAGCACTTTGAGAAGCTGAGGTGAGAGGATCGCTTGAGTTCAAGACAAGTCTGGGAAACATAGTGAGACTCCATCTCAACAAAAAATAAAGTGAGCTGGGCATTGTGGGGAGTGCCTGCAGACCTCCCTACACAGAAGGACGGCTTGAGCCCGGGAATTACTGGTTGCAGTGACTTGTGATCGCACCACTGCTCTCCAGCCTAGACAACAGAGTGAGACCTTATCTCTAAAAAAACAAAAAGTACACTCTATCTTCATTAATTCGAACATTGATCATTAACCAGACCCGTCTTCCAGATGTTATGTCCACAGCAGTGACTTCTCTAAAATCTGAAAGGAAAGGGAAAGCTATTGGCCATGCTTTGTAATACACAAATTTATTTTAATTACACTTGCAGAACTAAAAGGATTGCTCTTCCTCTGGCCTCCGGGTCGCCGTAGTGGTGGCAGAGGCTGCAGTGTTGGAGGAACACTTTGGAATCTGTGGCTGATCCGGGTAGCTGAAAACAGCAGTGGCATTTCAGTACCACTTGTCAGTTTTTGGCTCAGTAGCAGAAGGCTGCCTACAGAGCACCTAAAGTGTATGTTTCCCAAATTGGAGTGGAACTGTGGCTGGTCTGGATCATGTACAAAACTTCATCCTCTTTCCTTCAACACAGGAACAGGAAGGATTTTAATGGCTTGAGTTTATGATGCTACTGAAAAGGCACTATCAACATTTCCCAGCGGCTACGACTCCATACCCATTCAGGGACCAGCAGCCCATCTGTTGATTTCCAAGGCAGGGCTGTTAACTGCATCTGGGTTACATATGCCTGGCCAGTTCAATGGTTGTGTGTGTGTAGCAATCTTTGGTTGTGCATGACTGTAACAACCTCTCAGGGTCTCAGTTTCCTCTTTGGTTCAGTAAGAATGTCCCCTGTGCTTTTGAAGTCTGTTACATGTGCTCATGCTTGAATGAGACTGTGTTGCATCAATTGAGCTATAATGCAAGATCATTAAATTAATGACTGTGATGAAATGAGGGTAAACTCTTTCCCCAGGGTAGACTGGCTGAGTAGAACAGGGACTTCTTAAAATTATGTCACATTAATTTGGCCAGAGGTTTGCTGTCCTAATGATCTCAGGATTAGGATGGGCAACCTTCTGTACACAGGCTATAGCCAACGTGGCTAGCGGTGGTGCATCCCAACACATGGAGGAAGAGATCCTCCTCCTCTTACACCATAAAAGATGGTGTAAGTGTAGCAATGCAACTAGAGGAGACTACCATTCCATCTCTGCCTTATCTCCTCAGTGTTACTGTTTTATATCTTTGTATGGCTGGACAGGTGGGACAGCTACATTATAGATCAGAGGAGGTTTAGCGTCAATTCAAGGAGGAAACTCCCTCCTTAACCAAATCGAAACATTCATTTCAAAGACATAAGTGTATGGTGATTTTGTTTTTCAAAGTGATTGATCACATTTGTTCCTTTCACTAGAGAGGCAAGTGAAAATACTCCAGACACATCTTCCATCAGCTGCCTCTTCACATTATGATAAATGAATTTGACCAGGTGTTTCCCTTTTTTATTTAGACTACTTCCCACAGTAAAGTGATCTTTCCAAATCAGGTTTACTGATAGAAAAACGATGTGGGAACTATTGCCAACTTTGAAATACACTTCTTTTGGATGATTAAGTCAGCAAATGGATACTTGGCGAGTGGAAGCATAAAGAGATGTTGGGTTGGCTCCAGGTGATGCCAAAACCTAGATGTAGGCTAGTGGGAGGAAAGTCTTTGTTAAGACATACAATCTTGACAAAAGCTGGATGGAGACAAGAGAAGTTCTTTTTGTGTGTGCCCCATATAAGTTCACAAACTGACCCTCCGACGAAACACTCTACATGTGTTACTTCATAATACACAAAGGCGTGAACATCCTGGGGTAAAAATGCTCACAATAATTTGCAGGCCTTTAAGAGGGAGAGTCCATTTCTTAACTCCTTGTGGCTTTCATTGACTGGTAGAATGTGCCCGAAGAGATGTTGTGTGAGGTCCAGGGCCTGAGCCACAAAGAGCCTTACCACTTCTTGGAATGTCCCTGCCCTCATTTGAGGAAGTCCAGGCCAGACTACTGAGTGATGAGAGGCCCATGGAGAAGGGCCAGACGGTAGCTGGCACCAAGGTACGAGTTGTGTGAATGAGGCCATCTTATACCCTCCACCCCCAGGCCAGCTGTGAGCCGGTTACAGCCATGAGCGGCCAAGGCGTGCATTGCCCAGCTGAGCTTAGGCCACATGGAGTGCAATGAGCAAATAATGGGTGCTGGTTTTCAGCCACTGAGTTTTGGGGTAGTCAGTTACACAGCAATCGATACCTAATGCATATTCCCATATTGCAGACGAAGAAACTGAGCACGAGGAAGACTAAATAACTTGCTCCAGGGTTCTAGAGGCCATAGATGACAGTCAAGATTTGAACTAAGTAAGTCTTTCTGACTTCGAATTCCCCTTCACTTGTCCATGTCAAAAGTATTCCACTTCAACAAAAAAGTCCTGAATCACTGGAAATGTTAATAGTTTTTTAAAGGACTAGTCTCTTATAAACAGATGGTGACCAACAGTAGTGAAAAAATAATTAGTATTTAGTCATGTGCTACATAATGGTGTTTCTGTCAAGGATGGACCGCATATAGGACAGGGGGTCCTGTAAGGTTATAATGTAGCTGAAAAAATTCCTATCAAGCTAGTGATGATATAGCCATGGTGGCATCGTGGTGTGCTTTACTTTTTAATTTAGTGCAGCCTAAGTGTAGAGTGTTCATAAAGTCTACAGCATTGTACAGTAATGTCCCAGGCCTTCGCATTCATTCCTCACTCACCCATCCAGAGATTCTTCCGGTTCTGCAGGCTGTACTCATGGTTAGTACCCTCTATAGGTAATAGGTATATCATTTTTTATATGTTTACTGTACCTTTTCTATGTTGCACAAATACTTACCATTGTGTTACAATTGCATACAGTATTCATTATCACATGTTGTACGGGTTTGTAGCCTGAGAGCATAGGCCACAGCATACAGCCTACATGTATAGCAGGCTATGCCATCTAGGTTTGTGTAAGTATGCTCCGATGTTTACACAATGACAAAGTTACCTAGTGATGCATTGTTTAGAACTTATTAGAACTTATAATGCATGACTGTGTTTTTCTTTTTCTTTTTTCTTTTCTTTTTTTTTTTTTTTTTTTTTTTTTTTTGAGTCTCGCTCCGTTGCCCAGGCTGGAGTGCAGTGGCGCAATCTCACCTCACTGCAAGCTCCGCCTCTTGGGTTCACGCCATTCTCCTGCCTCAGCCTCTAGAGTAGCTGAGACTACAGCCGCCCACCACCACGCCCGGCTAATTTTTTGTATTTTTAGTAGAGACTGGGTTTTGATCTCCTGACTTCGTGATCCTCCTGCCTCCGCCTCCCACAGTGCTGGGATTACAGGCATGAGCCACCGCACCCAGCCCATATGACTGTATTTTTCTGTCTCCATGAGTTGGAAAATGTTTTCCAAAACACCTTCAGAGAATGGCACCTCTGTTTGGGGTTGCACTTAGGATTCTTGAGCTACTAATGTTCTAATGTCACAGGGCTCACGGCTTGGGCATGCATAACTTGTCTGAGGTGCAGCTTTCCCTTTCCTGAGGGAACCTATGAGTACTTTTGAGTCCAGTCCACTTGAGGAAGGAAGATTGACCAGGGAGTCAGCCCACTGTGGAGGGTGGTGTTGTGAAGGCTTCTGAGTGCAGATGAAGGCCCTTCTGAGTAGCTACGCCACCAGTTAGGATCCAGAAAACTTTCTCTAAAGGCCAGATAGTTATTTTAGGCTTTTGAGGCTAGATTGCCTCTGTCACAATCACTCAGCTCTGCTGTTGTCACTCGAAATCAGCCATAGGCAATGTGGAAACAAATGAGTATGGCTGTGTTCCAGCACATTTTATTCATAAAACAGGCAGTGGACTGGATTTGGTCCATGGGTCATAGTTTGCCAATCCCTGAATTAGAGGCAGCTTGCCCACCAAGAGGCTGCTCCAGAGCCTGTGGTGGTTTTGCTGGCTTGGGTATCTATAGGGTTTGAATGATGACACAGTCTCCAGGTAACTTTTGTGTAAACAAGCTAAAGCTGGGGATAAACAAAGCAAACCGGATTGGACCCAGAGATGCTTTAAGGATTCCTGGAAGTGCCCATTCCAATAGTGTCCTTGCCCGTTGGCTCCAGAGAAAGCCAGGCAGCAGTCCAACAACCATCTGGCACAAGGTCCTCTATTGTATCCTTGGGCAAATTACTTTGAGTCTCAGCTCGCTTATCTGCATGATGGGGAGGATAATGGGCAGACTCTGCAAAATGGGTGGGCCACTAATGTCACATTGCTGTCCTCTTTACCCCATGCCTATTGAGAAGAATCAATTTCAGTGCAATCACTGACCGATGTGGATAGCAGCTGTAGATTATAAGTGCTTTGTTGTCCACAAATTTTGCTAGGGGCAAGTTAATTGCCCAACCGGGTACTATATCACTGTAGCACATTTGACTGCTGGGCCTGCCTGTTCATCATATAATAATTGGTGTGTTCTGGCATCTCCCTCCTGACAGTTGCTCAGATATTAACAGAAGGCAGTGGGACTTGGAGTAAGGTCTTTGCTGTTCCCAACGTCTTAATCACCTGACTGACAGAGGTTACCTTCCTGAGCCCCGGTGCACCAGATGGAGTTTATTTTAAAAATCAGCTTCAATCACTGCAATAAAATATTACATGCTCTTAATTCCGTTGGCTTTGGGGACCTGTTTTTATAGCCCTTGGTGGGGTGCTCATTTGTATCATTTGCTCCTTCAAACTGGAGTTTGACCTGAAATTCTTTAGGAGATGGTATAATAAGAAAAACAGAAGAAGAAGAAGAATGGCTTAGCTAAAATTTGCATTCATCCTGATGGATTATTTTTTACCAATGTTACATTTCTAGAACACTGCTATATTTGAATCATACCTTGCTATTTTGCAGTGTGGAATATTTTAAACTTGATCACATGTGAAACACGGTGTGGTCTGTATATCCAAGTGAAAAGAAGACCCTCACCATGCAAAGTGAATTTTTTTTTTTTTTTTTTTTTTTTTGAGACGGAGTCTTATTCTGTTGCCCAGGCTGGAGTGCAGTGGCACGATCTTGGCTCACTGCAATCTCTGCCTCCCAGGTTCAAGTGATTCTCCTGCCTCAGGCTCCCGAGTAGTTGGGGTTTCAGGAATGTGCCACCATGCCCGGCTAATTTTTGTACTTTTAATACATAGGGGGTTTTACCATGTTGGCAGTGCAGTGTGTGAAAGTAAAAGTGAAAATGTTTACCATGTTGGCTGGTCTTGAACTCCTGGCCTCAGGTGTAACTTTCCTATGTTTAGATGCACAAATACTTACCACTGTGTTACAATTGCATACAGTATTCATTAGTCACATGTACAGGTTTGTAGCCTGAGAGCATAGGCCACACCATATAGCCTACATGTATGGTAGGCTATTTGAACACCTATTGAACACCTCAGGTAATCTGCCTGCCTCAGCCTCCCAAAGTGCTGGGATTACAGGCATGAGCCACTGTGCCTGGCCCAAAGTGTATTTCTTTGCTTGTGGTGTTCTTGGTTTTAAGGGCTTTCTGCAATGGGTTTGTCAGTTGGTGATTTCATTTGCATGACAGCAGCTGATTTTCCCTATGTAAGGTCTCTCAGGAGGGCTTCCTAGATTTCTTTTTTATATGATTGTGTCTTGTCAGATCACAGGAAATTTAAGTTGCTCTGTTCTTGTTCTTGAAAGGAATCCTGATGACCTAGCCACACCCTGCAATCTCTATTCACCCTAACCCACCTCCTTCATAGGCTGGAAGATCAAAGCCATCCTCTTAAGTTTTCCTTTAGATATAACTCACTATCTTTAAATAGTGGAAACCAGAGCAATTGGAAAGTATCCATATAATTTTATTCTCTTCATGTCAGTACAAATGTTCCCACTTGCTCTCCTAACAAAGATATCTTTCTTTTAAAGGAAAGACCACTGAGTGAGAGTGAAGGGGCATAGTCTTGGCCCCAACAAACCACTGGCCAGTGATATGATCTCGGACCTCAGTTGTCTTACTCATAAGACGAGACTGTCTTGGATAAACTCTTGGTCTCTCTCCAGCACTCTTGAACATTTGATCCAGCAGATAGTTCACATCACGTGATGGCACTGTGACCACATTTTCAGTTCTTTAAAGCACTTCAATTCACTGAGTGTCTATTTCCTCATTCCAACCACAAGGAGAATAAAAGTGCAGTGTGTGAAAGTAAAATTCTTCAAAATCCTGGCCAAAATGCCCGTGTGTTCTTATTTCGGTCAGGTTGCACTTTCCTGTGAGAACAGGATGATCTCGGTTTTCTCCTGCTGAATCAGCTGTGGCAGCCAAGCAGGAAGAGCCTTCCTAGTGCCCCAGCACTCTGCTTCTGTCAGCATGCTTCTGGGCCGCCCAGACGTAGCCCACACCACTGGAGGTCTCACTGTTTGCATTCATTTCCTTTGTCTCGACCATTTCATGAAGTGTAGCCAGAAGTACTGTCAGCACTCATTAGACCAAAATTGTCTTCAGCTCAAAGCAAATATTTTGTGTGTTGAAATCATTATCAGGTGTGTGATCCATGTCCCAGGAGTGCTTTTAATGAGCTGTGAGATGTTGGTCATCTGTCACCTTTAGTTTTTTGTGCTAATTTAAATTGCTCTGTTCTTGTGGCTGATGATGCCCTAATCAGAATCTTCAAAGCTGCCCTCTCCTTGGGGCCAATTTTCTGTCTGGTATTGCCTTCTGGACATGTCAACTGCTAGTTGACATCTTGAAAACAGGGCTCTTTGTCTTATCCCCCAAATCAACTTAACTTGCCCAGTTTTAATTTCTGCCAGGAGCTCTACTGTTTTCTCTAAGGTCAACTCGAACTCCAGATCTATGACTGCTCTGTCTTATTTTTTCCACCTGCCTGCTCCCCTCAGATAACCCTCCCCTCACCTGACCTCAGGTGATCTGCCTGCCTTAGCCTCCCAAAGTGCTGGGATTACAGGCATGAGCCATTGTGCCTCTCTCTCCCTCTCCCTTTCCCTCTCCCTCCCTCTCTCTCCCCTCTCTCTCCTTTCCTCTCTTCCCCTTCCTCCCCTACCTTCCTCTCTCTCCCTCTGTCCCCCTCTCTCTCCCCCTCTGTCCCCCTCTCTCCCCCCCTCTCTCCCCCTCTCTCCCCCCCCCGTCCCCCTCTCTCCCCCTCTGTCCCCCTCTCTCCCCCCCGTCCCCCTCTCTTCCTCTCTCCCATTCCTCTAACCACAGCCCTGATGGTCCTGCTTTAAACCCCATGTAATTCTCACCTGGGTTTTTACAATATTTTACTAACAACTTCACCTACCTTTCTTCCTTTAATCTGTTTTACTGCTAGAACAACAGAAAAAGAATGGCCAAGCTCCACAGATTGGATGAGATTGCTATGGATAACTCAAAGTTCTGTTGATTTAGATAAAAGATTGTTTTAAATTACTATAGACACAAAGCCTAGAAGTAACATATTTGACTATGTAACTTTTGCCATATAGAAGATTAACATGTTTAAAATGCAAAGAACAGACTAAGGAAAATATTTACCAGATATAATGTGGGAAGGGATTCGGATTTCTTAACTATAACAAGTTTCTACAAATTAGTAAGAAAATACAAAAATAGATCAAGGCTTTTGTTTCTTTTATCTATTGCTGTTGAACAAACCACTTCAAATAGTTTGTTCAAATGGTTGTTCAGCTCTTTCTTCATATGGTCTTTCCTGCAGGGGACTGGGCCTCTGTGAAATGGCATAGGGTTCTAAGAGGGAGCTATACAAAGATAAAAACCCCACTGTACAAACACTTATCAGGCCTCAGCTTGGGCTATGATGACTAATTCCCTATTGACCAGAAAGAAGTTACATGGCCAAGCCCAGAGCCAATGTAGGAGGTGATAACATTAGAGTGTGAATATGAGGGGTGATTCATGGGAAGCCCCCAGTGTAACAGTCTACTACAGATACGAACAGACAGTTTATTGATGAAATGGGGATGACTCATAAACACAAAAAATACACAACTTCATTAGTCAAAGAAATGCAAATGAAAATGAAAGGCTATTTTCATTGGAAAATCTACAAATATTCAGCATATAGTTCATATCTAGTGTTAAGCTTATAGAAGAATGTCATACGTTTTGGTGAGAGAATAGATTGACCCTTTTAAAGGGTTGTCAATGCATTTCAAAAGAGAAAAAGTTCATGACTGGGCCAATTCCACTTCTACATATAAAGGTATTCCTATAAGCTCCCTAGAATGCATTATATAGGGATGTTGATTGTATTAGTTCATTTTCACGCTGCTGACAAAGAGACGTACCTGAGACTCAGAAGAAAAAGAGGTTTGATTGGACTTACAGTTCCACATGGCTGGGGAGTCTTCAGAATCATGGCAGGAGGTGAAAGGCACTTCTTACATGGCAGCACCAAGAGAAAATGAGGAAGATGTAAAAGGGGAACCCCCTGATAAAACCGTCAGATCTCATGAGACTTATTCACTATCATGAGAATAGTAAGGGAGAAACTGCCCTCATGATTCAAATTATCTCCCACTGGGCCCCACCCACAACACATGGGAATTATGGGAGTACAATTCAAGATGAGATTTGGGTGTGGACACAGCCAAACCTTATCATTGGTATTTCATTATTTGTAATTGCAATAAACTAGAACATGAAAGTCCATGAGTCAGGGAATGGGTAAATGATACATCTATACTAGTAAATATTTAGAAGCCATAAGAAGATGAGTTAAATCTGTATATACTGATGTGGAATGGTATCCCAAATATTTTGAGTGGAATAATATGCATTATGTGTGACCATTTCCATGAAAACAAAAATGTTGTGGGTGCTCACACCTATATAGAGAAAAGGGTCTGAATGAGAAGTGAAATTGTGTTGAGAGTGCATACTGAGTTTTTTACGTACTTCTGAATATTTGGAGTCTTTTATAATAGGTATTTACTGTCATTATAGGGGGAGAACTGAAGTCTCCTTTAAAATGTGTGTGTATGGATATATACACACATATATAGAGATGCATATATTTACAGCGAGATATCGTATAAGAGAGTCCAGGAAGGTCCATGGATACCTGAAGATCTGCCCATGGAACCTTTCTCTTTATACCCTCTAGGCTCTCTTCAGCTTATTTTCTATTCTGGAAAAATTAAGGCCTGTGAATAACTAGTAATTTAAATAAGAGGCATATCTTATGACCTAGTTTTGAGCTCTTTCAATTGTATATTGATTGTATTAACATAAAGCTTCATATATTCTGTTTTGTCAATGTCTGGAACTAAACTTCATATTAGGTGTGAAGGTTTTCAAAAGTCAGGACTCTACCTGATATTGAGCTAAATGTTCCAATTCGTTATCAACTACTCATTGCATTCCCTAACACTAATATAGAAATAGGTATAAATCAAATGAGGGTTTCCTCTTAAAAGGTATAATGGAAAAAAGAGACCCAGGTGAATTTCTGTGATATAAGTCTGAACCAGCCCTTTTAAAATGCCCTTTCTTTGTCATACAGACGAGTCTTTGTCATCCACTTTCCCACCTCTTTCCCTCTTTCCCTCATCTCCTTACTAAGAAAGACAACGTTACTAACTTTTCATTTTGTGCTGTGAAGCTCTTGAAACCATACCAATGGAAAAGAGGACCTAGAGAGGGAAAAGGAAGGACCTGAGAGAAAAACATTCCTCTTCTAGTTTAGAGCACCTGCAATACATGGGTGCATGTGAGCTGCAAAAGTACATCTTATGTAGTTTGAAAAGATCATTTGCAGGATGGTATAAAATCATGTCCTTTTTGTAAGGAAAAAGCAATCGTTCAGAAATACAGAGTTTTTATTTCATAATGGTGAGGGTTAATTTTAAAATTTCTTAATAAAAAGCAGCCTACAGCAATGGATTTTTAGCAGACAAATACAGTTAGTGATTCTATTTTGCTTTATGGTTCCATGGAAAGGATCAGTTAAGCTTCAAGGAGGCCAAAAAGGAGCATAGTAAATCAGCTCTCCTTTCTGGGAGTTAGGAAAATCACCTACTATGTGGCTGATACAATTAAAATATTCCTGTAGTGCTTTGAAATCGGCTGCTTATTTGTTATCTTCTGATAGATATTTTATAAATTATTTTAGTTTTTGTGTGTTACAGAATGAATGTAGATAAAATTTAAATAGAGCACTTAATATTTTACTTTCTAAGGAAAGTCTGTTTTCATAGACTACGAAAACCAAACATAATAAACCCCTGCTTCCAGAATACGTGTGTTTGAAATTTGACATTTTGCATGAAAGGTGGTGATGCTCGTTTAAACACAAACTGAGAATCCCAGAGCTGCGAGTGTCCCTCTCATTGCTTTCTGATTCTCGCATTAGTGTTTTCTGTTTTTTTTTTTTTCTTTTTTTTTTTTTTTTTGAGACGGAGTCTCGCTCTGTCTCCCAGCCTGGAGTGCAGTGGCGCGATCTTGGCTCACTGCAAGCTCCACCTCCCGGGTTCACGCCATTCTCCTGCCTCAGCCTCCTGAATAGCTGGGACTACAGGCGCCCGCCACCACACCCGGCTAATTTTCAGTATTTTTAGTAGAGACGGGGTTTCACCCTGTTAGCCAGGATGTTCTCGATCTCCTGACCTCGTGATCTGCCCGCCTTGGCCTCTCAAAGTGCTGGGATTTCAGACGTGAGCCACCGCGCCCGGCCTCTCGCATTAGTTTTATAGATACAATGCTTGTCTTCACCTTAGCCAGCATCATTTTTTCTAAGTTGCACAGCTTACCTGAAAATCATATGTACATAATCAAACTGTTTTTACATCCTAAATATTAGCCATATAGAAAATTTTAAGTCTTTTTCTGGGAGGAAAACAATAAAAATACTTTAATACTGTATATTTCACTTAAAACTTTCCCTAAATAATATTTAATGAATGTTTGCAGAGAGGCCTGGCACAGAATTCTAGATTCGTTAGCAGGATTTCTTCAGGTATGGTGCGGGGATCACCTACATTAAGTCCAGGAGGAGGTCATTTGTGTAGAATCCTAGGCCCCTGCGAGTCAAGGGTGGGGCCCTGGACTCTGCATCTTAACCAGTTCCCCAGGTAACTTTTTGTGTAAAATATGGAGAGCATTGGGATCCAACTAGAGCAATCCAAGGCTTCCTTCTCAGGAAGCCAAAATTTGGAGGAGAATCCAAGTTATACTTGTTGGCTTGTTACTTTAAAAATTTTTAAGAATTTTTAAAAAGAGGGAAAAGGCAACTTTCTGGGTGGCCTGGGTTTGGCGAGATCTTGGAGGCATCAGCCTTCATCCCTAGTGGGGTTCGAGAGTTCAGTAGTCATGGGGGAAGCCATGTGTGGCCGGCCATGAGAAAGAGGGATGTTGGTGGGTGAGAGCTTCAGAGAAGGTTCAGCTCTATGAGGCACTTCTGCAGTGGCACCAGAAGGGGGGAGTAACCTAGAATTACTGCCTGCGGGGAGGAAAGGATGTGTGGGAAATGGCACTTCAGAGCCATTCCAAAGCACCCTCAGTCCCGTACTTTCTTGGACTCTTGGCCAGGCACATTTTAGCAGTGGTACTAGTTTCCCAGCACTATTATATAAATTCTTTAAAACCGTGCTTGCCTTTTTTGATATATTCCATTTTTTCAGATGCATATGGTGCAATAGAACATTAAGGATGACTTTCTTATCAGCCCTATTAAGCTGATAGTATCACTTCTTCTGATCTATTACAGGAATTCTTTTTAAGTGTCTGTTTTTATAATTTTAAAAATCTGTTGCTTTCATTTTATATAATTTCTCATCCTTGATGCTTTAGCTTTGCTTTGAGAAACAGAATTCTGCCTTTGTGGAATGTAATTTATCATGCCATGTGTTCATAGAAATTCTAGAATCTCGTGTTGTAAAAGGCCATTAGATTTCATACTGTCTGGATACCCCTTAAATTCAAGCATTTTAATACTAGCATGTAGAAGACATTCAGTTTCTACCTGAATATCTCTAGCAATAGGGCACCCAGACAGCACTGAGAAAGCATAGTTCTTTTAAGGTTAGCTCTAATTGTAGGGAATTTTTTTTTTTTGAGACAGGATCTTGCTCTGTCACTTAGGCTGGGGTGCAGTGGCACAGTCACAGCTCACTGCAGCCTCGACCTCCTGGGCTCAGGTGATACTCCCACCTCAGCCTCCGGTGTAGCTGGGACTACAGACGTGCTACCATACCTGGCTAATTTTTGTGTTTGTTGTAAAACAGGGTCTCACCATGTTGCCCAAGCCAGTCTTGAACTCCTGGGCTCAAGCTATCCACCCACTTCAGCCTCCCAAAGTGCTAGGATTGTAGGCATGAGCCACCAGGCTTGGCCACAAAGATCTTTTTTTTTAATTAAGCAGAAATGTCCCCTAGCATCTGGACTCTTTAATTCTAACCTTGATTGGTGATAGCAGCTGGAAGAAGGCTAATCTGTCTTCTCCATCACATCCCCTCACCAATTTGAACACAGAGTGTGTTATCTTGTGTCTTCCTTTTCCGAAATCTTTCCCTTCAACTCTTCTTCCAATGGCCCAGTTTTGTGGCTTCCTCATTCCTCCTGCTGATCTCCATGGGATGGCTCCAGCTATCAGTGACCCTTAAATATGGACACCTAGGACTGACTCCTGTTTCTAGGAAGATCTGAATAACAGCATTCAGAACTATAACCCCCTTTTCTGGAAACTCCACATATCTACTGAAGTAGCCACCAGGCTAATGACCCTCTCCAAGAAGATGGTGAGGTTATTTGGAAGTGCTTGTTCTTAGTGAATCCATTTTGATTCCAAATGATCCCTGTATCTCTGCCTCATTATTACAAGGCTCTACTTAAATTATTTAATGTAGAATTTTTTGCCTATGTTTGGTATAAACCTCCCTGACATATGGTGTTGAAATTCTCCTGTTTGTCCTTGTTTTCAGTTTCCCATCATCAGAACATTTGTCATGATTTTTCCTTCTTCTCTGACTTAGAGTACTGAATAGAATTTAAGCGAACAAAGTCTCTCAAAACAATTCTACTTAATTCAAGTGTAATAGTAAACATCATCTTACTAAACAATGAAAAGGTGAGTGTTTTGCAAAGCTACCATATATAAATTATAATGTCATTATGGCAACTCTAACCGATTAATGACATGATGATCTCATTGTATAAGCGAAGAACAATCTCGGACAGCTTAAATGAATTGCCCAATGTTCCCATGTGAGAAGGAATGAAGGAAAGATTCTTATGTGATTCTTCCTGCCTCTAGGGACTAGGTCTTTGAGTTGATATTTTTCCAGCAGCCCAACTACTTTCTTCTAAAGCACTGGCTGGACAGACACTGTTAGTTTCTTAGGGTCTCTATCATGATTTTTGGGGCAGGAATTGATGAACTTCTTCTGTAAAGACCAGACATTAAATATTTCAGGGTTTACCGGTTCTGTAATCTGTTATAAGTACTTAACTCTGCTGTTGTGACCTGAAAGTAGGTAAATGATATGGAAATAAAGGGCATGTCTGTTCCAAACAAAACAGCCAGTTTGCCAACACCTGTTTTAGAACATGGATTCATTTTGGAAGACATAAAATCTTGCAGCACAAAAAGATTGGGTTCATTTGTGGAAGCAGCCATGTTAAGAAAATCAGTGGGGAGAAGAGGACTAAATCACTGCAGTTTGAAACTGTAGGAAGTCCAAAAGGAACAAAAACAAAAAATAGAATGACAGCAACACCCCCTATTTCCCTCCTCCCTATTACCACACACACTTCATACCAAGGTTGGCCACAGTTCAGCTAGAACATGGACACATGGGCTCAGCTTCACTGGAACATATTTGACCCTGAATTATTTCAATTTATTTATAAGGGATGTAAATTGTACTGTCTTTCTGGGTCCTATGTAATATTTCTATATATAATTTTCTCAGATAATGGATGAAAATTAAGCTGTTGGCTTCTTGGGTTTGATCCATTATGAATACTAAAAACCAACAAAAAAAGTCTAATGTTTAATTGCCTTCTATAATTTATTTCTCTCAATGGAGGAAATGTTAAGGAGTACTTATAATAAGTTTATCAATTTTTCAGAGATAGTATTAGTGAATTAAATATATTCTAATCATTTATAAATGCTTCCTATTTCTTATTTATCAAAGGAAATGAAAGGTTTATTTTGGAACTCAAAATTTTATGGGTCCAAGATTATACACTGATCTTCAAGTCAACTAAATTCATCAAAGAGAATTCTGGAGATTAATGGGTAGGGAGAATTTACCAAATAGAATTATCCATGGGGCAAGAACATATAGAATTTGAAAAAAGCTTGTTTATTATAAATTGTTTTTCAAAAGCAAACAAGACTCTTTGTGTTTAAAATGTAAACTATAGAAAGTAAAATTAAACAAAAATATTAGTCTGGAAAAACATGACCAGTTGAAAATTTTGGTTGATTCTTATGTGAGTTTTGGAGCATATTCATGCAATGTAAATTTTGCAAGAAAAGGAATTTTTCATTTTAATTTAAATGGGAGTTTTAAGGAACCAGAAGATAAGGTCAGATTCATCCAGCCTTAGAGAATCACGATGATGAGTCCCTCATAGGCTATAATCAGGTGTCAGCTGAACCATAGCTGTTCTAAGGTTGAAGGATTTGCTTCCAGGCTCATATGGTTGTTGGCAGGATTCAGTTTCTCATGGGGCGTTGGACAAGGGCCTCAGTTCTTCACTGACTGTTGCCCACTCTCAGTTCCTTGAAATGTGCCTCTTGAGTATGGCAGTGTTCTTCATCAAAGCATGCAGGCCACAAGGCTCCAGGGAGAGCCAGCAAGATGGCAGTCACGGTCTGTCATTATTTTCTTGCTGTTTTGTTTTGTTTTGTTTTGTTTTGTTTTTTAATATAGCAGAGTCCTGCCCTATAGCCCAGGATGGAGTGCAGTGGCACAATCACAGGTCCATGCACTCTTGACCTCTTGGGCTCAAGCGGTCCTCCTGCTTCAGCCTCCTGAGTAACTGGGACTGCAGGTGCATGCTACTGTGCCTGGCTAGTTTTTTACTTTTCTAGAGATGGTATCTTGATATGTTGCCCAGGCTGGTCTCAAACTCCTGGCCTCAAGCGGTCCTCCTGTCTCGGCCTCCCAAAGTGCTGGGATTACAGGTGGGAGCCACGAACCCAGCCTAGTCTTTTATAACCTAATCATGGAAGTGACTTCTTGTCACCTTGCCATATCTGCTGGTTAGAAATAAGTCCCTACCCTCCAATGGGAGAAGATGACACAGGGACATAAATACCAGGAAGCCGGAATCATTGAGATCATTGTAGATGTCTGCCTATCACAGACCTCTAAATTCTGTCAGGCTCATCCAACTTAAGAAGTTGCCTGTAAATGTCACCAGCATTTTTACAACTTATGGCCCACTTTTGACTGTTTTCTCTTGTCCCTCCTCACGTCAGGCATTTTTTTTTCCCCCAGGATGTCATGTGTAGCACCCTTTGGTGAGTAATTCCCACAGTGAAATACAGATATTTCAATGCCGTTAAACTGTCTTTTGACAAATTTGTGTTACTTCGTCAGATGGCCAAGGAAATATGTATGCTCTATGGACAGGGCAAGTTTGGGAGACATCAGCTGATGGATTTGCTTCTTGGCATTGCATCGCGCCTTTTCAAAGTATCCCAATAATAGACACAAAACTGTTTAATGGAGCTCAGCTGTTCCAAGGAAAAATAACTTTATCAGAGACATTTAGAAATGGAAATTAAGAGGAAACAAATGTGCATGTATATTTTGGCAACTGAAGATGAACATATCTTTGAAGTTCTTTGAAGTTTGGGATACATTGGGAATTTACTATGGAGTTTTTGAGAATGAACTCACCTCCTCTATAGCTTTTACTGTAGCTATTCAATAATAGAGTTAAATGTACTCATGTTGTTCTTGACATCCTTGATTTATGGGACCATAAGTCTTTAGGTGCGTTATCTTATTGGACGTATTTAGTGACAAGCTGTTTTGCTTGAGTACCACCTTGTTTTGACAATGTAGCTTGTTTTTAAGCATATTCCAAAAAATAGATTTTTCATTTACTATGTGCTATGTACTCTTCAAGGAGTTTCAAAGTAACTCGTTTAGTACCCATAATACCCCTGGAAAATAAGCACTGTTATTATCTCTACTTTACAAACGGGAAAGTGACATGCAAGAGGTTAAGTGACTTGCTCAAGGGCACACTGCTGGGAGAGGGCGGAGCTGTGAACCAGATTCTATTGAGGTGTATCATGCATTCAAGTTTGAATGAAATGGAAAAATGTGTTAAACAGAAGGAGGAGTCACCAAATTCCTTTTGAGGTGACACATTGAAGGCTGTACACTTTATATACTTGCTGAAGTAAGAAACTTGTCAGCCACTGTATTAGTCCATTTTCACACTGCTGATGAAGACATACCCAAGACTGCGTAATTTATAAGGAAAAAGAGATGTAATGAACTCACAGTTCCACGTGGCTGAAGAGGCCTCACAATCATGGTGGAAGGCAAAAGGCACATCTTACATGGCAGCAGACAAGAAAATGAGAGCCAAGCGAAAGGGTTTTCCTCTTATAAAACCATTAGGTCTCACGAGACTTATTCACTACAATGGGAACAGTATGGGGGAAACTGCCCCCATGATTCAATTATCTTTCACCAGGTCCTTCCCACAACACGTGGGAATTATGAGAGCTACAATTCAAGATGAGATCTGGGTGGGGACACAGCCAAACCATATCAGCCACACTCTGAGTATATGTCACCTTGCTTTGGCTGGCATTATTCTACAGAGACTATAAATATGATAGAGGACTCCAGAATCTGAGTTTGAAATTTAGAGACAAGATTAGAAAGTGGTAGTCTTGAAGACAGATCAGAACTATCATAAAATGGATTGAAAAACCCCAGCCCAAAAGATAGTTCTTAAGTCTTCAGCTGATAAGATCAGAGGTCTCCTGAATATACCCAGGGGCTGTATGCTAAGCATTAACTTTGCTTTTTCTAGTTTATATGTGAGCAGAAACACGAAAAACATCCTTTTTTTTTTTTTTTTTGAGACAGAGTCTTACTCTTTTGCCAGTCTGGAGTGCAGTGGCACAATCTCTGCTCACTGCAACCTCTGCTTCCCAAGATCAAGCGATTCTCCTGCCTCAGCCTCCCGAGTAGCTGGGATTACTGGTGCGTGCCACCAAGCCCAGCTAATGTTTTTTTGCATTTTTAGTAGAGATGGGGTTTCACCATGTTGGCCAGGATGGTCTCCATCTCCTAACCTCGTGATCTGCCCACCTCGGCCTCCCAGAGTGCAGAGATGACAGGTGTCAGCCATTGCGCCCAGCCAAATGTTCCTTTATTTTCTTGACTTAGTGTCAAGAAATGGAGATGCCTGTTGAATACGTGTTGTTTTCATGGCTGTTGCATTGGTCGTTCTTATTTGTCATGTACACTATGACCATTGCCAAGTTGCAATTCCCCTGGCACTTTCTTATTCTTACTTTTATTTTTCTGGGAAAGTTGACATTTTCCCAGCCCAAGACAACCTTCTCTTCCTTTGAACATAGAAATCTTTTTGAAATTATCTTCGGTATTTCCAAATACAAGCCCGTCTCACGCACATGCTGCAGAGTTTGGAGGAGTGAGTCATTGAAGGAAGAGCTGGAGGTGGTGCTCATGGTGTGGAAAAAGGAGAGGAGGAGGAGAGAGAGCCCAGGGAAACGATATGCAGATGGCCTGAGTGCCTGCCGTGAGCTGTCCAGGCTCTATGCGGATGCTGGGCACCTCACAGATGGCACACCGTCAGACTCTTGCACACCAGATGAGAAGACGGAAGCTCATAAAGGTCAATTTGATCAAAGTTTCACTATTAGTAAGAGCTAGAATTGAGATTCCTATCTCTCTAGACTCAAAACCTATTATGGTTTTTTAATGAATTATTTCATACCTTTACAAATGTTAAAGAATATCATAAAAATACTTTATATTCATCTGAAAAGAAAATGAAACATTACAAACAAAATTGAAGCCTTTGTTTCTTTCTCCTCTTCATAGAATTACACGCCAGCCAGGCACCGTGGCTTGTGCCTGTAATCCAAACACTTTGGGAAGCCAAGGCAGGAGGATTGCTGGAGCTCAGGTGTTCAAGACCAGCTTGGGCAACATAGACTTTTCCTTAGGAAAAAAAGAGTACACACTATCCTAAATTTTGATTTTTTTATTTCTGATAAATGTCCTTATATATGTACATTTTTCTTAGCAATAAATACTGTTTTTCAAGTATTTAATCTTTGACATAAATGGTATCATGACTGTACCTATTCTTGTACATTTTAATGCTTTACATTGTTTAATACATGTAATATTTCTCTGTATGAGTATGTCATAATTTACATATTCTGTCGAACATTTGGGTTGCTTCCAAATTTTTCAGCTATTAAGAGCAGTGCTACAGTGACCTTATACTCATATACTTGAATTTCTCAGTTTTCCCATCCCCTCCCATACTTCAGACTGGAGCTGCCAGGGGTAGTGTGCACACTTTCACCTTGGCTATGCATTGCATGTTACTTTTCATGGTGATTATGCTAATTTTCACTTGCAACAGCAGAGTATGAGAATTTCTGTTCCTCTCTATGTTCACTAACACCCGGTAATGCCAGGCTTTTACATTTCTGCCAGTCTTGGTGTGAAATAATTCACGGTGTTTTTAATTTGGATTTCTATAATTACTACTGAGGAAATTATCAAAAAGTGCCTCCCCTTCAGTAAGTCCATGCTTAGTGAATAGCATCTTCTTGTCAAGTCTCCAGCACAATCTCAACTCACCAATGTTGACAGTCTCAACGTTTATCTTTCCAACATCAAGGCTTCATGATGCTGTCAATCTTATTACTACTGAAGGCAGAACTGCAGCATGCTGAATGCCTCGTCTAAGATCAAAGACATTTTAGTGCAGTTTTCACAAGTCTTTCTGTTATATAGACTTGAGATATTATTTGGGGAAATTGGGGATTGGAAAATGGTGTGAAGGAGCTATCGTGTAACATTTTATTCACCTCTCTAAAAGTCAGTAATAATAGTTTTCAATTTGGGAATTAAAAATGAGGGAAAATGAGTTTTGTTTTTTTTTTCTTCTAAGCCTTTGCACCGTTACTTATTACTACTTTTATCCTTCCCTCCTCATGCTCAGGAGAGCATTTCTATATGCATGGTCTGTTATTGGGAGACAGAAAATGTACAGGCTGTGAATTCCAGGCTACGCAGCTCTAGATCTGGGGCCAGAAGTTCTCCTTCTGGAACCAAACAATCTAGATGAAGCCTCATTCTCTACAGTGGACATCAGAAATGACCTGGACAGCTTGTGAAAACACAGCCTGCTGGCCCCACCTCCAGAGTTCCTGATCTCATAGGTCTTGGGTGGAGCCAAAACTTCTGCATTTCTAACAAGTTTCCAGATGATGCTGATGCTAGAGACCACACTGTGAGAATCACTGTTTTGAAGCAATGTACCCAAAAGTAGGGGAGGCACTGGACCAGGAAGCCCCTCTCAGACGGAGGCTCAAATTCAGATGCAGGTTGTTATGTAATATTACAGCCCAAAGGCCTGGCTGGTTAGGTGTATGGCTGACTTCTATATTCTTCATGCTTTTAATAGTATCCCACTTATTTTAAAGTCAGCACGTGTTTTAAAATATTAAGGACAAGACTAAAACCTCAGGGCCTTACAGATTTGGGATTCAATACGTTTTTACTTTGATTTTCAACTTTTAAAATTCTAGCAAAGGTTTTAGTACATGATACCAAAGTTACAGGTGTGTTATTTTGAGGTCGGTTGACTTCTAGGAATGTATGACTAACCAAACTATTTCTAAGATAGAGTCAGACATTCATTTATCATTAGCCAACATTATCATTAGCCAACATCTTAGTAATCTATACAGTCTTCCATGTATAGATTACTAAGGCGGAATCGAACAGTTTTGAAAAGGAGGAACAGGGTGGTTATGGGACTTCTCCAAGTCAGTTTTTTTCTTTGGAATCTCTCAACGAAATGGGTCATCTCAGGTTTATGGTAACACAGAGCACAGGACATATGATAGTAGAAACACATGGTGATTGCCATTATGAAGTACATTTGTGCTTATTTAGATAAATGGATAAATGTGTTTTTACCCATATTGTATACATATGAATATATAAATTATATGCACATACAGCGTTGATATATGTGGATCACCTGAGTAACTTGGACATCACAACCAAGATGATTTTTCTGTATAAGCAAAACAATTTAAAGAAAATAACAATTGTGAATTAATGCATGGTACAGGGAAGGAATTTTGGGGTGCTCATAAAGGTCTGTTTTTAACGTGGATGCTACTTACACAGGTCTTGATAAACGTTTGTTATAATGAATATATAGCTTCTGTGCTAGTTTCTATGTGTATTTTATTCACAATAAAATGCTTTATGTATGAATAAAGTTAAAACTATTTACATTATTTTCTTTACATATTTCTAACATTTATAAGAGTTATACATAGTCAAAGTTGGTATCCATATGTGAATATAAAATTTTGAAAAGTATACACTAAAAATACAAGAAAAAGTGTTCTCTTTATAATCTCTATTTTTATAAATAACTGGCCTTTTATGGGAGAATTTAGTGAAGCTATTTTAAGTTTTCTAACAAAGTTTACCTTGGCTTAAGTTTCAATTTTTGTCTATTTCAAAAGACAAATGCAGATTCATAATCGGGAGTGATGGAAAATTGTTTACACTTACCTCTAATATCACTAGCATTTAATTTTAAACTAACAAAATTCTAACACGAAGTCTTGAACTTCTGTGTTCAGAATAAATGTGATTTCTAGTTGTGATCTACTTTGTTTTGTTTCTAAAGATTTTGTTTGAACATACATTAACTATAATGAAATAAAAGCCAAGAATAGCTTGAAGAGGGGGAAAAAAGAGAACTTAGGATCAAGGATTCAAAATATTACGAAAAGGAAATAATCAAGTGCAATACTTTGCTTTTATGTTGACCTTCTCATTCTGGTTCCTCACCCTCCATACTCCGTGAAAGATTCTAAAGCCTGTGGCCATTGGTGACCTGCCAGGCAGGAGGTCACAATTCCCAGGTAGATGCAGCAGTCCTGTGTACTATTGATGGGATTCAGTAAAAAAGGACAAGGCCTAGATAGCCTCCATAACAATTTTATTGTATATAATTGTTTTCAGGAGGAAAGATTAATTTGAAATCTCCATATTTTGAATTCCAAAGTGACTTCACGTGGTAGAAAGAACATGAACTTTGGAATCAGATAGCCAGGCATGGAAGGGAGATTGTCGTCGTTATAATTAATCCAAGTTAATTAGCTGTAACATCTGCAAGAATGTTTCTTCAATCTGTGGAGTGGGTAACATCATAGGATTTTGAGGATGACGTGGGACAACATATGAGAAAATGGGAGGCAAGTTATTGATACTCAGTAAATGTTAATTCCTGTCTCTTCCTGACCAAGCTAGTCTTCAAAGCATAACACCAGTAGCCTTCACAGCCAGCGGCTTTGTAGGTGAAGCGAGCTATTGGTACAGGTCCACATTGCCTAGTGCTGTGGCTGGAAGGAGTCAATTTAATGTGAGGCAAACCACGTTTATCAACACAGGTCCTGCCTTCTAGACATTCTCCATATAAAGAGACAATGTGGCTGGGTGCAGTGGCTCGTGCCTATAATCCCAGCATTTTGGGAGGCTGAGACAGGCAGATCACCTAAGTTAGAAGTTCGAGATCAGCCTGGCAACATGACAAAACCCCATCTCTACTAAAAATACAAAAATCAGCTGTACTTCTAGCTATTTTGGGAAGCTGAGGCAGGAGGATTGCTTGAATCCAGGAGACAGAGGTTGCAGTGAACAGAGATCATGCCATTGCCCTCCAGCCTGGGCAACAGAGTGAGACTGTGTCTCAAAAAAAAAAAAAAAAAGTAAGAACATTAAATGTAGAGATACATAGATGGTCATGAGTATGTTTATTTGGTGTCCAGTAGACATGGAAATGATAGGGAAATACGTGTTGCAAGTAAACTCAATTGTTGTGATACATGGTCATTTTAGGGACCAAGGTGAAAAGCGATGCCTTGGGTCCCTTTAAATTGAGGCTGATCTTCACAATAGTTAATGCTTCTACTTGTTTCGGTCTTGAGTACCTTTCCCACCCCCATTTGTAGAGTCTAGAAAGCACTTATTCCTAGAATCCCCTACAGCTGAGTGAATGATCTGTAGGTTTGCAGGAGCATATGTGTGTATGTTTTGTTTTTGAGACAGGGTTTCTTTGTCGCCCAGGCTGGAGTGCAGTGGCAGGACCACAGCTCACTGCAGCCTCAACTTCCTGGGCTCAAGTGATCCACCTCAGCCTCTCAATTATCTGGGACAAAAGACGTGTACCTCCATGCCAAGCTAATTTTTAAATTTTTTGTAGAGATAGGATCTCGCTGTGTTGCCCAGGCTGGTCTTGAATTCTTGGGCTCAAGCAATCCTCCTGCCTCAGCCTCCCAAAGTGCTTCTGAAATTCATAGTAGGTGTCTCATAATTTTTGTTCCTGGGGACAAAATTTTTTTGGCTCCTCTCTCACATTTGTTTCTGTTATTCTTTCTAATAAGAGACCTGCTTTGATAGCCCATAAGACTGTTGGAGAAGAGGAAAAAAAGATCACATGTGGTTGAAAGTAAATTTGGTTTGTGTTTTTATCTTGTATGTGTCTCTTCTCATCTGTCACACTGGCTGGGGTATTGATGAGGCAGGATTTCCAGTGTCTGGGTCATTTCTTCTCAATGTTGGGAGTTCTCATTCAATTTTGGTAATCGCATGTCCAACAAGCTGATTTGGGGAATATCAGATCATTCAGCTCACTCTGTGATCCATTGTTATGCTGGAAAAACACGGAGTACTCAGATGTATTTGAAAATACAGCCCTTTCTAGAGGATGCTCCAACTGAGTTTTTGGTATTTTACTTTAACAAGTTTAAACTCCTCAATTCAGGGCCACCACTTAGATAACTGACTTGGTCTAAATGGAAGAGTTTGCTCATTGTCATTAAACATCCTATTAAATATTATATTTGAAAAAACATTATAAATAATTTAAGAAATAGTATAGATCCAGTATTAAGATGTCAAAATAGTTATTGTTGAAGATGATAGCTTTCCTAATAGTATTGATTAATAAGATATTTAAGAAAACTGAGAACAATGGGGATGTGGTGTGTAAGGAAATTCATTTGTATGTGTTTATCACTGTTTTTGTTGTTTGTTCCTTTATTATGCCTTAAATCATAGCTAAAGCCAGATTTTCCAGAGAATTACAGAAGCTCTGTCAATTTTATGAACATCTTTACATAGTCACATGTGAATGTTTGTGCCTTTTTCAGAACAGTTGGGATCATATAAAGGGGAGCAGATACCTTATCAGTGTACAGGAGGGAAAGAGTGCTCAGTTTCTGAGAGATAATGGCATGTCCTGTAGGTGCCTTGGAATTAAAAGTGAATGAATGAAGATGATGAACTTTAGAGTGAGGTTCAAGGAGGCAGGAGGAGAGTGTAAAAATGTCAGAAAAGCAGTGATGTGACCAACCCAGAATTATACATGGGTATTGAGGCGATCTAAATATTAAAGGAATTATAAGTGGCACCACGTACTTCACAACTCAATGTTATAGATCCTGCCATCTTTTAGCATTTTTTTTTCATTTGAGAACTCATGAGCCATAATGAACAGAAAGTCCTGAGTGCTGCCAACACCCACCTTGACTCCAGACTTCCTCTCCCCATGGGGCTGTCTTCTTTGGCCACCTGGTGCCTCTTCTCTGCCAGTGGGCCTCAGTCAGGCCCACCCATCTCAACTTACTAGATTATAAACACACAGAATCCACAAGGGGAAAGGGTGGCTGTAGACCTGTGATTCTCAAACTAGAACAGCAGCATCAGCATCACCTGGGAACATCATAGAAATGCAGATTCTTGATCCTTACTGTATAGCCACTAACTCAGAAACTCTGGGATTGGGGCCTAGCACTTTGTTTTAATGATCCCTTCGAGTTGTTCTGATACTTGCTAATGTCTGAGAACTTCAGGACAAGACGCTATGCACTCAAGACAGTATAGGTTTGAGAGCACAGTTTTTTCCAAAATATCCCTATGGTTTTAAGCTTGAAAAACTTTAGATATTTCAATGCCACCAGGGGCTAGGAGGGGCCAAGATCAATGACTAGAAACAGCTGCAGTTGGAGGCTCCCACTGAGAAGAACTAAAACTGTGAGTGAATCCTGCACCAGCAACTGAGGTACCAGGTTCTCTCACTGGGACTGACTAGGTGGTTGGCGTGACCCATGAAGAGTGAAAGCAGGGTGGAGAGACCACCCACCCAGGAGCCACACAGGGCAAGGGGAGCTCCCACCCCACCCCCAGCCAAGGGAGGCAGTGAGTGATATTGCTACCCTGCCCAGGAAACCATGCTTTTTCCACAGATCTGTGCAACCTGTGGATCAGGAGTTCCCCTCATGAGCCCACACCACCAGGGCCTTGGGTCCCAAGCACAGAGCTGTGCAGATTCTCCATGGCCACTTGGCTGTAGACTCCCTAAGACTACAAGTTCCCGGGGAGAGAGGTGACCATCATAATTGCGACTGCCTGCTGCCTAAGGCAACTGAGCCCCAGTCTGCCATTTTCCCCTCCCAGTGCCTGGGAGATTGGGTGGTTTGGACCTGGGAGGAATTCCCCACAGCGCAGCACAGCAGCTGTGGCAGATCATGACCAGACTGCCTCTTTGGGCTGGACCCTGACCCATCTCTCCTCACCGGGCAGGGCCTCCCTGTGGGGATTTCAGCAACTCCAGCCAGGGGTTTACAGACAGAACTCTGATCTCCCTGGGACGATGCCCCTGGGGGAAGGAACAGCCGTGGTCTTTGTGGATCAGCAGACTTAGTCTCTTCCCCTTGCTGTCTCTGAGGAATCTGGGCAGTCCAGACAAGTGAGATTTCCTTCAGCGCAGCACACCCCCTCCGCCAAGAGGCAGCCAGAGTGCTTCATTAAGCAGGTCCCTGATCTCATGACTCCTGACTGGGTGAGAACCCCTCCCCCAACAGAGGTCACAGGATACTTTATACAGGAGCATTCCCACTGGCATCAGGTCAGTGCCCCTCTGAGATGGAGCTCCCAGAGGAAGGAGCAGGCAGCCATCTTTGCTATTCTGCAGCCTGCATTGGTGATGCCTCCAGGTGCAGGAGGAACCCAGGCAAATAGGGTCTGGAGCGAACCCCCAGTAAATGTCAGCATCCCTATGGAAGAAGGGCCTGACTGTTAAAAACAAACAGCAATAACAACAGTAGCATCAACAAAAGTCCCCACAAGAACCCCATCCAAAGGTCAGCAGCCTCAAAGATCAAAGCTCGATGAACTCATGAAAATTGAGAAAAAATCAACAAAAAATGCTGAAAACAAAAATCCAGAGTGCCTCTTCTCCTTTAAATGATTGCAACTCCTCTCCAGCAAGGGCACAGAACTGGGCTGAGGCTGAGATGGATGAACTGACAGAAGTAGGCTTCAGAAGGTGGGTAATAACAAACTTCACTGAGCTAAAGGAGCATCTTCTAACCCAATGCAAAGAAGCTAAGAACCGTGATAAAACATTAAACAAGCTGTTAACCAGAATAAGCAGTTTAGTGGGAACATAAATGACCTGATGGAGCTGAAAAACAACATGAGAACTTCACAAGTATCAGTAGCAAAATAGACCAAATAGAGGAAAGAATTTTAGAGCTTGAAGACTATCTTGTTGAAGTAAGACAGGTAGACAAGATCAGACAGAAAAGAATGAAAAGGAATGAACAAAACTTCTAAGAACTATGGGATTATGTGAAAAGACTGAACCTACAACTGATAGGGGTACCTGAAAGAGAAGGGGAGAACAGAGCCAAGTTGGAAAACATACTCCAGGATATCATCCAGGAGAATTTCCTCAACTTAGCAAGATAGGCCAACATTCCAATTCAGGAAATCCAGAGAACTCCAGTAAAATGCTCCATGAGAAGATCAACCCCACGACACACAATCACAGATTCTCCAAGGTCGAAATGCAGGAAAAAAATGTTGGGGGAGCCAGAGAGAAACACTAGGTCACCTACAAAAGAAGCCCATCAGAGTAACAGCGGATCTCTCAGCAGAAACCCTACAAGCCAGAAGAGATTAGGGGCCAGTATTCAACCTTCTTAAAAGAATTTCCAACCCAGATTTTCATATCCAGCCAAACTAAGCTTCATACTTGAAGGAGAAATAAAGTATTTTTTAGATAAGCAAATCCTGAGAGAATTTGTCACCACAAGGCCTGTCTTGAAAGAGCTCCTGAAGGATGCATTAAATATGGAAAGGAAAAAACATTACTACAAAATCACACTGAAGTACAAAGACCAATGACACTGTGAAGCAACTATGTCAACAAGTCTGCAAAATAACCAGCTAGCATCATAATGACAGGATCAAATTCACCCATAATATTAACCCTAAATGTAAATGAGCTAAATGCCCCAATAAAAAGACACAGAATGGCAAGCTGGGTAGAGAGTCAAGACCCATTAGTGTGCTATGTTCAAGAGATCCATCTCCTGTGCAAAGACACATGTAGGCTCAAAATAATGGAGAAAAATTTACCAAGCAAATGGAAAGCAGAAAACAACAGGGTTGCAATCCTAGTTTCTGATAAAACAGACTTCAAACCAACAGAGATAAAAAAAGAAAAAAGGACAAAGGGCATTACATAATGGTAAAGGGTTCAATTCAACAAGAAAAGTTATCCTAAATATATATGCACCCAGTACAGGAGCACTCAGATTCATAAAACAAGTTCTTAGAGAACTACAAAGAGACTTATACTTCCACACAATAATAGTGGGAGACTTTAACACCCCACTGTCAATATTAGATCATCGAGAGAAAATTAACCAAGATTCTGGACTTGAACTCAGCTCTGGATCAAGTGAGCCTATTAGGTATCTACAGAACTCTCCACCCCATAACAATAGAATATGCATTCTTCTTAGCACCACCTGGTACTTATTCTAAAACTGATCACATAATCAGAAGTAAAACACTCCTTGGCAAATGCAAAAGAACTGAAATCACAACAAACATTTTCTCAGATCACAGGGCAATCAAGTTAGAACTCAAGAGTAAGAAACTCACTCAAAACCACAAAACTACATGGAAACTGAAAAACCTGCTCCTGAATGACTCCTGGGTAAATAATGAAATTAAAGCAGAAATCAAGAAGTTCTTTGAAACCAATGAGAACAAACAGACAATGTACCAGAATCTCTGGAATGCAGCTAAAGCAATGTTAAGAGGAAATTTTATAGCACTAAATGCCCACATCAAAAGGCTAAAAAGATCTCAAATTGGCCGGGCATGGTGGCTCACACCTGTAATCCCAGCACTTTGGAAGGCTGAGGCAGGTGAATCACGAGGTCAGGAGTTCGAGACCAGCCTGGCCAACGTGACGAAATCCCATCTCTACTAAAAATAAAGAAAATTAGCTAGGCATAGTGGTGGGTGCCTGTAATCCCAGCTACTTGGGAGGCTGAGGCAAGAGAATTGCTTGAACCCAGGAGGCGGAGATTGCAGTGAGCCGAGATGGCGCCACTGCACTCCAGCTGTGCCGACAGAGTGAGACTCCATCTCCAAAGAAAAAAAAAATCTCAAATCAGCATCCTAACATCACAACTAAAAGAACTAGGAAACCAAAAGCAAACAAACCCCAAAGCTAGCAGAAGACAAAAAATAAACAAGATCAGAGTGGAACTGAAGGAGATAGATCCACAAAAAACCCTTCAAAAAATCAATTTATAAATTCAATGCTATTCCCATCAAGCTACCATTGACATTCTTCACAGAACCAGAAAAACTACTTTAAAATTCATATAGAACCAAAAAGCCCATATAGCCAGGACAATCTTAAGCAAAAAGAACAAAGCTTGGAGGCATCATACTACCCAACTTCAAACTATACTACAAGGCTACATTAACCAAAACAGCATGGTACTGGTACAAAAACAGACACATAGACCAATGGAACAGAATAGAAAACTCAGAAATAAGACCACACATCTACAACCATCTGCTCCTGGACAAAACTGGCAAAAGCAATGGGGAAAAGGTTCCCTATTTAATTAATGGTTGTTCAGAGAACTGGCTAGTCATATGCAGAAAATCGAAACTGGACCCCTTCATTACACCTTAAACAAAAATTAACTCAAGATGGATTAAAGAGTTAAATGTAAACCCCAAAACTATAAAAACCCTAGAAGAAAATCAAAGCAATACCATTCAGGACATAGGCACAGGAAAATATTTCATGACAAAAATGTCAAAAGCATCTGCAACAGAAGGAAAAATTGACAAATGGGATCTAATTAAACTAAGGAGTTTCTGCACAGCAAAACTATGAGTGAATAAACAATCTACAGAATAGAAGACAATTTTTGCAATCTGTCCATCTAACGAAATTCTAATATTCAGAATCTATGAGGAACTTTTGCAACCTATCCATCTGACAAAGATCTAATATCCAGAATCTACAGGAAAAAAAATCTAATTAAAAAGTTGGCAAAGACATGAAACAGACACTTTTCAAAAGACATTTATGTGGCCAACAAGCATATGAGCAAAAGCTCAACATCACTGGTCATTAGAGAAAGGCAAATCAAAACCGCAATGAGATACCATTTCATGCCAGTCAGAATAGCAATTATTAAAAAGTCAAGAAATAACAGATGCTGGCAAGGATGTGGAAAGAGAGGAATGCTTTCACACTGTTGGTGGGAATGTAAATTAGGTCAACCATTGTGGAAGACAGTGAAATGATTCCTCAAAGACCTAGAACCAGAAATACCATTTGACCTAGCAATCCCATTATGGCGTATGTACCCAAAGGAATATAAATCATTCTCTTATAAAGATACATGCACATGTATGTTCATTACAGCACCATTCACAATAGCAAAGACACGGAATCAACCCTGGATGAAGAAAATGTGGTACATATACCACTGTGAAACACTATACAGCCATTAAAAGGAATGAGATCATGTAGTTCGCAGGGACATGGATGGAGCTGGAAGCCATTATCCTCAGCAAACTAACACAGGAACAGAAAACCAAACACCACATGTTCTCACTTACAAGTAGGAGCTGAACAGTGAGAACACATGGACACAGGGAGGAGAACAGCACATACTGGGGCCTATCGAGGGGTGTGGGAGAGCATCAGGTTAAATAGCTAATGCATGCAAGTCTTAATACCTAGGTGATGGGTTAATAGGTGCAGCAAACCACCATGGCACACATATACCTATGTAACAAACCTGCACATCTTGCACATGTATCTTGGAACTTTAAAAAAGGTAATGAAAAAAATAAGTAAATGCAAATTTCAAGGTTACCCTAATTTTAAGGTTACTTATCTATGTTTCTTTTACACTTATTTAACCTTGCAAGTTTTGAAAAATTCTTGTTTCTATCCTTCTGGTTGAAGGATAGAATACAAAGGTTTATTACAAGAAACATCTTGCAGATGTTTATTACAATAAATTAAAACTTTATTTTCCAAATTTCACAAAACAAAGTGCAAAATAAATATAAATAGTCTTTTGAATAATAGGGTTTTTTGTTTTGTTTTGTTTTGTTTTGTTTTGTTTTGTTTTTGAGGCAGGGTCTTGCTCTGTTACCCAGGCTGTAGTGCAGTGCCGCAATCTTGGCTCACTGCAAACTTCGCCTCCTAGGTTCAAGCGATTCTCGTGCTTCAGCCTCCCTAGTAACTGGGATTATGGGCATGTACCACCATGTCTGGCAATTTTTGTATTTTTAATGGAAATGCAGTTTCTTGATGTTGGTCAGGCTGGTCTCGAACTCCTGACCTCAAGCAATCTGCCTGCCTCAGCCTCCCAGAGTGCTGGGATTACAGGCGTGAGACAATAAGCCCAGCCTGAATAATGCTTTAAAAGTTTGTAGCCATAAAGGCTTGTTTCGGTAAAGGATTTGGACTATTGTTACCTTGCTCCTGGGTGGAGAAGTTCAGATAGTCACAGAAAGATTTCTTTAAATCAAATACATCTAGAAGTACAAATATCTTAGGGCTTATCATAGTTATCACATCACCAATGCAGAAGGCTGTCCTGCACAAACATGTGACATTGTGCAGTGCAGAGGGCCCAGGGGGAGGAGACGCAGGATCTGAAACTTTATCCTGGCTCCTTTGTGAACCATAAATGCTTCACTTCTTTTAGCTTCAGTTTCTCAATCTCCAAGCGTTTAACATTATCCGGCCCTGAACTACTCATGATTGTCTTCAAAATAAAGTGAAATAAATTTACATGAAATAACCTTGACAATCAAGTGCTAATTCGTTATAAGTTTATTACAATTTATATTTTATAGCAACCATAATAGAATGATAGCTGCTATTTAGTGAACCAGACACTGGCTCGCTGCTGTGAGCCAGACACTGTTAAGCATCTTATATGCATTATCTAATTTAACTTCACATCTTGAGATAGGTACTGTTATACAGTTGAAGAAATTGAGATACAGAAAGAGTAAACATCTTGTCTAAGACTACCTACCCAGTAAGAAACAGACCCAGGTTTTGAATCTAGAATGCATGACTTGAAAGGCTGTATCCCTATCAACCCACACACTGTCTCTCTGTCACAGTAGCTTGCCCACCACTGGGCTCTGCCCAACCATTGTCTCTAAGCTGGAAATGTAGCTCACCCCCACCTCTGTACCTGCACCAAGTCTCAATACACCCCTCTTCAACTGTCCATGTTTAAGTCAGCACTCAGTGCTCATGAGGATACACACGCTTACATCATGCTTATAGGAGTAGTCATTGGTGGAAATTTCTGGAGAGTGATTTGGCAATCAAAAGCCTCTAAGTCCTGTTCAGGAGTACAGCAGGTTTTTGAGTATCATTTTGTTCAGTGTCATTTCGTTATAACCTTGAGAAATGTTTCTTTTTTTTTGAGACGGAGTCCCTCACTCTGTTGCCCAGGCTGGAGTGCAGTGGCATGATCTCTGCTCACTGCAAGCTCCACCTCCTGGGTTCACACCATTCTTCTCCTGCAACCTCCCGAGTCGCTGGGACTACAGGCACCCACCACCACGCCCGGCTAATTTTTTGTATTTTTCTTAGTAGAGACGAGGTTTCGCTATATTAGCCAGGATGGTCTTGATCTCCTGACCTTGTGATCCGCCCGCCTCGGCCTCCCAAAGTGCTGGGATTACAGGTGTGAGCCACCGTGCTCGGCCGAGGAAAAAATTTAATTCCCAGCTGGGGCTACTGTGAGAATCTGCACATTCTCCCCATGTCTTCGTGGGGTTTCTTCGGGTATTCCAGTATTTGTTACTGTTTTTGAACTGTATTGTCATAGGAGGCACTCCTTAAATTTTACTTTGCAAACATTTATTCCTTGATTTAACCCACCACCACTGCGACCCCAGTCACGCACTAATTCTCCAAAAATTGTGTACATGATTATCTTACTTGTTTTTATTAACTTTTTTAAAATGTGTGTATAGCTGACATTTATTTCAATGTTTAATGTTAGAAGTATTTCAGGTCTTTACTTAGAAGTTTGATGTTTTTGTGACCAGAAACATGCCATAGAAACTTAACTCTTCTTTATGTCAGTTAGCCAATGGTAAAATTGGTTTCATCTTACGTTGTTTCACTTAATGTTGTCATTTCCAAGAACCCATCAATGATGTGAAGTAAGGACTTACGATATATACTAAAGAAATTACCAAGATTCATGTAAACAATGTCCACTAAAGGATTGTATGTATTAGCATAGAAATTTAGATTATACAAATGTATAAAAAAAGAAGAAAAATTAAGCCATGGTTTGTCCATCTGATGGAATATAATGTAGCCAATGAATTTCCTGTGTTCACAAAATATTTAATAGAAAAGATTTATAATTCAAATTAAAGCCAGGAATAAAATCGTATAAAGAATACAGCCTGGATTTTGTTTATTGTGTATAGGCATTATACAATAAAATGTAAACAGCATATATGAGAATTAGGATTAAGGAATGTGTGTCATTTATTCATGCTTTACATTTTCCAAACGTACCCAACCAAAGTATAGTTTATTATTTAGAAAACAAGTATGACTAAACTTTTTTTTGTCGATGTCCACCAAGTTCAATGAATTTCTCTTTCAATATAATTTCTCACAAATTTTCCATTCTACACAGCCTGCAGGTTTCCTGTAACATTTTTTCCATGTTAAAAAGCAAACAAAAACAGATAGAGTGGCATGATGTTTTGGCTTGTGAGAAAAGGCCAATGGCGATATTTGATTCCTTTGTAAGTCATCTGGTTTTTCACCTGAGCCTCGAACGAGGTAAACACAGAAGGAAAATCCATGACTGGCAGAAGTATCCAGAGATGCGTGGGTGGGAAGAGGGAACAGACTCCACAGAAGAGGCCTTGGATCTGCTGCTGACTGCAGAGGCCATGTGTTTTCTCAGAGTCCTTCTGGAATTCTCTGCTCAGTGTTTTGGGAAATGCTTCCTGAAGAAAGAAAAAAAAACAAAAAAACAAAGAATGTGTTCAATCCAGAATCATCTGCAATCCACGTATCTCATGGATACATTTCTTTATTGTCACCACAACCAAGAACCAGGGAAGTCTGTACTGAAAACACAGTTGTGTTGAAATCATGAAATAAATCCAAAATCTGTTGTGATATATCTCCGTGTCAGAGTTGGGGGATTTTTATGGGTGTAATGCTTTTTAGAATTTGGCTCTTAATTTTCAACTTTGTAAAAATTCTTGTTTGCTTAAAATAGCCATCTCAACTGTTAAAGCAATATTTGAATGCAAATATATAATACAAGAGATTATTGGCAGTGAGGGGTAATGATTCCAGTTAGGACTGTAAAATCTGCACTTCTGGCTGAGGGATGAGGACAGATGGATTAAGTAACTGGAGAAGTTCAGCATTCAGAGAATATCATTCCAATAAATAGCTTTATAGTTATTTTGTGACTGATGAAAACCAACAAAAATGTATTAACTTTTTAAAAATCACTATATCAACACAGCACCCAATTACATCCACTGCTGCAGGTAGGAGGCATTGTGCCAAATTGGGTTAATTTGTGTCTGTGTTTAGTGTCAGGATCTTATGATGTTGAAAAAACATGTTTCAGAGAAGAAAACAGTGCTCATTTTGGCAATCAGCCAAATTCAGCTCAACTCAAAATCATTATGGAAATTGGATATACATGGTTCAGATGGATGATATACTGTCAGGTAACATGACTTCAGATATTCTGAATCTTAGAGTCAACTTTGTTGCCTTCTGTAGGTTTTGTCAGCTAATTGGCATGTGTGTGTGCACACATGCATGAGCATGTAAGACTGCAACACGTTTCCTTTTCCTGTATGCATACCTTGACATTCATTTGAAAAGTTCACCATGCAAGACGTTGCTTAGCAAACATCTGAACAGATGGGTTTTTTTTCTTAAAAACTACCATTGCTTCATTGTCAAATCAAGGAGGTCAACATAACCTGTGCTGAATTCAACTTAACCCAAGAACTCATCTCTGTTGATGGACCAAGGGATGCAAAGGAACGTCTTCAAGAAGAACTACAAACCAATGCTTAAGGAAATAAGAACACAAACAAATGGAAAAACATTCCATCCTCATGGATAGGAAGAATCAATATCATGAAAATGGCCATATTGCCCAAAGTAATTTATACATTCAGTGCTATCCCTACCAAGCTACCATTAACTTTCTTCACAGAATTAGAAAAAACTACTTTAAATTTCATACAGAACCAAAAAAGAGCCTGTATAGCCAAGACAATCCTAAGCAAAAAGAACAAAGCTGGAGGCATCATGCTGCCTGACTTCAAACTATACTACAAGGCTACAGTAACCAAAACAGCATGGTACTGGTACCAAAACAGATATATAGACCAATGGAACAGAGCAGAGGCCTCAGAAATAACACCACACATCTACAACCATCCGATCTTTGACAAGCCTGACAAAAACAAGCAATAGGGAAATGATTCCCTATTTAATAAATGGAGTTGGAAAAAACTGGCTAGCTATATGCAGAAAACTGAAACTGAACCCCTTCCTTACACCTTATACAAAAATTAATTCAAGATGGACTACAGACTTAAATGTAAGACCTAAAACCATAAAAATCCTAGAAGAAAACCTAGGCAATACCATTCAGAACATAGGCATGGGCAAATACTTCATGTCTAAAACACCAAAAGCAATGGCAACAAAAGCCAAAATTGACAAATGGGATCTAATTAAACTAAAGAGCTTCTGCACAGCAAAAGAAACTATCATCAGAGTGAAAAGGCAACCTACAAAATGAGAGAAAATTTCTGCAATCTATTCATCTGACAAAGGATAGAGATCCTTTCACACCATTCTAACAATTTGACAAGCAAATGAGTGCTATTTTTTTTTTAAGTTTTAAAACAAAGACTCTGGAAAGCCGTATGTTTGTGGCAGGATACAATTTTCTAGCTCATTCAGAATTTCCATTAGTTGTAACTTGGCATCCAGAGGGCTCATTCATTCTCATATTTAGAGTGATATTAGTGTGCAACCTCATGGTACCTAAACATTTTTCTCCCCCCTCTTTTATTTTATTCTTCTTAGCACTGCTCTTTTCTAAGTAAGTCCAGGGACCTCCAAGCTGGTTTTGATCTGTGGTGAAACTCCAGGAGTGGGCTAAAAAGGTGGAGGGGCTAAAAAGCTGGACCACAGCTGAGACCCAGGAACAGCCTACCTGGTCCCATTTTGTCTGCCACTGGCCTGCTCTGAGAGCTGGCTTATAATATGGGTGTACTCGGTAGTGGGTTTTAGTTTGGGTTTCCCTGGAAGCCACCCTGAGACGACTTAAGTTCATGAAGTTTATTTGGGAGGTTATCCCAAGGAGCACTTGGGGGAAAGTGAGACAAGGCAGGGAAGTCAGCCAGTAGAGTGGTCAGAAGCAAGTTACTTCTGTGGGTTTCTGGAGCTTAATCCAGCTGGGAACTCTGGGAATCATATAAAGTTAGAGCCTGGGGCAAGGGAGCTGTCAGTCATTGGTTCAGGGCTGTTCCCAGGGAGGTATTAGTTCCCAGGCACTTTCCTCTTTCTCACTTTAGGCTGCCAGCGGGTGTGCAGACTCTGGTAGCCAGAGAAAGCCCTCAGGCGAAGTGATGCAGAGGCCAGCTGTGGGCAGTTGGCCCCACAAACATGGAAAGTGTGAGGACAGAGGGGATGTGGGTGGGTTCCCAACAGTGTCTGCTGCAAGCATCTCCCTGTAACTTAATGTCCACTTCATCCACGTGTCGCATGTACTGTTCTGTGCCATTTTAAGGGGAGCTACCTTTTCTTGATCTGCCCACTGATTAGAAAATAGCCAAGTTTAACATACAGCCAACATGAGTTATAGCTGAAGACAGCAGTGAATATGATGACAAGAGAAGACCCATTAACAAACAATTGATTTAGAATTCTGTTTATAGTTATTTTATGAATGGCTTGTTCTTGGCTCACTGCAACCTCTGCCTCCCAAGTTCAAGTGATCCTTCGGCCACAGCCTCCCAAGTAGCTGGAATTACAGGCACGTGCGTCGTCACACCCGGCTAATTTTTGTATTTTTAGTAGAGATGGGGTTTCACCACGTTGGCCAGGCTGGTCTTGAACTCCTAACTTCAAGTGATCTGCCAGCCTCGGCCTCCCAGAGTGCTGGGATTACAGGAGTGAGCCACTGTGCCCAGCCAGCTTTGTTCTCTTAATCATTACTTTAACATCAAAATGTGTGTAAAAACTGACTGAATACTGTGCCTGCTATGGGGGTGGAAACAAAGTGTTGATCAACACTGTTTTATGCCCCAGTCCACAATGTATCGTCTCCTCCTTTCTCAGGACACTCACCAAGGGTCTAGGAATGGGTGCAAGTTTCCTCCGCCCCCAACTTCCCAGAGAATTGCCCAGCTGGGTTCAGAACCACGGACAGTGACATAGGAGACAGCACACCCCTGTGCCCAACAATTCTGGACATGCTGATCTTGTGACAGATCCCTCTTTTGATCTTGGGAATCCCCAGCCCCCTTGACCATGTTTGTTGAATGTTCAGGAAAATGTTCATTATCTCTTCCAAACTCAAGGAGTGAGACTTTCAGTAGTTGTGGCTCTGAACCCCCTTCCAGCCTAACTGCTAATGGCCAGTGGAGAAACTCGGTGCTCTGAAAACTTGCTGCTTTGTGTCCTTACTGCTAGTGGCATCTGGTTTTAAGTGGTGCTTATAAATGAGTCTAGGAAGAAAGGGATAGAACTGACTGATGGCTTTGTCAAATCAATTTAGACACTCTTAAGCTTAAAATGTGGCTTCCATATGACTTCGGGTCCAATGATGCTGGCAGATGAAAATGAGATGGAGTCAGTGAGCTCTGGCTTAGGCTGTACGTACATTTATGTAGTGCCTTCATGACGTGATATCCTTTATATGTTACTAAATGAATTTTTATCTGAAACAGAGCCAAAATTGCCATCATGGAGGCTTATCCTTGTGAGCGCGCATAGAAACAGGTGAAAAGTTTTTCTCCCCCAGTTAAAGGGAACTTGGACCCCAAGGTAGCTAAATAGAATATTCCAGGAATGCCAAATACCCAGGATTCCTTACAAATAATAACAGTGTAAAGGCACAACTTGTTCATGGGTAAATCAATAAAAGCCAGTTTGATGCCCTGTTCTTAGCTTCTTTTTCTCAAAAGGGCTTTAGCAATCTTGTCTACACCCATTTTTCAAAAATGAGAAAACAGAAGCACAGAAGTCAAAAATAACTTGTGTAGTACCAGAATTCCACCTCCAATGACCTGTCCCACCTGCTGTGCCACACTAAGAAGTGTGCACTCTTAGCTTCCATGCTTCTATATTGTGTGGTTTAAGGGAAAGTGCAAGGAAGAAGAAGTGATATACAAGTGATCTGGCTGGCCCTGGGGAGCTTAATCAGTATTTGGTTTATTTCAAGATAACCTGAACTGGAGATAGTGATAAGAAAGGTTACCCGGTGTTTTCCAAGGAAGAGCTGAGTGGAAAGTTGAATTTGGACAAAGGCTCTATCTATCCTGGCAGAGAGTGGTGTGGACAGCTTGCAGACACTCACCTGTGTGTTCTGTGTTTGCTGTGATGTTCTGGCCGCTGTGCAGGTGATCTTACACTCCTGCCACATTCTGCCTTCCAAGAGTCTGGAGTCTCAGGAACTAGGTCATGTTGTAAAAACCAATTAAATAGAAACTTGGTTAGCAAGCCAGGAAGGTCCGTGGTAATGAGCCAAATCATCTCCTAAGAAGAGAAACAGACCCTGAAGATGAGTCATAACAGGAGGTAAACAAAGATAAACTGCAGTGACCCCCTGGACTTTCCTTTTCAGCACAGATTGTTTTGCCCCTATCAGTGGAATGTTAATGACTCACGTCCATCCACGAGGTCCTGTTGCAACAACAAACACTGGCAGCTACTATCGGCCACTTGACATATTTGCTGGCCCTTCTCATTTTCACTGGCTCTTTCTTATCCCCCAGCATTAATGAAAAGTTGCAGATACTTGCATTCCTAGCAAGGAAGAAAAAGTAGAGGTCTTTTTGAAGAGGAAAGTCTGTGTCCTTGTCCCCTTTCCTTGGCATCATGGTATCTATGTATGAGGACAACTTTGCTCTCCAGAGTTGATAAGAAAAAAAACTGTAATCCCAGCACGTTGGGAGGCTGAGGCGGGTGGATCACTTGAGTTCAGAAGTTTGAGACCAGACTGGCCAACATGGTAAGACCCCATCTCTACTAAAAATACAAAAATTAGCTGCGCGTGGTGGGACATGCATGCAATCCCAGTTATTCAGGAGGCTGGAGCACAAGAATCGCTTGAACCCAGGAGGCGGAGGTTTCAGTGAGCAGAGATCGCAGCACTGCACTCCAGCCTGGCGACAGAGTGAGACTCCATCTCAAAAAAATAAAAGTACAAGCACAAATGTTGCTTGAGCATCAAAATAGGGCAAGCACAGTTCTTCAGCTTTACTTGGATTACCCCTTTTGTCCTCTCCTCAAACCTGTAAAGTAGATCCTCTTACTACGCCCATTTTGCACATAAGAAAACTGAGGTTCGGGGAGATTAACTTCTTGAAGTCATAGCTGGAAAGTGGCAGAGGCAGGAAATGAACCAAGGTAGCCTGACACCTCAGCCTGTCTCCTCTGCTGCCTCCTCCCCTGCCTACCTCTAAAGATGACTTTATGAGAGTTAGAGGGGAGCAACATAGAGCCAGCAGAGCTTTTAAGGTAGTGTTTATTGCCCCAAAATAATTTTTCTTACTATTTAATTAATTTTCATCAAACTTAAGGATTACTTTGGACTTGTGACAATCCAGGTGCACTGCTGCTCAAAGATAGACTCAAAATATCGTGTGTTTCAGGTCTCAGAAACTTGGAACATAGTAACTCTGAGAAGACATGAGCAGAGGAGAATCTCAACCCAGATTTGGAAATGATACCATTTATGGACACATTGCAGCTCAAGGCCATGCTTAGGAGAAGTGGCCCCCCTCCTGGGTGTAGAGACAGTGCTTAGTACATGCCTGGCACATAGTAGGCATTTAATAAATAGATGCTATTTTTAAGACTCACTGTGTTTATGCCTGAACAATTGCTCTTCAAATAAAACATGACTGTTATTTGTGTAGCTACAATGCCAGCTAGCAACTTTAGACACAGATGTGTGGCTCAGTGCAAAGAATGTGTAGGTTGCAACCGTGTACATTTTCTACTCTGGGCCTCATTCTAGTTCTCCTCTTTCTTCCTACCCTTCTTTTTGTTGCACCTCTGCACTTCTTACTTCTGTTCCCTTGTGTTTTATATATTACTTTACATATCCTTGTATCATCTTTGTAGATAGCTAAACATGCATAAATTTAAAAAGTAAAATAAACATCAGAGCTTCCTGCTTCTCAGCTTTGCAAACATAAAAGTAAAACCATGTGTGTCGGAACCTGGCCCCTTGGGTTATTGTAATTCTAAGCGTAAATTGAGCTAGGATCAGGAAACTCAGAAATCGGAGTTATAGAGGTTTATTGATGACCACTGGAAAACCTAAGGAATTGTGGCCAAAAAAAAAACTTAAAATGTGTCTGCTGAAACTGATGACTTCTTCTTGATGTTTTTAGTGATTGGAAAGGCATTCTGTGTTGTGGCAAAGGGTACGCTGGGGCAAGGATGAAGTGTTTGCTCTTTAAAGTCAGCAGATGCCGCTTAGATTAGAATTGTAGCCTCCTTTTTTTTTTTTTTTTCCCAAGGAAAGGAAAGAAAAAAAAAAAAAAAAAGAAAGCATGCCTGAATTCCCCAAAGGAAGTCTGTATTCCATAGAAAACAAACCCCCCGCCAGCAGCTACCCTCACACGCACAGGGCTCCAACCTCGGAGTCTGAGCCAGCCGAAAATGTCAGGGTGGCTTTCCAAGTCAGACTAGCTTGTGAGGTTGCTGGTGTTGGCTGCATGGAAGGCTGAACTGCAGGAAAACAAAGTGCTGGATTAAAGCAGAGTGACAGCCGCTCTCAAAATGACTCACTGGGAGGGCCATGTGTCGATGGAGGAGCCGTGTCAGGGGCACTCCCAAGAGTCCAGGCATTGCAGTCAGCACTTATTAAACGCCACTGATTTAGCATCAGTGTATTGGATACGGTAAAAGATTCAGGTCCAGCATCTTTGAGCCTCAATTTTCATATCGGTAATATGGGATCCGTAACTGTTTGGGATGAGGCTTTGTAATCTAAATGTTGCTATGTAAAAGATGCAGAATTGGTCCCTCCCTTGAAGGGCTTATGAACTGATTTTACAAATTTGCAATAGGCAAATGGTGTGGTATATATGAGGGTTCATTGGAAAGGATAATAAAGCCACAGCCCCATGCAAGATGGTGATGATACTGCTATTCTCGTCGTGGCTACTGGGGTCCCTGCAGGCTGAACTGCATATCAGTAGAGCTGTGCAAGTCCCCCGTTCCCCCAGTAGCTAGCCCGTGATGGCCCAAGTGTGGCATAGGGGGTCTTCCCTCCCCCTGCTTCCTGGGAGACAGCCTGGCATAACAGAAGGAGCACAGGCTTGGAGCCAGTCAGACATGAGTCTGAACTCCAGCACTGAGCCCCCATTTCCATGTCTCTAATATGAGGTACAAAGCACTACTTGAGATAAGCCCTCTAATGTTACCATTTCCAGGCCCGTCCCCGTTTTCTCTAAAGTGTAGCCATTGCTAATTTTCAGGATAGCCAGAGGCTGTCTTCTCTGTCATCTCCAGATTCATGGGCTATCTCTGCCACCAAAATTTCCCACCCAACAGGTCACCCCCGTCTTCCTTGATGGAACTGGGAGCTGGCCACCTGTCCTGCCACCTGCCTCCAGACTTAACTGACTGTGGTGTCAGAAGTTCCACACTGAAGTTAGGCCTGAGCAGCCTGATAAATTGCCACAAAGGAAGCATACAGTTGAAAAGGGTCCTTTCCTGGACAGCCAGACAGGAGGGACACCTCAGTACCTGGACGTGTCCTTCCTTTGGGGCCTGGATTACTTTCCCGCTAATTCTTCCCAACACCTGCACCTGTGCCCTCTTTTGAATTTTTTTGTTTGTTTGTTTGTTTTTTTGAGACAGTCTCTCTCTGTCGCCCAGGCTAGAGTGCAGTGGCACATTCTCTGCTCACTGCAATCTCTGCTTCCCCAGTTCAAGCGATTCTCATGCCTCAGCCTCCCGAGTAGCTGGGACTACAGGTGCCTGCCACCACGCCCAGCTAATTTTTGTATTTTTAGTGGAGATGGGGTTTTGCCATGTTGGCCAGGCTGGTCTCGAGCTCCTGACTTCAAGTGATCCACCTGCCTCGGCCTCCCAAAGTACTGGGATTACAGGCATGAGCCACTACTCCTGGGCTCTTTCAGTTTTCTTAAGCGGACAAACCTCACCCTCTGCTTTAAGAAAACCACACATCCCCCAAAGAAGTCTCATTTTCTTTTTTTCCCTCCTGTCATAGAGGTGCTCTGATGTCTCCTGCCCAGGTTTCTTAGGCTGTGGGTGCAGGACGGGCTCTGAGTGGGAGGTAAGAGGAAAGGGGTGCTGATGTTCCCACTTCATCTCTAGTGACAGCCGTGGGCCTGCTCTTTGTCTTACCAGGCTTTGTTCCCTAAACACGTCTCTCAATAATACCCTTTTCCTCATCAACAGCCAGCCAGCTCCATCTCATCTAGCAGACAGTGTGCTGTTTCTAAGAGCAGGACCCTGAGAAAGTCCCTGAGAGTGGAGACTCCCCACTATGGGATCTTTCCTGCCCTGGGCCTGCCAGCACCACAGGAAGGCGCTCAGCACTTCGTGCCTCTCTGTCTGTCATACAGGGAATGGCACGTGGCCAGCACATTCTTTAATTCTGTTCCTCTAATGGATGAGTTGAGGGCAGTGGGGTTTCTAACTCCTGCTGAAATGAGAAAGGTTCCCTTGTCCCCCCTTGCAGGGCCTGCGGCAGGCACTGTCGCTCGCTGCTTCAGTGCCCCACTGCTCAAACCTCGAGGGGAGCATACAGATGGGCAGGTTGTGGGGCTCCAACCCCACGGCACTGTCTAGTAGTGGATGTTTACAGCTCCTGAAGCACCAGTGGGCATGTGCTATCGTGTGCTTTTTCAGTTTTGCCATTTATAGGTGGCTTGTGTTAACCAGCTCAATTAGACCCTGGGCACAGGCCCAGGGGTGGAGCCCTAGCCACGGTTACCACACCCTTCTCTACCCAGCACTTCCCTTCTTTGGTATCATTTAAAGGGACCACACCCTTCCCAGCACTTCCCTTCCTGCCTGCCTTCCATATCACACCGCTACTGTAGCTCTTACGATTGCTGGAAGTAGAAACTTGTGTAAACTACCTCAGGTGAAAAAGAAGATTTATTATATGGCTACAGAGGAACTATTAAGCCCAAAAACAAAAAATGAAGGATACGTGAGCCTCATGTGAACAAGAAATGGAAATCAAGGGCTAAGGTCATTTTCTCCGTCTCATGAAATGCCTGTTCTGTCTCGATGGATTCCGAGTCTGTTCCATTTTGCCTCTTTTTGATCATGTTCCTGTGCTTTTCAACTTACATGGATTCCCCCAAATGGCTACATCAGCTATAGAGTGGGTAGAGCTGTGCTCACAACAGCCTGCTGATGACATCGATCTCTTATGAAGAGAGGTTGGTTAATGGTTACAAATATGCAGTTAGAAGAAATAAGACCTAATGTTTGACAGATCAGCAGGGTGACTATAATTAGCAATAATCGATTGTACATTTCAAAGAAGCTAGAACAGAATAATTTGAATGTTCCTCGTGGAAAGATAAATGTTTAAGGTGATGGATATCCCACTTACCCAGATTTAATCTTTACACATTATATGAATGTATGAAAATATGTACATCTGCTGTGTATCCATAAAATAACTTTCAAACCTCCTAAGCAAATTTGATTGGCTCAGCCCAACTGTAAATGGATCTCTTCAAGGCTGGTGTTCACTGATGATGGAGCAAGAGGTTCTAAAGTGTGATGTGGGCAGGGGCCTTTCAGGAGCTCTGAATATGTCAAGTTCTCTAGAACTAGAACATAATCGTTATCATTCTGATTAAATGCCATCAATTAGTGCCATCATCAGTGCTCCACTGTTCGTCTCGAACTTCTCTGTCTTCTGTATCTTTGTATCTCTGAAGTTGGAATGTGTTTTTATTGGCAGTTAGTTAGGCACCAGTCAGGGTATAGTTGCCAGTACTTGCAAGTGCACAAACAGCAAACATAGCAGCATAAAAATGAAGTCAGGGTTTTAGCTGCTGGAAAGAAAGTCCTGAAGACACAGGACTCTGGTAGGGAGTGGTGAATCCCTTGTCTTCAGCAGCATTCTCAGAGCAGGGGTCAGACATAGGCTCTAGGTCCTTCCAGAGCCAGCTGAATGGGGCTGGTACTAATGACTGGTAGCTCTCACCACCGATGCTCCTGATGGTATAAAGGACAGTGTTTTGTGATAAAGCTCAGGAGCTGATGACAGTAAAAGAGATTCAGGAGAATCAGAATCCATATGCAAAGACATTTTAAGACCATCTTAACCAGTCTATTTTTCTTTATGCATACATGCAACATACAATAATCAGGAAAAAGTGTATTTTAATCAATATGGAAGAATTTTAGTGATAAGCATTTATGAAAGTTGAATCAGCAACTGGCCAGTTGTGGTGGCTCATGCCTGTAATCCCAGCACATTGGGAGGCCAAGGCAGGTGGATCACCTGAGGTCAGGAGTTCAGGACCAGCCTGGCCAACATGGTGAAACCCCGTCTCTACTAAAATACAAAAATTAGCTGGGCGTGGTGGCGGGCACCTAGAGGCTGAGGTAGGAGAATCACTTGAACGTGGGAGGTAGAGGTTGCAGTGAGCTGAGATCACGCCATTGCCCTCCAGTCTGGGTGACAAGGGCAAAACTCCATCTCAAAAAAAAAAAAGTTTAATTTGCAACTTAAAAATTATTCATATTATAAAAACTAATGATGCATCTCAAAATTGATAATGTCTCAATTAATGAGCTACCATAACAACAGTAGAGGTGGCAGAATTCTGAACTGCAAATATCATTAAATCCTAATAAACATAGCACCTTACTCCCTCTGTCAGAACTCATGCACACGATGAAATATGGCTAATGGCCCCAGCATCCTCTGCCATTCACACGGCAGCAAGAATCCATGGGCTTGCAGGAAAAATAGACACCCAGGTAGATTTTTCTCTCACAATCAAAGGAGAAGATGTTTCCTCTTCTTTGCAGCTGGCCTTCCCAGTGTTGGAGGTATTTGGATCTGCCATGATGATGGCTCACATTTCACAATTTGAACTCCCAGCGCCAGTGCAGCTTGGTGTTTGGGTTCCGTGATGTTTTTTTTTTTTGGCTGGCTTCTCACCTCTGGCAGCCTGGTATCCTTGTACAACAAAACGTGCACAGTCACTGCCCTCCCTGGCCTTCCCCTTAGACCATCCCCATGACATCGCTTTGAAAACATGTTGGGTCGCTTAAATAGTTATTCCTTTTCTCACCCAGCTCATTAATAATGGCATTTAGTAAATCACCCCGATCTAAAAATACTTTTTAGAGGGAAGAAGCCCTCTGGATTTCAAGGTCAGTGCAGGGCGCACATGAAATAGTTGTTTTCCAGTTCCCTCCTGTATGAAGATGGCTTGTTTCCACCCGGCACTGAAGTTCTTCTTTTATGTGGTGTGCCGCTGTCAACTTAAGACATGTGCTAGATTCAAAATGTGGCCAAAATTTGTGTTTCAGTGTGTGCCCCTGAGGGTTTCTGGTTAAGGACCAAGTTTCTTGTTTTTCCTTTTTTATCCCCTTGTATTACATTCAAAATAGCAATATGAACATTTTCCAAGTATTTATCATGCATCTATGAATGCACAACATCAGAATAAAAATATAATTTCCAGGATTTTGTTTTGTGGTTAAATGATAGCAGTTTATAGATAGTATCATTAAAATTCTTGATCAGACTAGATTGCTATCCATTGTAGCCACTGTGCGTGTGTGTGTGTGTGTGTGTGTATATATATGTGTGTGTGTGTGTGTGTGTGTGTATATGTGTATATATATGTGTGTATATATGTGTATATATATGTGTGTGTATATATATATGTGTATATATATGATTTTTATTCATATCTGCATTTTTACATAGACCTTTTGTTAGCTTTTGACTTTGTTAGGCAATGCCCAGGAGGTAACTACCAATGTTGATAAATAGGGAAATAATGTGGCAGCCACTCCCTTCTGTGGCCAGTTTCTCAGTCTGTCTGTCGAGGACATTAGAGTTTGAGGACCACAGAAGCACTGATTCCAGGTTTGGTTGTTAAGAAAAACTGTAGTGTCAAAGCTTATTTCTGCTTGCTCTCAGAACCAGCATGATTAAGTAAAAATGTTGTCTTTAAGAAGACAAGGTAAATGAGAATAGGGACCATAGAATGCAACCCAGCAACAAACTGCTTATCTGTGGGCTGCATGCTATTAAAAACTGCACTCACTTATTGGCCTTGAATATAAGTTGCATGACCTTGCCGTTCATTGTTTATATTAAGAGCCTTGTATGTGGTGGCATGTGCCAATAGTCCCAGCGACTCAGGAGGCTGAGGTGAGAGGATTGCTTGATCCCAGGAGGTCGAGGCTGCAGTGAGCCATGATGGCCCTACTGCACTTCAGCCTTGGGAAACAGAGTAAGACCCTGCCTCAAAAAAAAAAAAAAAAAAAAAAAGTGTAACTCTATGTGTGTACTGTGCTAAACCATTTTACATAAATTATCTCTTCATGCTTTTACAAGAACATTATGGGCTAGTTTCTTTTTCTTTTTTTTTTTTTTTCTTTTTTTTTTTTTTTGAGACAGGGTCTCACTCTTTTGCCCAGGCTAGAGTATAGTGGTGTAATCTCAGCACACTGCAACCTCTGCCTCCCGGACTCAAGTGATCCTCCTGCCTCAGCCTCCTGGGTAACTGGGACTACAGGCATGTGCCACCATGTCTGGCTAATTTTTTGTATTTTTAGTAGAGACAGGGTTTCACCTTTTTGGCTGGGCTGGTCTCACTCCTGACCTCAAATTATCCACCTGCCTCAGCCTCCCAAAGTGCTGGGATTACAGGTGTGAGCCACCACACCCAGTGAGGCAAGTTTCAAATTGCCATTTAGCAGATGACAAAACTGGAATTCTAACTCTGGTCTGACTCCAAAGCCAAAGCTCTTAGTCGCTGTACTATATTGTCTTTGTCCAAGAGAAGTACTAATTAACGGCGGGGCGCAGTGGCTCATGCCTGTAATCCCAGCACTTTGGGAGGCCAAGGCGGGTGGATCATGAGGTCCAGAGATTGAGATCATCCTGGCCGACACGGTGAAACCCCATCTCTACTAAAATATAAAAAAATTAGCTAGGTGTGGTGCTTGCTTCCCTGTACTCCCAGCTACTCAAGAGGCTGAGGCAGGGGAATCACTTAAACCCAGGAGGCGGAGGTTGCAGTGAGGTGAGATCGTGCCACTGCCCTCCAGCCTGGTGACAGAGGGAGACTCCATCTCAAAAAAAAAAAAAAAAAAAGAAAAAGAAAGAGGAAAAAAACCTAATTAACATAACACACTGCTTGCAAATTAATCTTGAAAATAAGGATACAGGGAAAGATGTAAAGGTTTATGATCAGGTATATACTTACTGTTAATCACAAAGGAAATGTTGACTGCATATATTGTTAGAAGGTGAGATTTTTAACAAATGCTTTCAGTCATTTGGATTCATGGTGGACACTGGTACCTGAGATTTAGGTAACTACTCTCATGTGACAAAGGGACAGGCATAAGCACAGCATGAGGATGGGGACAGCAAAGGAAACAGCCACAGCACAGTTCTCATCAACACTTTCTGGAAGTGGGTTGGACAAGTACAGAGTCAGAAGCTGAAGATCCTCAGAAGCCAGACAGAGGGTGGTGGATCTGACAAGGAAGAACATGAGGCAGAAAGAATCATTGAACAATGTCACCCTGGGCGTGGCACGAGGAAGGTCATATTGCCTTGGCTATGGCAAAGTTGGGAGAGCTGGGAAGTTCCAGTGAGACCACCAGCTCAGAGCTTCTTTGCCATTATTCTGGGCATGGATGGGATGTGAACTCGACACAGGTAGTGGCAGTTGTAGAAATGGAGAGACATAGGTGAGAAGCAGCATGTTAAAACTGACAGGGCTTGATCTTTGGTAGAGTGAATGAATTGGAGGGCTGAATCCTAGATGGTTTAGGGGAATGAGATGAGCAATTGCAAGGAGGATGTTGGTTTTGGAAAGAAGATATGGTTGATTTTCAGATGTTTTGACTTGGAACAGTGTGAGGTATCTTGGTGAAGATTTCCAGGGGTCATTGGAAAATGGGACTTGGGCTGGAGTGAGAGGTTAGGCTACAATAGATGTGGGAACTGGCACTTACAGTAAATGCCACCATGAAGGCTGAGCATGGAGACAGAAGGAAAGAGTAGAGGGGCTGAAAGAGAGGCTTAAGATTGGAGGAAAAGAAGACCCAGTACAGGACAGAGAATGGGACTTCAACATCTTCTATATCTGGGGAGACTGATAGTCACTTTATGGGAAGCAAAAATTTAGGTTGATACTTTCCAGTTTTATTGTCCCGGAGGTGATAGTTGTAAATTTAATATTTTGTTTGCTCCATCCAGATATAAACACACTTTCCACTCTTCTATCTGCTCCTCTCCACCCCAGGAGGCTGGTCTCGGTGCACTATGTCAGTAGGGCTCCCCTGCCCCTGGCTTCCTGTTGGGTGTAGCCAGTGAGGGACCCATAGGTGGAGACTGGAGAGAGGAAGGAAAGAGATTGAGGTTGGGACACAGGTATATCAGGCTCCATTTTTACAAGGTTCTTACAGATGGGCTCTATCCTTTGACCGAAGGTCTTTGCTCAACTGAAAGTGGTCTGCCCAGCACAGTGTTTTCTTCTGCTGGGGTTGGTTACCTCTCCCTCCCTTCATTCCTTTAGCAAGTGAAGTGGTATCTTAGTTTTCTTGGGCTTTTGTAACAAATGGCCACAAACTGAGTGACTTAAAATAACAAAAGCCTGCTCTCTCTTACAGGCCAGGAGACCACAAATCTGAAACCTAGGTATCCTCAGGGTTGGTTCCTTCTGGAGGCTCCAGAGGGAGAAACTGGCCCATGCCTCTGTCCTAGCTTGCCATGGTTGTGACAATCCTTGGCATTTCTTTGCTTGCAGATGTGTCACTCCAATCTCTGCCTCCATCTTTACGTGACCACCTTCTCCATGTCTCTGTGTCCTTTCTTTGTCTCTCAAAAGACACTGTTATTGATATAGGGTCCATCCTAATCCAATAATTATCTCATCCCAATTCTTATTTACATCTTCAAAGACGCTATTCCCAAATAAGAACACATTCTGAGGTTCCTGGGTACATGTGAATGGGGAGACACTGTTCAACCCACCCAGCTCCGCTGTCGTCAGCCCTGAGTTCCTGCACCTGCCGCCATGGTTCCCTACACCCTGCCCACATATTTGTACTTTAGTCCACTTGTAAACAACCCTTCTTTAAATTACCCTAATTTTAGTGTGCCTTCTATTTCTGTTTAAGATTCTGACTGGTGAACATCCCTTTAGTAAGTTTCTTACCCCCCATACAAACCTGTGTAAGCATGAACTTATTATATCTCCCTCTTTGGGCTTAGCTGCCAGGAAAATGAGCCCTAAATATAGTGTTTAACTGTAGAAGCTCTTTAGCCTAAATTTCTGCTATATTTATCTTTTATACTAAATGCCTCTTTTGTTCCAGTTTTAACATGTCTTTATAAATTATTTTAGAAGATATGAAATTGTGTAACACAGTAAGAAAAGTGCTGGTTCTCCAAGTCTCCCTTTCTCTTGCCAAATTGCTTGGAGATTAAAGCTCATCCTCAGAGGAATCAAATTTTAGCATCTATTTTTTACATTCTGGGGGATATTCAGTGGCTAATCTGAATTCATATGGGTTGATTATGACAGAAGGGAATGTTTAAGTGGTTTTCCTCTGTGTGTAATTCTGTATATACAATTGCAATCACCCAACTTTATCATGATGAACATTTCACAGGTTAGTGAATAAGCCTGTGGCCTCAGGCTCAAGGATGGCATCCCTGGTCCTGCTGGGGTATCTCTTGGTTTCATGTTAAGTTTGAGGATGCCATCATGTGGTCCTTTGGCAAAGGAAGAGGAACACAGTAGTCACTGTTTTCAACTATAAAGGGTTTGAATGTGGCCCAAAGTTCTATACTTTTCCACTCTTCCTCCACCCCACTGGGGAACTTTCAAATGTTATCAAGATATTTATCATTTTTATCAAATTTTAGAGTTGGAAGCTTAGAGGCCATGAAATCCAAGTAGTCTAACTCCCTCGCTTTGCAGTAAGGAAGCAAGGGTGCAGAGAAGTGAATCCACCACCCAGTGCCCCATGATGCATTTGTGTGATGGCAGGGGGATGGCCCAGGTTTGGACTCTTGGGGTTTTTTTGCCTCCCATGGCAGTGTCCTCTCTGCTGTGATTTGCTACCTGTGACCTTCATGAGGCCAAATGGCACAGAAAGCAAATGCCATGGAAGTTCAGGGGAGAGGAGGTCTCTGTGTGCTTGGCTTAGAGAGCCAGAGAAGGCATCAAAGAGGAGGAGGAAATCAATATAAAATCTGAAGGGTGGGCAGAATTTAGATAAGTTTCATTTCACATGTGGAGGCAGGAGGACATCGCAGACTCCAGCAGGTTAACATGAGAGCATTTGCCATGCAAAATGTACTGTCTAGGACTTGTAAGGCACATCCACTTTAATTTGTTGGTCACTTATTTATAGGTGCGTTGCTCCGATCTCTGCCCCCACCTTTATATGTCAGCCTTTTCTGTGTCCTTTTCTGTCTCTCACAAAGACACTGTCAGTGGATTTAGCGTCTATCCTAAATCCAGGATGTGTATAAATATAGGCACAAGCTCTTAATTTAAACAAATAAGGACACTTGTGGTCAACCAGAATTTTCAGTTACTCAAGAAAATTGCATCTGGGCTTGAAAAAAAAAAAAAGAAAGACATTCTAGGATCAGATACTACTAACAATAATAGTAAATCTTTACTGAGGAAAATACTTTTGGGCAGAATAAATCTAGATTACAATGTCAAGAAAATGTGTATAGCTAGAGTGTAATTTTAAAAATCTATTTTCTTGGGAATTATCACAAAGATTAATAGAAGATATAAAGCTATAGCATGGAGATTGTGAAGATGAGATGATTTACACAGAGACCCCATGAATGTATATTTAGTTGTCAAAAACTCAATGATGTTTCATCATTTTTGTTCTCCAGTTTTGAGATTCTGTTCACTCAGGCAGTGAGTGAGTTGACGATTAACACATTCAGCGCTCACTTTCGGCCAGATCCTGGGGAAATGACAAAGATGAACAAGGCAAGCCTCCTGCCTTCTAGGAGTTCACAGCCTGGATGGAAAGACAAACACGTAAACAAACGGGCTAAAGGAGGAGACAGCAATGTCTTACAAAGGGATCTTCTGAGTTGTACCCATAGGTGGAGAGTAAGGTGTGAAGATGAGGTCCTGTCCAGGATCATGTAGACATTTGGTGTGTGACTGGGTCATGATGGGAAGTTAGAGAAAGTCCTGAAGAAGTGGGGCCTGTTGTGCTTTGCAAAAGAATTTGAACTTGACTTGGAGGTGATGGGAGCCAAGAAATTATATTAATAGGATAGGAAATACATATATATTTTAAATATCTGCACTTGATGGAATAGGAAACAAGATTGGAGGCAGAAAAGTAAATTAGGAAGCCATAAAAACGGTGAGGATGAGCCATTTAGAGGTCTGAATGAAGGTAGGTGGTAGCAGGGATGGAGAAGGGAGGCAGACTGGAAACATTTTCAAGTGTCAGTCCTGGGACTAAAGAGGTCGTACATATAGCATAATTAGGAACCCAGGCTTGGAGTAAGGTAGATCTGGCCTCCAATTTCAACCCTGTCACTTACAGGTTGTGTGACCAGGCCATGTTGCCTAACCTCTCTAAACCTCAGTTTCCTGGTCTGTAAAGTAGCATAATGCCTCTCTGTGATACCACAGTTCAGAGCACTCAGCAGGATGATCAGCTCCATAACATGCACTGCGTAAATGGTAGCTGCTGTTACACCCAAGTATCCTGATGTCCAGCGGAACTGTCCCCAGATTTCTAGCTCACTTAATGGCTAGGGAATGGGGACTGGATTTCCATATGAACAGTTTTCATTGCTCACTCCCTGGCCTCCAGCTGTCCTCATGTCACAGTGGGCTGCGTCACATCTGCATCACAGGCCTGTCCTTTGAGGGAACAGGCACAGGCCCACCCCCAGGAAGAAGAAAAACAGTTGAGCACACTTGTCTGATTGCATGCCAGGAAGCCTGTCTTTGTATAGGAGAGACAGCCTTTCCTCTGGCCATGATCGCGGATTGCTGTTGGTCACTGTTCCTTTGTAAGGGGATTTATTATGCGTTAGTGATCTAGAACGTATGCATCCTTTGATAGGAGAGACTGCAAAACTAGAAGGGTTGCAGCAGGCCTCCCTCCTTGCCAGTGAGTGAGGACTGTTTGATTTAAGTGGCCTAGCAACAGAATCACCATCAGTCGACAAGCACAGCACTCTTATAGCTCCGCTCTGGCATGCTTTGCCTTTCTGCAATGGAATTTATGACTTTGTATCTGCTGTGCCTTTTTTTTTGCGGGGGGAGGGGGAGGAAATTAGATCCACAAAGCCAAAACATGTTAGCTTGAGAATTCCAAGGGCTCAGAGTTGGGCTCAAGTTTACCAGACGAGTGTTTAATGCTGCCCTCTGGCTCACCTTTGTTTAGATAAATAATTGAAAGTGTGCCGTGTACAAGGCTTGGGACTCAGTCGCACAAAAGAATCTGGCTGATGGCTCCTTAATTAAAAGCAGGAGATAATGGACACCATTGCCTGTTCCTCCCTTGGGATGTTAGGGGTAGTGGGGGTGGATTATTTTCTTTGGCACTCATGTTCTTGGGTTGCCCAAATCAGAGGATGACACACATATGACTCTTAACCTCACACACAAAAAAGCAAAACCCGTGCCTGTGTCCCACCAGGGATTGTTCAGGTTTCAAGGCGAGGGTGCAGTTGCTCAGCATAGGTTTGATGAGCCCTGACATTGTGCAGGCCTGGGCTCGGTGCTGAGCACTGCCCACAGCTGGACCTTGCCCTCAGGCAGCTCAGCAAGGTGGGAGAAAAGGACATGCTCAGATCCCAAAGTGACATAGCCAATGCTCTCAATCTTGGCTGCCTTTTAAAAATGCTGACTCGTAGGCCAGGTGTGCTGGCTCATGCCTGTACTCCCAGCACTTGGTGGGAGGCCGAGGTGGGAGGATCACTTGAGTTCAGGAGTTTAAGACCAGCCTAAGCAACATATGGAGACCCTGTCTGTGCTAAAAATACAAAAATTAGCCAGGCATGATGGTGCATGCCTGTAGTTGCAGCTACTTGGAAGGCTGAGGTAGGGGGAGCCCAGAAGGTCAAGGCTGCATTAAGCTATGATTGCACCACTGCACTCCAGCCTGGGTGGCAGAGTGAGACCCTGTCTCAAAATAAATGAAGGAATGAATGCCCCAGAGATTCTGACTTAATTGTTCTGGGGTTTGCCTGAGCATAAGTACTTTTCATTAAATGAGCATTTCTCTAGTGGACTCTAGCCTGCAGCCAGGATTGAGAACCAAAGATCTTTAGTTTTCCTAAAATATCCTGAGACCAGCACAGGTAGTGGGTGTTCAGAGAAAGTGGAAATCCCTTCTTGGTGGATAGGAATTCAGGAAAGGCTTCCAGGAGGAGGAGAAAGCAGGTTAGATGTGTTTGGGGTTCAGCAGAGGAGGAGTGTCCACACTTAGTTCAACAGATAAAGACTTGAAGATGTTCCCTTCCACACAGCTTGTCAGGTTGTTAGTGACTCCACTCTCACTTCCAGCCTGGCCACTCACTCAGTTTTGTTAACTGCCCCAGAGTCCTGATCTATATCTTAGGAAGGAGGAACTGGCTTTCTCCACTTTTCTTTCCCAGTTTGGGAACCAGAAGCCTGGTGCTTCCCCTCTAAAGCCATGGGGGTAAGTAAAAGGAGATGTGCTGTCCCTGTGGAGGACGGAGCAGCCCCAGGACAGGGTCCCCAAAATCACCATCGACTTGACGTCCCAGCCGGCAGCCTTGACGCTTCTGGCTCAGAGTGGGCTCTGCTAAGGATGGCATCACCACATCCATGTCTGCATTTCTTCTCATTCAGATCTCTTCAATGAGCAGCTATCCTTTGCTAGACACTGTGCTTCACACTTTGGGGATTGAAATCCTAGGTGTAACCCATCTTCACCTTATGACCTTGGCAGATTCTTGCACTGTCTGACACTCCCTTTGTCCACCTGTAAACTGGGTGTAATCACAGAACCAATGTGTGGGTGGTTATGGGGATTCAGCGGAGCTCTGTATGAGGTGGCAGTTTCTTGCCTGTGACTCAGCTCTGGGGGACCATCAGTAGCAAAACCCTTCCCCACCTTCCTGTGTTTCCATTGTTACAGGGAGGAGGGATCCAACAGCAGTAGGAACAGTCTTTGGAAGAAGGGCAGCAGGTCCTGAGTGTGTGGTTTCCCTTGGGCTTCTCTGCCTCTCTCTGCTGAAGGCCACGATGGTTACAAACTCAGGTGCACAGGGAGTGAGCAGTAAATGCTGGCCACTGCCATTGCTGTTTCTACCACAAACCCTCCAGGGAAAGGCCCCTCCCTGCTGGATTTCCAGGTTTTATCAAACTGTGGGTCTTGGCAGAGCTCCTCATTAGGAAGGTGCCATGGGGACTTTGGAGGGTGTCATTGACAGTTCTGGATGAAGCCAGCTGTTACCCCTGGGCCTGAACCTGCTGGGAGGCTTCTACTAGAAAGATACCCAGGAGACCATGGCCCACAGTTCAGCACATGCTTCAGCAGAAAGACACCAACAAGCCAAAGGGAAACTGCCAAGACCTGCCTGCCCTTCCTCCGAAGACTTCATTCCCACTGCTTTGAGGGTCAACTTTCCTGTAACAGTGCAAATAGCGAAAGGATCATGAAGAGTTTTATTAACAGAGGTCTCCGAGACCTGAGTCCCGGGGTGGGAAACCAGTCTCCTAGGATGTGTGGGAAAGCATCCTGCTGTGTGTCTGGCTGATCAGCATATATCAACACAACTGCAGAGTAGCACCATGCTCTGGCCAGCACCAGTGGGATATCTTTGGACCTGCGGGTGGCCTAAGAGGTCCTCGGGATAGTCTTGCTACCTTCCTCTGGGACTTATCTTTGGACTCAGGCAGCCCCTGCTGAAGAGCTAAGCCCTACATTGTGGAACTGGGTCTTCTAGAAATGGACCCCGATTGCATAATACATACTCCCCGACAGCTTTTTCCACGGTTGTCCAAAGCCCCCTGAACTCCAATCCCTAGGAAGATACTGGCCTAAAAGGGAAGCTTCTACCACAGCTGGCTTCTTTGGAAGACCCTTCTTGTTCACAGCTGGACTCCCACCACCACACACAAACAGGCTTTAGGCCCTGGAGAGATCTCAAAGTCTGCCCACTGTCAAAGTGGTATCTGAGGTCCAGCGGGCCACTGTTGTGCCTAGAGAAGACAGTGCTTACCTAGCGATATGGTTTGGCTGGGTACGCACCCAAATCTCATCTTGAATTCCCACGTGTTGTGGGAGGAACCTGGTGGGAGGTAATTGAATCATGAGGGCACTTCTTTCCCATGCTGTTCTCATGATAGTGAATAAGTCTCACAGGATCTGATGGTTTTATAAGGGGGAGTTTCCCTACACAAGCTCTCTCTCTCTTTGCCTGTTGCCGTCCATGTAAGACATGACTTGCTCCTCCTTGCCTTCTGCCATGATTGTGAGGCCTCCCGAGCCATGCGGAACTGTGAGTCCATTAAACCTTTTTCCTGTATAAATTACTTAGTCTCAGGTATGTCTCTATCAGTAGTGTGAAAACGGACTAATACACCTAGTGTCATTTATTGGACTTCAGAAAGCACCCCTACCTCCTTTCCCTCACCACAAAAGCATCACTCCCACCACAAAAGTGTCACTCCCACCACAATGTCAGGATTCTTCACTTTATTATAGTACCTGAAATTCCGTCAAAATGTTGCTCTTCTTAGTTGAATGCCATCCTTTTTACAGTCAATGCACTAACATAATGGTATCTTCTTATGGTGTCCATTTCTTTTGTGGGCTCTTGCTTGACTGTTCCCTAGAATTAAATGAAGGAATCCTTTATCACTGGACTTTCTAGCAGTGCTTAGGATGTATGAGTAAATGACACTGAAACCACTATGGCAAGTTTTCAAGGTTACATATATCATTTAATCACATGGCACTATTTGCTCTTTATCTCAAATGCCATAGTCAGGACAGGGAGGAAAAACTGTTCTCTCCAAATTCCGAGAGCCACTTGGCCTTAGGGTTTATCAGGAGACCAGATTAAAAAGCATTTCAAAGATCTGAGGGAGGTGGGTCAGTTAATAATATAACTGAAAGGAATGGCCAACCACATGAAATAGAAATGCATCTGTTTATCAATCTTATCACTTCTCTCTCATGGAACCCACAAATGGATTTCTCCTTTTTTGGCTGGGCACAGACCTCAGAAAAAGCCAGCCAGACAGAAAGCAACAAGGCACGGAAAATGAATTATGCACTAATGTTGCCTACAGCACTAAAACTTCTGCTATTTAGAGCAAGCTCATGTTTATGAAACATTTTCTTACTCTTGCCTGCTTTGCTCTGTCTGGTACAGATGGTTTCTTGTTGCTTAAACTCAAGCTCCAACTCTTTAAAGTTACCAGTAAATAATTCACTAATTCCATAAAATGCATAGAAATTCAGCTGTTACTGTTAGAATGCAAGTCTCAATATGGTATGGACTGAATCTACAGGGTAATAAAATAGTTTACATTTGAACCATTTATGAAGGACATCTGTCTGCGAAACAGAAATTTGAGCTTTTGATAAAACACACTCATGGAAACTCTGATTAACACCCAAATCAAAGCCCTTTCTACTATTATTATTTCTCAAAATTGTATCAAATTTTATCAATTTATCAAATTGTATAATTTATCAAATTAATGTAATTGTTTCAAAATTGTATCTTTTGTCACCGGTATAACTGGACCAAAAAAAAGATCTTGGTTGCAAAGAACAGAAATGCCACATGAATCTCCATAGTGAAGGAAGTGGTAATTGGGATACCTGGAGTTAGAACATGAGGAGCTGGCAGAAAATGAGGCAGTCCTAGGCGTGGTGCCTCCCTCATGGCATCTCCTCTCGGGAGAATCACCAGTGCTAATGTCCTCTTCTCACTGGCATTGTTGGCTTACTCTGGTCTCTCCAGCCCCTATCTTAACGACCAGTCAGCTAGCATGACCCACGGGGTTCATGTTTGTTTAGAGCCCTGGACAGGATTTGTAATTGGTCTGGCACATGGATTTGTCCTGGCAGAGGTGGCTGGATTGGCTGGGAGATACCCCTCTCTGTCTTTTTAAGCTGGAGGGGCAGGAGCGTTGCCTCATGGTACAAAGTCAGACCATCCCAGTGACCCCATGAGGAGGACTGAGGGCTGGGCAGTTTTCCTTAGGAAGGGCCTGTGGACCACAGGAAGTGATGGACACCACTGGTTTGAGGGGTACCTGGGCAGTTGGAGGTTCTAGTTAATAAAGCACTGGTGTTTGTCACCACATAACAAAAAGATCGAATAGTGCAGTGTCCCTAGGCCGAGATAACCAGCGCCTCTGCATGCTTTTCTGTGGGCCTTCTCTCTGCTCTAAGTGGCCTTATCTATTCTGTGAAATCCAAATCACACTGTACAACGATGCCTCAAACCAGGCCAAGCTGGCCCTGCTCTATTCTATGGTAATTTTTGATGGGCTGAGTGCTTTTTGATGTCTTGGGTATTTTCTTTTTAAAGGGCGTGATGTTGTTAGACACTTATGTTCTTTGCTCAGTATATTACTCAGTATGATCTGTGCTCAGTGATACTATGAGTTCTTCTTACCTTATAACTCTTTGTACTTCCTCCACGGCATCTATCAGTGAGTTGCTCAGGGTCAGCGTTCAATTATCACTTGATTCAGTTTGGCTTCCGAGTATTTCACAGAGCTTCATCGTAACTATTATAAACATTCATTTAATATATACTTAAACCCCTGTAGTGAGCAAAGACAGGAGATGATAATAGCTACTATTACTATCATTACTACTCTTTAGTGGACATGTATTATATAGTAGGTGCTATACTAGGTACTTTATGTATCTCATTTAATGTTCAAAATAACTCCACAAGGTACATATTGAGATACCATTTTGCCGAAGAAAAAATTAAAATGTAAGCTCATATATAACTTACATCAATTCATCAAAATAAGTAAGTGGTAGAATCAAGCCCTAAACTCAGGTCTGCCTGTCTTTAAAACAGCTGCCTATAACCACCATACCATGTGATGTCTCCACATTTTATACTTGTTAATGATTCTGATTCAGTCAGGCCTCTTGAACATAGAGGCTTATGTGACCACTCAGCAGGGATACAAAATGAATGTCCTAGGTCGGCTGCTTAGCTGGACAAGGTGGCTGAGTTGCCGAGCAGCCCCTGGATTCTGGATCTTGGACAGCTTGCCTGGACTGCCTGAGTCTCCCAGTTCTTCATCACAAACAGAGTGAATGGTATTTACTCCAAATAAAGTTGAATATTTTCAGTCCCATTAGGCAGAAGATGGTAAAGGTGATGGATCTGTCACTATTTTATACAAGAAACATGACTGAGGTTACACCACATGCCAGGCACTGTTTTGAGTCTGTCCTTTGCTCCTGTCAATCCCTAATTCCTTCTATACCCTGTAATACAGCAAAGGAGACAGGCAGGAAGAATGAGAGACTGGAGAAGATACAAAGAGAAAATTATGACACTTATTTTTATAAATAATATCTTGGATAGGTTCTTCCCAAGGAGAGAATTCTAGCCAACTTCAGGAAAAACATGTTGAGCATGTGTGATTTGTCAGACACTGGGCTAAGTGCTCAAGATAGCGGAGACTCAACCCCTGCCTTCTAGGTGTTCATGGTCAATTAGAGGAGACACAGTGTGGATGTACAATAGTAGACATCTGTATAGCCTCCTGTAACCCATAAGATATTCTCTACAGAGCCACCCTTATCACAGAAACTGAAACTGTAATTGTCAGGGATCAGACTTAAGACACCAAGGCACTATCTCTTTAAATTTGCAAAAAGGAAAAAAAATTATGATAAGTGACAAACTCCACAGGACTCAATATAGAGATGGGGTAGTTTCTCTCTTCTAGTTAAACAATGCTTCCACTATCAAAGAGCCTAAGTTGTTTTAAAAGAATACACCCTACACCAGGAACATCTCTTCTTGGGCCTTGGAAATCCTGGTTGAGTTTAGTCATGTGTTGACCAGCGTGTCATCTACTCTTTGAGAACCACCACTTGTGTAGGTTTGTCCAGAGGTCATTACCACCCGAGAGCGGCAGGTGCCTGGAGAGCCAGGGCGGCCGCAGTGCCCCCTCGTACATCTTGGGCTGTCATACCGAACTTACTGTGCATGCTACATCTGAAGGCACATCAGAGGGTCGTCTTCCTTTCCCATGTGTTTGCAAAAACACTTCCAAGTCATAGCCGCTCACATATACCAATGTGTGGAATGACCAAGACAAGTTTCTTAAAAAAAAAAAAAAAAAAAAAAAAAAGCAAGCACCCAGGGATGGCATGGGCCAAGGACATGGCTGGGGAGATGTCCACGTGGCCTAACTGGGCACAGTAAAGAAGCCAGAGAGTTAAAAAGGGAAGAGCTAATCAGGGAAGTGATGTCAAGGATGCCAACAAACTGGCTGTCTGAACCTGAACAAATCACTTTCCTATTTTGAACCTCTGTTTCCTGCTCTGGGAAAAAAAAAAAAAAAAAAAGAGGCCCTGGACTTGACTGTTAAGGTCTCCCCTTGCTCAAGAATTCTCTGGCTCCGAATAATTATCCAAACCAATTATCCAAAGTACATAAACGGTGATTAACCATGTTAATCACAGTTATGTAATTGTTATGTAAAAGTGTGAAACGTTCCATGAATGGCTATTTTTTTTTTCAGAGAAAAAGTATAGGTCAAAAAAAAGTACACCTCCATCCTCAGGGGAAAAAAAGAAACATGAGCTAGAAGGAATTATTTTAAGACAGATCTTACCTGTTGCCCCAGGCTGGAGTGCAGTGGTGTGATCTCAGGCTCACTGCAACCTTCGCCTCCCAGATTCAAGCGATTATCCTGCCTCAGCCCCACAAGTAACTGGGACAACATGCCTGGCTAATTTTTGTATTTTTAGTAGAGACAGGGTTTCACCATGTTGGCCAGGCTGGTCTCAGACTCCTGGCCTCAAGTGATCTGCCTGCCTCGGCCTCCCAAAGTGCTAGGATTACAGGCGTGAGCCACAGCACCTGGCCCCTCCCTGGGTGCATTTATCCACTGTTGGCTTCATCTGCCATGCTGCAGGTCGTTGCTAGAGCTCCATGCCCTGCCTTGCCCTTGAGCTTCCTATAGCCTAAAACATATTAAGCAGCATGTTCAAACTGAATGTAATACCTTCTAGTCATCCCCAACTCTGTGCTGTAAAAATCTTTTGTAATTAGCTCTCTTCTGATTTAACTCATATTCATTCATGGCAACCTCATCCCCCAGGCAGCTCTACAAAAATAAATCTCTAGTCTTGGACTTCTCTGATTTTTTTATTCTGTATATCCAGTGTGTTAGGAAGTCTTACAGATTTTAACCCCAACATTAAAAAAAAAAAAAAAATCTGTCCTCATTTTTCAACTCCATGCTCTTATCTCTAGGCTGAAATATTTTAGTAGCCTTTTTAACGACTCTATCTGTAGTCTTTTATTTCCAACCTCTTATGCCCCACAGATTAAATTAGGTTCAGGTTTGGGAGAGACATCGTAAAGGTTGTCTAAGGATCATCTGAACCAAGGATGGAGAAAATTATTCCCCAGAGGAAAGCTGAGCTTGCACAACAGAGAAAGTGGATTTGGGCCGCCCTGGAGGGGCAGGGCTGGTAGTGAATGAGGATGGGTGCCCCTTATGTATATCTTTCTAGGGCAGAGGCAACTCCAACCTATGTATTTCCCTGGCTCCTGAAATTGGGTTTATCCTCTGTACTGAGAGGACACATTACACTTCTGTTACGAAGCTTGTATTGCTCTGTCTTGTGTGTCCCTAGCCAGGTGTGTTAGTCCATTTTCATGCTGCTTCCTGAGACTGGAAAGAAAGAGGTTTGATGGACTTACAGTTCCACATGGCTGGGGAGGCCTCACAATCATGGTGGAAGGCAAGGAGGAACAAGTCACATCTTACATGGATGGCGGCAGGCAAAGAGAGAGAGCTTGTGCAGGGAAACTCCTGTTTTTAAAAAATCATGAGATCTCATGGGATTTATTCACTATTACGATAATAGCATGGGAAAGACCTATCCTCATGATTCAGTTAGCTCTTACTGGGTTCCTCCTATGACAGTTGGGAATTGCGGGAGATGCAATTTGAGATGAGATTTGGATGGGGACACAGTCAAACCATACCACTAAGCATATCCATTTCTCACACATTGCTCTTTTACCGAATGTAAATCTTACTAATCTGTGTCTCCTGCAACATGCAGTTCAGGGAAGAGGTGGGCTCTGGAGCCCAGCAGCCTGGGCTCATGTCCTGGCTTAGCTACTAATTTTAACAAGTGAAGTGCTCTATGCTCCAGCTTCTCACCTGTTAAAAAAAAAAAAAGTTTTTATGAGAATTAAATAATCTATGGAAAATGCTTATCTTGGTATATAGTAAGTTCTTCTTTAAGTCAAACTTAATATTTCCGGTTTTTAACTGATCAGAATAGAAATTTTTACTGTGATACTGGGTCACTGTGAAGTTCAGAATTTAAAACAAATAGAAGGTTCCTCCTCTCATCTGTAAATGATTTAAAGTAGAAATCCTACTTTTGGTGTTATATGAATTTCTCCTTCCAGTGACTTAGGCCTGAATTAATGTCCATTGTATTTCATTGTCCTTGAGGATTTTATGCATGTGAGGAATGGGATCTGTCACATCATCATTTATTAACCTAAGAAAGACTATCTCAGATCACTTCCCTTTGTGTCTTCTCAAAGTCATTACAAGTGAAACTCTCTCCTTTAAGACTGTCCCATTAATTTCTCAAGTGACTGACCTGCAGACAAAACTTGGAATCAGCAAATTGTATTTACAGATTCCTGTACTGACCTATCTCCCTGGAAATGCCACATTTATACAGTGAACTGCAGCAGAAAGGCCAAACGCCAGTGGAACTGCCCACAGTGTGGTGGGAGGAAGGATCACAGCCCTGTCCAAGCAGAGCCTCCTTTCACATTGGGTAATTTACAAGGAAGGCTCTAGACATTTACACTTCAAGGGTCAGCATTCTGTAAGGGTCAAGGGCTCCATGCACAGTTGTTACTGGGGCAAAATAAAGGCCACATCTTCTCTGGGCCTCTGTAGGTGCACTGACTCTGCATTTCAGTGGCCTTTCTTCCATTTCCTTCTGTCATTTTGGCTTTGGATGTGTATTGGGCTTCTGTAATTGAAACCAAAAACAACAGCTTAAATAAGATGGAAATATATTTCTCTTACGCACAACCGAGTGGTGTCACGGACACAGGTTTCTTGTGTATTGATCCACATCACTAGGGCATTGAGGTCACATTGTCCAAAATGGCTCATCACCTCCACAATCACATTCCTACTCATGGGAAGGAGAAGGGGAAGGAGGGAGGGCATGTGTCCCATCTGTTTAAGGGCACTGCCTGGAAGTTGCCCACCATCAGTCACTCACATCCTGTTGGTAGGTCTAATCCATAAGACCATACCTGGTGGGATGAGAGGCTGGGAAATGTTACCTTAATTCTGGGTGGTTATGTGCCCAGCTGTAATTTGGATTTTGGTTACCATAGATAAAAGGGAATAGCAGATACGGGAAAACGGCTCTGTCACACTAGTGACCTGAAAACGCAGCTGTTGTAGGTAATTTGGGGCTTCTACCAGAGGGAAAAAAACATAGAAGGCAATATTTTAAAATATGCACGTGGATTATTTGCCATAGACCTCTGGCTACACCAAGAATGCTTTTCTTTTTTTTTTTTTTTTTTTTTTTTTGAGACAGAGTCTCACTCTGTTTCCCAGGCTGGAGTGCAGTGGCACAATCTTGGCCCACTGAAGGCAACCTACCCCTTCCAGGTTCAAATGATTCTACTGCCTCAGTTTCCCGAGTAGCTGGGATTACAGGCGCATGCCGCCATACCTGGCTAATTTTTTGTATTTTAGTAGAGACAGGGTTTTACCGTGTTGCCCAGGCTGGTCTCGAACTCCTGAGCTCAGGCAATCCACTCACCTCGGCCTCCCAAAGTGCCCGCCAGAATGCTTTTCTTTTCCACCTTAGCTGGGGAATAGACCATGAAACGTTTTTGTTTGTTTGTTTGTTTGTTTGTTTGGAGACAAAGTCTCACGCTGCCGTTCAGGTTGGAGTCCAGTGGTGCAATCTCGGCTCAACTGCAATCTCCACCTACTGGGCTCAAGTGATTCTCCTGCCTCAGCCTCCCGAGTAGCTGGGACTACAGGCACATGCCACCACACCCAGCTAATTTTTGTATTTTTGGTAGAGATGGGATTTTGCCATGTTGCCCAGGCAGGTCTTGAACTCCTGAGCTCAGGTGATCCGCCTGCCTTGGCTTCCCAAAATGCTGGAATTCCAGGCATGAGTCACCACAGCTGGCCATTTTTATTTTTTCTATTAGTTTCAAAATATAATGTTTTCTCATTTCAACAGTAATAATGTAATAATTATTTAAACAAACTTAGAAAATATAGGCAAGAAAAATGAAGGCAATTAAAATGCCCACATTTGCAGCTTAGGAGGGAGCCATGGACAGTAAGGTGAGGGTATAAATCCTACAAATGGATCCACCCTGTGAGGAAGGGAAAAAGGTGGGGGAGCAATGGCAGACTTGCAGAGAAAATTTACAGGGTGAGAGGGCAAGGTGGCAAGGGGACAGTTCAGAAACTTTCCAGGATGCTTGGTAACCATGGTGAACAGTTTTTGTTATATTCGTCAGTTTATCGTGTATCATGCTAATGCTTGAAGCTATGATTTGCTTTATAAATGCCATTGTAGCATTACTAATAGTCATTCACGTATTCCTAAAATGCTCAGAGAGCTAAGGATAAAATCAAAATAAATAAATGCCCAGGTCTTTGGGTGTTGGATCCCACAATTGTTACTGTTCGCAGTGAACCACATTGCTGCCAAGGAATAGTCTTTCATGCGCTGTCTCCGGACAATGACCTCCAGAGTAAGAGTCACAACCATCAGTGTTTCCAAAAATTAGCCACCATGGAAATAAACAAGAGCAGAGATTTGTTGGTTTAAACATGTCTTACAAAGGAGAAAATTGTTCCATTAAAATCTTGTGTAAAGTAAACCTCTAGTAAGCCAGTTATTTTAGGTGAAAAAAGTAAAATTAATGAATATCCTACTAAATTATACTATGGTTTCCTAAAGCAGTTTCTTAATAATTACCATATGTTGGCTGCAGGTGTCTTGGTCAAAAGCTGTTTGGTTAAAACATAGCTGGTCACAACAATGACTTTGTTTAGAATGTTGCTGTTTTGGGTTGGCAAAGTGAATCGTGATTGGCGCAGACATGCCTGTATGTTGTCGTGCCAAACATGCATTCATGAACATCATTCCTTACCCAGTTTCAAAACCAGAAGTTTCTGAAGCCATTGCCAAGCCTGGCATTAGAAATAAATCAAAAGACTTTGAAAAATAATGATTATTTTATTATTTCCTTCATTTTTTCTTATAAAATCAATTCATGCTCATTATAGAAAATTCAGAAAATATGCAAAAAAAAAAGGGGGAATATCCTGTCTCGCACCTGCATAAAGAGAACCACTTGTGAATACCTTGGTGAATCTCCAAACTAGCCTTTATTTTGTTACATAAAAATAAGTATCTCAGCTGGGTGTGGTGGCTCACGCCTGTAATCCCAGCACTTTGGGAGGCCGAGGCAGGCAGATCACCTGAGGTCAGCAGTTCAAGACCAGCCTGCCCAACATAGCGAAACCCCATCTCTACTAAAAATACAAAAAATTAGCTGAGCGTGGTGGTGGGCACTTGTAATCCCAGCTACCCAGGAGGATGGGGCAGGAGAATCACTTGAACCTGGGAGGTGGAGGTTGCAGTGAGCCAAGATCACGCCACTGCACTCCAGCCTGGGCGACAAAAGGAAACTCCATCTCAAAAAAAAAAAAAAAAAACTCCTTATGCGTATATAAGTATATACATATACAATATAATCATATTTTATTTTTTACAAAGGTAATATCAAGCCTACCTTTTTTAATTTGTTACATTTTTTCCTTATGTTTTAGTGATGATCTTCTTCTCATTTGAACTAAGGCAAAGGCAGCCAGCAAGCAAGATAATGAGGGTTGACAAGGTAGAAAATTCATTTAGGGAGATAAAGAAAGAGGGAAGACTGGGTCCAAAGAGAGGTGGAGTGTGTAGCACTGACTTAGTTGCCAAGAGAAAGTTAATCAGGGCTGGGCACAGTGGCTCACGTCTGTAATCCCAGCATTTTGGGAAGCCAAGGCATACAGATCACTTGATGTCAGGAGTTCGAGACCAGCCTGGCCAACATGGCAAAACCCCGTCTCTACTAAAAATACAGAATTATGTGGGTATGGTGGCACATCCCAGTAATCCCAGCTACTTGGGAGACTGAGGCAGGAGAATCACTTGAACCCAGGAGGTAGAGGTTGCAGTGAGCTGCGATTGTACCACTGCACTCCAGCATGGGTAACAGAGCGAGAGTCCATTTCAAAAAAATAAATAAATAAAAAGAAGGAAAAAAAGAAAGTTAATCATTCCAGGGTTCTTATCTCCAAAGCCCCTTGGGACTCTGGCCATCTGAGTGTCTGTGTCTGCTGAGGACATTGACCCTGTGGGTCTGAAGCACACTGATATGCCAGGGAGATAGGACTGTCAGAACCAGCATGCATGTTCTCAGCCTTGTAGTGTGTGCTGCTGTTGACATCTATAAGTTCTGGGCCTGCTTTCAGTAAATAGAGAACCAATCATATGCCTTTAATCATTGAGGTGGATATCGCATTGATCATAAGAAGTCAAATGCTTCAGCAGCCTAAGAGGTTTCACTTTTCTTTCTAGCCAGTAAAATTATTGTGTCTTTGAGCAGGAGTGAACGTGGTAACACATATGGTTGCGACCCTGGTCCCTGCTTTACTGTCACTGAGGACTGGCAGCTTTTCACTTCAAGCCAGGCCTGTGGGAGTTAGACTATAGCAGGGGCTCCTTGTGTCCTGATGTCCCTGCTTGCAGCACTCAGTGTCCTTCAGGTGGGCTCGGTGGGGGAGACACAACAGGAAAAACAGCAGATGTCTTTTTACACTTGCTGTTGGGCTTGATGCATGCCAGCGCTTACCAAGCTCTTGATGCCTTTAAACTCATGTAACCCTCACCCCAAGCTTGTGGAGTGGATAGTGTTACTATCCCATTTTACAGATGAGGAAATTGAGTTAGAAGAACTTAATGTCAGTTATCTAAGGACTGAAGCTGGAAAGCAGCAGAGCCCGGATTCACACCTGGGGAGTACATTCCCAAGGCCCAGGGCCCAGACTTCCAGGTCTTCTGGTTTTTGAGGAGGTATTTGATCAATTTATGAAAAGATCATCGCTTGCGGCCTTGTTGGAATGAGTACCTTCTGGTTGTTACCTTAGCCCCATTTAATAACTCTCCCACATATACCTTTTACTTTTCTGTAATTTGAGCAGTTAAAACCCAGATGATACCACGACCAGGGTTTTAATGATTAGAGGAATTACTTCAACTGAATTACTTCTTCACTTGATTGTTGCATGTATGTGTGTGTGGCAAAAATAACTGTACATTTTACCATTTTAACCACTTTAGGTGTAAAATTCAGGGGCATTAAATACTTTCACATTGTTCTGCATCCATCACCACCATCCATCTCCAGAATTTTTCATCTTCCCAAACTGAAACTCTGTATCCATTACCCAGTAACTTCCTACTAACTCCCTCTTTACGGTCCCTGGCAACCACCCTTCCACTTTCTGTCTCTTTGAATTTGGATACTCTAGGTACCTCATATAAGTGGAATCATGCCGTATTTCTCCTTTTGTGTTGGGCTTATTTCACTTAGCATAATGTCTTCAAGGTTCATCCATGTTGTAGCATGCATCAGAATTTCCTTTTTAAGGCTGAACTACATTCCATTGTATGTATGTACCACCTCTTTATCCATTCAACCATTGATGGACATTGGGATGTGTCTACCTTCTGGCTACTGTGAATAATGCTGCTATGACCATTGGTGTACAAATATCTGTTTGAGTCCCTGCTTTCAGTTCTCTTGACTACATATCCATTAGTGGAGTTACTGGATTATATGGTAATTCTATGTTTAATTTTTTTCAGGTGTCACTATATTGTTTTTCTCATTTGATCTTGACCATCAGTAATTGTACATGTTAGCAAGTTATGCCTAACAAGCTTTTTGTGATTCTCTTAATACTGCCACTGAGATTTGGTAATAACAAGCTTACATGTAGGTGAACAAATAGGCAGGTTTTGGTGGTGGTGGGTGGAGGCGGATTTTGTTTTTAGTTTTATCTTAGTGGTTGCTGTAGTGACCATGATACTCTTACATTTGCCTGGGAGGAGCAGTCTTTCTGGCTAAAAGGCTGGAACCAAGCATGCTCAGATGTGAGACTGATTTTATTCAGTTCTGTTGTTGGGGGATGTAGTGTAAAAGGAATTCTGGTAGTTCACACAAAGTCATGCAAAGCTCAATAAAGATTTCAGCAAGGGAAGAACATTGGAAAGAAAGATTCCTCATACTAAAGAACTTTGCAAAAAAATTCAGGACCAGTTTTAAACCCTCAGCCTTTTAAAATTAGCCCCAGGGGATCATGTTCTCTGTACTTTCTGGCAAAAAAATCTCTTCCAGACTCCCTTCTTAGGCATGCCACAGTGTGGCTGGAATGATGAAAATTATGCAAATTGGGTTCTCCAGTTTTTATGTCTCGGAAGTCTCCATTTAGGCCTGAGTAGTTGACAGTGCGAGGAAGCCACCATCTAGTGTGCCTTTAGAAGCCTTCATCAGAAGGAGTTCGTTGCTTTGGAATGAAATATTAAATTGAAGAGGTTCTTTAAAAACATTTGGGACTTCTGTGTGCCTGACCAGGATTATCTACTAGAGGGCAGGTTCTACTCAACTCTCTGGCTTGGTAGCCCAGAGTCTGGAGTTTCTTGGATATGCTTTTTATGATTCTCTTAATATTGTCACTGAGATTTGGTAATAACAAGCTTACACGTAAATAAATAAATAGGTAGGTTTGGGGTTTCCTTGTTTTATTGGGGTATAGTTTTCCAAAAGAATATACCCCTTGCTTCTTGTTGCAGTAGGAAAAGGATAGGGGCTACTTGCTTTGGGGTTGGGGAGAAAGATGGAAGTCTTCCTTCTCACCAGACTTGGAGATCATCTTGCTGCACCCTGGTCTCCACTTTCCTTAATAGCTGGTGCTTCTGGTTTCTAAGCCTTGCTGAGGTTCTGCAGGGAGGGCTGGCTGGCTTCTCCACGGTAGCCACCCCTGGAGCCTCCCAGGTATGAAGTTATTCCACCCTGCACAATCCTCTTGCCATGTTCATACATTGTGTTTCAGGGTTAGAGAAGTCTCCTAAATCCATAGGGTGTGGGGCTTGCATTTTTATTTCTGGTTTTCATTATTTGAGGTTAACTTGTAAAAGAAGAAAGCAATATAACATTTCTTTTCCGGCCTCTTGCAATCAAAAATTTCTCCCCCTACTTTTCTTCCCCCTATTTCTTCCCCTATTTTGTTTTTAGAAGAAAAGATTTGTCTGCCATTAAATAAGAGGTGGAAAGAAAGAGATGAGTCATAAGATGAAAGCAACTGGGAAGAGTTGCTTTTGCCATTTGCTTGTTGTATTCACAAAGCTGCAGCTAGAACATATTCTGACTGCAAGCCAGGCCCTGTGCTAGGCACCTTTCTTATGTTATCTGTAATACTGTCAATTATCTCATAAGGCAGATACTATTTATTCATGTTTTGTCCATGAGGAGTCTGAAGCTCAGCAAGATTAAGGAGCAAGGCCAAGATTAAGGAGCAAGGCCAAGGAGCAAGGTGCAAGCAATCCCTAGCTCTGTAAATGTCAGAGCCAAAATTCTAGCCCACATTTGTTGACCCCAAAGCCAATGCTCCATTTGTTACACATTACCTTAACACCAAGAACTCTCAAATACTCTCAAACATGCAGTTTTCTCTCTCATTAAAAAAAAAAATCTGGCCGGGCATGGTGGCTCATGCCTGTAATCCTAGCACTTTGGGAGGCCGAGGCGGGCGGATCACCTGAGGTCAGGAGTTCGAGACCAGCATGGCCAACATGGCAAAACCCTGTCTCCGAAAATACGAAAATTAGCTGAGCGTGGTGGCAGGCACCTGTAATCCCAGCTACTCAGGATACTGATGCAGGAGAATCGCTTGTACCTGGGAGGCAAAGGTTGCAGTGAGCCGAGATCATGCCACTGCATTCCAGCCTGTGCAACAGAGCAAGGCTCCATCTCAAAAAATAAATAAATAAATAAATATCTGATATATCTGGCGCATGAATAAGCAGCCATGCAAGGAAAACACCAAATAAATAATAGAAAAATGTACCCTTGCATTGCAGCAAGGGTGCAAATATTTGTCTGCTAATTCACTTGGCCTTTCATGGTCACTTTTAGTCTTCTAATACTATAGGAAGTTATTTTTAAAATTCTTTTCTAGTCTCTAACATAATGATCAGCAGACAATCTGATGATGCAGTCTCTGTTATCTTCATTTTTCTGATGTAGTTTTTCCTTCCAAAAGCTCACACACACTCCTGGCTGGAGGGGTGTATTTCTGCCTGCACGACTTTTATTTATTTATTTTTTTACATGTGTTAATACTCAGGGGCACCCAGGGGGAAACTCCACAGACTTTCTTGATTACAAGATATCACTCTTTCTGTGTAACAACCATCTAATCACTTCCCCTTGCCAAGAAATGAGAAAAGTATTTGTATTTGGAAAACCAAGCTACAACACGTGAAGCGTATTAAGAATGATTGTCTCCCCAGAATCCACACGAGCTTTCCCCATCTTAGTTTGTTTTTCTAAAGATAAAAACCACACAGCAGTGTTTGTAGTTAGATCTAACAAGTGCCCATGCTTGCGTAACAAGATTTCACTTTGGCTGTCTCAACTTTACTGTACGTAAATAATGTTGTAAGTAATCTTTGAAACAGTATAACATGTGCAACCAGTGTTTATTTTTTTAATACTTCAGAATATGTCATTAATTATTTTAAATGGTGATTTATGATTGATGGGTGTTTCACATGCAAAATAATGTATTCCCAGGAACTCTAGGGAAGACAGAAGGGCGCACTGGAATCTCACAACTCCTTCCCTTGAGCAGAGAGCTGGGGTCAGTTATGCAATTAAAAAACCCAAAGGGGAAATTCTTAGCTAAGCAGGTATGTAAATGATGCATGCCCATCCTGAAACTCAGATCTTCTCTTGATGGAGTTCCATAGCCTTTTGAAAGCATATCAGATCACTTCATTATCTGATTTCATGAAAAGGCAAATGACAGGCTGCTTCTCACTCCACTGCGTGGACAGTCCTAAGCCCTTGAAATGCTCATAAAGGTCACAGTGCCCAAGTTCAATGTCTTGGATGTGGAAAGAGAGATTGTAAGGGATCATATTGATTTGCATGAACTTTAAAACGCCATCAAACAGCTCAGAGGTTGTATCTTAAATGCAGCATTAAAATAGAAACAGACAAATAAAACCATATGTTTAAATGTGATGTTCGATTTGAGTATCAAAAACACGTGGGTTTTTCCCCCTTGTATCCAACTTTCTCATGAATCACTGGAGTTTCAAATCATCTAGTACACTTTTCTTCCTCTTATAGTTTTCTGTAGGACAGCCTCAAGTAATGGAGTAAGTAATAACCGTAAAATTTTAGTGAATACTCAAGCCAGTTTTCCTTCTGGTTGTTAGGAGCTTGAACTTTTTTAAACTATAGAAAACTAGACAGAGTTTAAGTTTCATGCAATATAAAGGCGCACCCTGTACTTCTGGTACCTCATCATAAATTTATATCTTCATGGGCTTCTCTGGGTATGTAAAATTATAATTTAGTTTGAGAGGTTGGAAAATTATGTCTAATAAGAGCACTCTGGACACTGCCACACATCATTCATATTGGTAAATTGGATGGATGATTTCCTTCTAACATAAAATGTCAAATTAATCTATGCTGGGAATTCCAGTACAGGCAGGGGGACCTTAGCTGTATCACTGAAGTCTGTTTTGATAGCATACCAAATGCCACTGTTTTTATATTGAAAGCATACTTTATATGCTTTTGAAGTAAGATATCTACCACCACTGCATTGCATGTGAGAAATGTTACAGGGAGAGGAATGAAGTGGAGTTGCTGTTGCCAGTTATGCTTCAGAATTTCTGTTACCAAATTTGACTTTTAACAATTGTATGAACTTTTCATAAATTTCACATAAAACTAATTAGGGATTTTATAAAATTTTTATAAATTTTGTTTCAGGAAAAGATTACTGAAGTTTCTCCTAGGAATGGTAATTTACCTGGCAGACCAAATTGTAGTGAGGCAAATTGATTTGACCAATACAGGTTGAGCATCCCTAATCCAAAATTTTGAAACATTTTCAAAAGAAATGCTCATTGAAACGTTTCAGATTTCAGATTTTTGGACTGGGGATGCTCAGCTTGTATTCTGCAAATGTGCCAAACTCCAAAATAATCTGAAATCCGAACACTTCTAGTCCCAAGTATTTCAGATGAGGGTTACTCAACCTGTAATAAAATCTGATTATACTAATTTGAAAGAGTAGAAAATAATGATCTTAAATTATTTTTTATTAAAATGTGATGAAAAAAATTAAGTGTACCAAAATTCTTAGAAGACCTTATATAACCTACCTGAAAGTTCTAATTATTTGACAAAGCTGAAACTTGTTTTAAGACACAGATAATGTCTAATTTCCCAAATCAGTGGTTTGTGCTCCTTTCTCCACCATGATGTGTAAATGGTGTGTTCACACAGGTGACATGATAGGCTGTAGGTGACGTGCAGTTCCCAGCTGGTAGACCACGTTTAACTCAGTTTCTCTTCCTAGAAAGCATGCCCAAACACAAATGAGCGAGAATGATGTTGCAGTAGGAATAACCTTGAATCTTATGTCTTTAATAGTTACAAAAAAAATACTTCTTAAAACGGTAATTTAACCTTTATAGTCAAAATATCTTGGGGTATATTCTTGAGATTTGCAGATCCACTGTAAGCTGGTTAATTCTCAGCTTCTCATATATGATGATGGAAGTGGTGAAAGCAAGGAATGGGGAAAGTAATGCGAGCAGGAGACAATGAGACAAAGGGAACATTAGCTCCAGCAGAAATGCCAAGGTTGTGCTATTTCACATAAAATGTAGAGACTTTGTAACCATATAGGTCCATTTAACCAACTGCCATTTTTTCCTACAGTTGTCATATTTATTGCAACTACATGCATTATAAACCTTGTAAGACAATGTATGTTATTATTTTTGCTTTAAGAAATTCAGAGCAAGTCTTTGCTATTGTGAATAGTGCTGCAATAAACATATGTGTGCCTGTATCTTTATAGTAGAATGATTTATAATCCTTAGGGTATATACCCAGTAATGGGATTGCTGAGTCAAACAGTATTTCTGGTTCTAGATCCCTGAGGAATTGCCACACTATCTTCCACAATGGTTGAACTAATTTACACTCCTACCAACAGTGTAAAAATGTTCCTATTTCTCCACATCCTCTCCAGCATCTGTTGTTTCCTGACTTTTTAATGATCGCCATTCTAACTGGCATACACCAAGGAATACTAAGCAGCCATAAAAAAGAATGAGTTCATGTCCTTTGCAGGGACATGGATGAAGGTGGAAACCGTCACTCAGCAAACGAACAGAGGAACAGAAAACCGCGTGTTCTCACTCGTAAGTGGGAGTTGAACAATGAGAACACATGGACACAGGGAGGGGAACATCATACACTGGGGCCTGTTGAGGGGTGGGGAGCAAGGGGAGGGAGAGCATTAGGACAAATACCTAATGCATGCCGGGCTTAAAACCTGGACGACAGGTTGATGGGTGCAGCAAACCACCATGGCGTATACCTATGTAACCTGCATGTGCTGCACATGTATCCAGAACTTAAAAATTCTTTATATGTACTCAGATATTTACTGTTTATAATGTTCTTCATTCCTTCCTAAAAATGTACATTTCCCTCTAGTGTCATCTCCTGTTAGCCTGAAGAACTCCCTTTAGCACAGGTCTGCTGGTAATGAATTCTTAGTTTTTTTAAATCTGAAATGTCTTCATTGCAGCTTCATTCTTGAAGGATATTTTCACTGGATATTCTGGGTTGCACAAGTTTGTTTCCTCAGCACTCAAAGGATGTCATATCACTGTCTTCTGGTTACTGTGGTTTTCTGATGAGAGGTTCGTGGTTATTAAAATCATCCTTTCCCTGTATATCATGTGTAATTTTTCTCTGCTTTCAGGATTTTCTCTTTAGGTTTCAGCAGCATGACTATGACATCTCTAGGCATTTTGTGTATGTGTGTAGTTAGGTGTTTGGGGCTTGCTAAACTTCTTTAATCTGAAAATTTATGTCTTTCACTCAATTTTGGAGGTTTTCAGCCATTGTTTTTTCAAATATATTTTTCTGCTCCATTTACTGTCTCCTCTCCCTCTACAACTCCAAGTACCAGACCTTAGACCTCTGATATTAGCCCACACGTCTCTGTTCCTTTTTTTAAGTCTTTTTTTCTCTTTCCTTCAGATTGGATAATTTTCATTTATTTTCAAATTCACAAATTCTTTCCTGCATCATTCCCCCATTCTTCTGTTAAGCACATCCAGCAGCATGTTTAAAAATTTCAGATCTATTTGTCAGTTCTGTAATTTCTGTTTTGTTCTTTTAGTAGTTTCTCTGCTGAGATTTTCTGTTTTCTTCATTGCAGGTATATTTTCCTTTATGTAGTTGAACACAGTTAAATAGCTACTTTAAAGTCTGATAATTCCAACATATAGGTTATTTTGGAGATTGCAGCATTGATTGTCTTCTCTTTGAGAATTGGTCACATTTGTACATGTTATGTTGTGGAGAGCCTGCATCTGGCTGTATTCATTCAGAGACTGTAAATATTTTTCTTCTAGTAGGTAGTTAACTTGGTTAAATTAGCTTGGTTGAAGTGGAGTAAGTATTGAATATTTATGTTAGGAATGACCTGTTTGCTATATTTTAAATTCAGATCATTTAGGTACCTTTCAGTTTCTTATATGGTACAAGTGTTTAAAAAAAAAAAATCACTCAAATGAGAATCAGAATGCTTGGGTTCCAGTCTTGGTCTTAATAGTTGACTACCTAATTATTGTTATATTACAATTAACAATCATTATGTTATAATTAACCAAGTATTGTTATTATGATTCATTGTTATAATAAACAAGTGGTATCTCTTTGGCCTGTGGAATGAGAGGCCTGGTCACCCTTAAAGGTCCTTTTCCTATTTATGCCCTATACTCCTTTAATTGCTTAATATAAGTATCTTGAAGTCGGAGTTAATTATTTAATTTCATAGGATTCAAAATGTTGATTTCATATATTATGTAGCAGAAAGAATATCCCGGTATTAGAAAATGTCATGTATTATTGATATTTTTTCTTTTAATCTCAGATTGCCTTAAAAATACTTCACCCCTACTTTGCTTTATGCCTCAATGTTTCCTGGGCACAAGTTATTTCATTCAAACAACAATAACTGAAAAGAATTTTATTTTTAGCCTAATTATTATATTTTAAATGTTTGTTTGTCTCTTAGGAAAAAGTGCTGCAAAGGATATAAATTTGTTCTTGGACAATGCATCCCAGAAGGTATGTAATATAAAAAAGATATTGTCTCACTTTATTCACAACTAATCATTCAACGTCTATCAACTTTAGCTGTTCATGGAATATAGGTGTTATCTGTGTCTGATTATCTGTGTATCTGTCTGCATATATTTTTTGGCATCAAATTTTTCTGACGCCAATTTTGTTATATGTAGCATGCAGTGTCTGAATCATTATATGATGTGTTGGTACACATTGAGTCATTCTTATATAGTATTTCAGATTTTATGATTAATGGGCTATAATCCCCCAGTTAGCCCATTTGTGTAATTTTACACACAATTAGAACCAACCCTCCTCCCTTGACCTCTCTACCTGCTTTCTTTACCTGCCTTTCACCTGCTAAACTTTAAGTCCCTTTATGTGACCATCAGCAAACAGTACCTGAGTGTTCAACCCAGCACTCAGATACAGATACAGAGCAAAGTAAGGCGGGGACCCAGCTCTCAAGTTGTATGCATTCAAGTTGAGTAGCCAGGATGGGGAGCAGATAGAATCAGAGAGACCTAGATTTTAATCATGCTTCTATGTCCTACTAATAGCTTTGACCTTGGGCAAGTTCAGATTACTTTCTAAGCCTTAGTTCTTACAGGGTAGTATTAGTATGTGGGTCAAATGATGGTTTTAAGAATTTTGCCACATGTCAAGCACTTGGAACAGAGGCTGGTTCTTATTATATGCTTGATAAATGGTGGCTGCTGTTATTGCTGCTGTTGTCATTGTTAGTAATAACTGCAATATGTGCAGTAGAGACATTCAAAGCAGAAAGTGTTCAGAGGGGACATATACACAGAGGCCCAGGGCAGTCAAAGAGGGTCTCAGAAATGAGGGGAGAAGTGAGACCATGTTATCAAGGAAGACTGCCCAGGACTTAAACAAGTAGAAAGTAGAGGGCTACAGAGGGTTCCAGGCAGAGCCCTGACACAGAAAGCAGCAAAGACTATTTGTTTGAAGGGCATGGGGTTAAGCTTGTTCAGGGCTGGGGTGAGGTGGGTGGGGAATGTGAAACAGTTTTCTTCACCTTTGCCCAAGAAGCCAGATCTCTATGGAAGATCTAGAGCCCAGCCAAGATAATTCTGTTGCATTATCTCATAGAGCACCATTTTTGATCAGTTAGAAACAGATGAATCCCTCCCATTTATTGCTGTTTTCTGTGGAAGGTTGGGACAGTTCATTGAACCATAGCTGTGACCTTTGAGAAAGCTGCCATAGGAAGTCTGGCTGGGAATCGCTCCACGTGTGATGGTTGATGTGGTGTTGGGTTTCTCTAAGCTGAATTTCTCTCTGCCAGTCAATTCTGTTGGTTATAGCATGATGGGTAAACCCACAAAAGTCACAATAATTGCATTTCTTTCTATAACAGTTTTTCTCAGTCACCAGCTGTGTCCTTTATGTTGCAGTTTGGCAGACTCGAAAGAAAATTAAGTTTAGCCCCTTTGGTTTAAGATCTTATCTAAAGACCTTGCCCAACCTAATTAAAAACACATTGCATGGATACTACATACTTAGAGTTTCTTTCAATATTAGTGGTTTCAAACATCTAGGCCTTAAAACTAGTCTCCCTCATCCTAAAGAGACTACAGCACCTATAATTAACATAACCCAGAACTGAATATTTTCAGGAAAAGTGGTCACACATGCTGAAAGTTGTTTTGCCAGAGCTAATTCTCTGCTCTGTTGCTTTTTGCTAGAACACTTTTCATAGCGTATTTGTTTTAATCTGTGGGAAAAAGTCAATGATTGTTTCTTTTACTAAAGATATCTTTAGTCATAATTGTTTCTATCATGAAAGAATGCAAAGTACAAATGCAGTATTTCAGAAAATATTGTATATCAGGGTTCTCCAGAGAAACAGAACCAATTTTGATTTCGATTTTTCTACGTATGGAGAGAGAGGGAGAGACTGAGACCGAGTGAGAGATTGAGACTTTTTTTAAGGGATTGGCTTATGAGATTGTGGAGATGCAAGTCCAAAATCTTCATTGTAGGCAGGCAGGCAGGCAGGCAAGAGATCCAGGGAGGAGTTGCAGTTGGAATCTGCTGGCCAGAAGTCCCCCTTAGATTGGCAGGGTGTGGGAGGGGAGGTCAGGTTTTTTCTATTAAGACCTTCACCTGATTGGATGAGGCCCACCCGCATTATGGAGGGTCATCTGATTTACTCAAAGTCTACTGATTTCAATGTTAATCTCATCTAAAAAAATATCTTCACAGAAGCACGTAGAATAATGTTTGACCTAATATTTGGACACTTTGGCCTAGCCAAGATGACACAAAAAATTATCACAAATCTACACCTTGTCAACTTGGCACCCATATGCATCTTCTTAAACCATACCTAGTCTCCAGATAAAGGCAATAACAAAGTTGTATGTTCATCTGACATGCTGCAACTATGCTGCATGAAACACACTAACCCTTTCCCCAGAAGAGGGTATGAAGTCCTGGGGCACTGGACTTTTCCAGCATCTCCTTGATATGCTTTAATGTAAATACTGTGATGTAAAGTCACTACATCTTATGACATATGATAAGAAGATAAAAGAAGGAAGAAAACAAAGATTGGCATGCAGGTGCACACACACACACACACACACACACACACACACACAGAGACATGGTAATAATCCATGGAAAGATAAGAAATACTCATGACAATTTACAGGGCTTTTTTCTGTAACTTGTCCCATGGTCATAGCTGATACATGTAACCTGCCACCTTCTACCACACAACCCATATTCCCTTTGCCCTCAGCAAGCACCTCACCTGATCGTGGTTTTTTCTCTACCTGGTAAGGTGACCCACACCTTCATTCCTGAAGGATCTGAGACGTTAGCCCTGCCTGAATTGAGTTGTTGTCTTCTGTTGACTTTTTAATCACAGGGTGTGACAATACTAAGGGACCACCTAAGGTGTTTCTGGTGTTCCAGAAATTCTTCCTTCCCTCTGTTGTGGAGTAACAGTACAATTTCCCCTTGGTAGCCAGGATCAGTCACCCCAGCTAGAACAATAACTCCCTTTTTTGCCTGCTGATGCAGAGGCATGAGGAGACCAAAGTAGCCAGGTGGCACCTTAATTTTCAGTTCAATGGAATCATTTTTGCCTCTGTTGCTAGAAGTGTTCCTCCCTTTGAAACTAGGCCCTCTAGGCCAATATAACATAAAGTTATAGGAACAGGAAGCAAAAATTTTGCTAGTGGATCAGTAGGGATAACAGTGAGTGGTGCCACTTCCATTTCCACCCCTTGATTCTGGGACCTGTGAATCCTGGTTATGGGACAAACCATACCATATGTTGGATACTGATTCAGAGCATATATATCCTCCTGGTGAACTTGACTCCAGACTAAATAGCTGGGTACCATGGCCTAGCCAAGTTGACATGTAGCACTAACCATCACAGATGGCAAAAAGAAACTAGAATGTCTAAAGAAATACATTAACTAATGAGTGGCAGCTATAGTTTTTAAACGTTGCTGCCTCGTATTTGCTGCTCTAAGTCAGGGCTCAGTGAACTATGGCCTGTGCGCTAACTCTGATTCTGTAAATGAAGGTTTATTGGAACACAGTCAAACCTATTTATTTCAGTATTATGTGTGACTTCTTTTGCACTACAACAAACTACAGCAGAGTTGAGTAGTTGCAAAAGAGATCTACAAAGCCAAAATATCATCTGGCCCCTTAACATAAGTTTGCTGACCCCTGCTAGAAGTGATGTCTTGATTGGCCAGGTGATAGGATGATCTCATTTGTTCTAGTTCAGCAATTATTAATTCAGCATAAACTGTGGGAAGGGAGCAGTACTGGTTTCTCGAAGGGACACAGTCCCTGCCAGGTAGCTGAGCAGTCATAAGAACCAGCAGCAAAAGAAGCAGAAGAGCAGGTAAAGCTTGTACTGTGCATCAGGCACAGTGCTTAATGGCATCATCCAATTTAATCTTCATAAAAGCACCATGAAGTGTGGGTATTATTATCTTTATTTTGTAGGAGCTGAGGCATAAAGAACCCAAGATCACCGAGATAGTGGCAGAGATGGGAGGGTTGTCCCAGAACCTATACTATGCACCCTAAAGCTACATACTTCCTGGAATAGGGCCTGGCACAGAGTAAGCATTCAGTAAATGTGGAAGAGTAGCCAGCCGCGGTGGCTCACGCCTGTAATCCCAACACTTGGGAGGCCAAGGCAGGCGGATCACCTGAGGTCAGGAGTTCAAAACCAGTCTGGCCAAAATAGTGAAACCCTGACTCTACTAAAAATACAAAAATTAGCCAGGCCTGGTGTCTGGCACCTGTAATTCCAGCTACTCCGGAGGCTGAGGCAGGGAGAATTGCTTGAACCAGGGAGGTGGAGGTTGCAGTGAGCCGAAATTGTGCCAGCACACTCCAGCCTGGGTGACAGAACGAGACTCCATCTCAAAAAAATAAATAAATAATAAATAAATATAGCAGAGCATTGGAATAAAAGAGGTATAGAGTCCCATGGGCGGTGAGAGGGTAGACAAACTAAACTGTTGAGGAGGTCAAGGAAGGCTTCTTGAAGGGGTAGCATTTGTATCAACTCTTGAAAAACTGGATAAGATATCAACAATTATAAAAGGAAGTTGCAAGAGGTAAAAACAGAATAAACAAAAGTATGGAGGTGAGAAGGCAAGGATGTGAATAAGGGATGAAGAAAAAGAGAAGTTAGTTTCGCTGCAGTATAAGGAACTTACAGATAAGTCTCTAGGTTAGAAAAGTCTCAAGGGATACAATGCCAGAACTTAAATACAAGAGCGAACCATTTATATTTCATGTTGATTAGTAGCAAGTTGTAAAGGTTTTTAAACAAGGGGATGGTGTACACAGTGCTATGCTTTGGGAAGGTTAGCCTGGCAGTGTTATCCCAAATGGATTTAATCTTGGGATGGTAAGAATCTTGGGATGGTAAGAATCTTGGATGAAGATCTTGTTTACAAGGGAGTTTCTGAAGGTCTGAGTTAGAATGGTGCCAAAAGAAATAGGACAGAGAGGATAGAAAATAGATACATTGTAAAGATAAAAGCTACATGACTGAAAGCTGGTAGGCTCTGGGGAACAAGCATCAAAAATGGAGGACTGAATAAATTCATTAATCTTGCCTCCTCCAGAAAATGCACAAAATGGGCAGAGCAGGAGGAGGAGGCGGGAAAGATTCACAAAAGACATAAACCCACGAGGATAAAATGGGAAGAGGAGATAATAGCAATAAAACTTTGGAAGCTGGAGAACAGAGAGGGAGGTGGTAAATAGCTTAGCACAATCCGAAAGGTTGAATTCTAGCCAGCTTAAGGAAACCAAGGAGCAACCCCAATTTACACCAAAACAAACAGTAATCAGTAACACTACAAATAAACTAGAAAAAGGGGTAAAAGTAGTGTGAAAACAGGATTGATTAAAAGTTTAAGAAGAAGTTAGACTCCTGGATCTTGTCCTCTGCTCCATACAGACAGGATATTGCCTTTTCCACAACCAGACAGAAGACAGAAGATATATTTTCTAAGAGAGTACACCAGAGGTTCAAGGATCTGAAGGAGACCAGTCAGCTGAAAATTAATGCCCAATACTGAAAAAGGAGGGTTTCAGTAAATGCTCACACATTGAATTTTGAAGCCCCCAGCCTTCTCCCTTCACTTGAGTTCCAGAATGACTTCACTCTCAGGCAAGGATTTGGAAATGTCTTCTGTGGGCATTCTAGACAACCCAAGGAAAAGGTCTTAAGAAACTGAACTTGTAATGCACTGGCCAAATCACTTACAGTGATACCCAGATGTCATAAAATCATAAAACTATATGCAAACAGATTCTATTAATCTGTTTTAAATATACCATGAATAAACTAGAGCAGCCATCTCAGGATCATCAGATATTAGAGGGAAACTACCATTTGGCCCAGCAGTGGTATATATTCAAAGGAAAATAGATCATTACACCAAAAAGACACATGTATTCCTATGTTCATCACCGTGCTATTCACAATAGCAAAGACTTGGAATCAACCTAGGTGCCCATAGTAGTGGATTGGATAAAGAAAATGTGGTACATATACACCATGGAATACTACACAGTCATAAAAAAGAATGAAATCATATCTTTTGCAAAAACATGGATGGAGCTGGAGGCTATAATCCTAAGCAAACTAACATAGGAAGAGAAAAACAAGTACCACATGTTCTCACTTATAAGTGGGAGCTAAACATTGTGCACACATGGACATAAACATAGGAACAAGACACTGCAGGCTAGTAGTAGTGGGAGGAAATAGTCGGAGGGTTGGAAGGTGAGTAGTCGGGGGAGGAAATAGTGGGCGGGTTGGAAGGTGAGTAGTAGGGGGGAATAGTAGGAGGGTTGGAAGGTGAGTGGTGGGGGGAGGAAATAGTGGGAGGGTTGGAAGGTAGGTAGTAGTGGGGGAATAGTGGGAGGGCTGGAAGGTGGGCAGTAGTGGGGGAATAGTGGGAGGGTTGGAAGGTGAGTAGTTGGAGGGAGGAAATAGTGGGAGGGTTGGAAGGTGAGTAGTAGCGGGGAAATAGCGGAAGGGTTGGAAGGTGAGTAGTAGGGGGGAATAGTGGGAGGGTTGGAAGGTGAGTAGTGGGAGGGTTGGATGGTGAGCAGTGGGGGGGGAAATAGGAGGGTTGGAAGGTGAGTAGTTGGGGAGGAAGTAGTGGGAGGGTTGGATGGTGAGTAGTAGGGGGGAAATAGTGGGAAGGTTGGAAGGTGAGTAGTAGGGGGAGGAAATAGTGGGAAGGTTGGAAGGTGAGTAGTAGGGGGGAAATAGTGGGAAGGTTGGAAGGTGAGTAGTGGGGGGAGGAAATAGTGGGAGGGTTGGAAGGTGAGTAGTGGGGGAGGAAATAGGGTTGGAAGGTGAGTAGCAGGGGAGGAAATAGTGGGAGGGTTGGATGGTGAGTAGTGGGGAGGAAATAGTGGGAAGGTTGGAAGGTGAGTAGTTGGGGGAGGAAATAGTGGGAGGGTTGGAAGGTGAGTAGTGGGGGAGGAAATAGTGGGAGGGTTGGAAGGTGAGTAGTAGCGGGGGAGTAGTGGGACGGTTGGATGGTGAGTAGTGGAGGGCGGAAATAGTGGGAGGGTTTGAAGGTGACACTGAAGAAGTTTTCCAAGCACGGGAGCAAGAGATCAAAGAAATTAACAATAGGAAAAAAAAAGATGAGAATATTAAACATAAAGTCCAGGGGATGCAACATCCAAATAATTTAAAATTCCACACAGAGGGAGTAAGTTCTTAAAGATATAATTCAAAAAAAGTCTTCAGAATTGAAGGATATTAATTTCCAGATTATAAAAAGGGTTTACCAAAGATTGAAGTGGTACCATATAAGTCCTAAAAATTTTTAGGGAGGAAAAAAATGTGATTCATACAAAAGCTCAAGAATTCGAATCTCACAGGACTTCCCTACAGCAGCATTGAAAAGCTGGAAGACAATGGAACAATGCCTTCAAAATTCTGAGGCAAAGATTTCCAACCTAGAATTATATACACAGACTATCAGTAGTAATCATAAGGGTTGATAAAGTATATTTTAGACATGCATGATCTCAAAACTTTTATCCCTTTTATGACATTTTTCAGGAAGCCAATGGAGAATATTCTCCACTAAAATGAGGGAGTAAACTGGAAGAGAGAAAGACATGGATATATGGTTTGGTTGTGTCCCCACCCAAATCTCACATCGAACTGTAATAATCCCCACGTATCAAAGGCAGGGCCAGGTGGAGATAATTGAATCATGGGGGCAGTTTCCCCATACTGTTCTCATGGTGGTGAGTAAGTCTCACAAGATCTGATGGTTTTATAAATGAGAGTTCCCATGCACAAGCTCTCTCTTGTCTGCCACCATGTAAGACATGACTTTGCTCATTTGCCTTCTTCCATGATTGTAAGGCCTCCCCAGCCATGTGGATCTGTGAGTCAGTTAAACCTCTTTCCTTTATAAATTACCCAGTCTCAGGTATGTCTTTATTAGCAGCGTGAGAACAGACTAATACATGAGAGATCCAGGAAACAGGAATCCAACAAAAGAGAGAGGGAGGTGATGGGCATCCCTAGGTTCATGGTGAATGCACATTCATGGAGGCAGCTATAGGCTGGGTGCAGTGCTGGTAATCCCAGCGCTTTGGGAGGCTGAGACGAGGATTATTTGAGGAGTTCAAGACCAAGAGTAGTAGTTGCTGTGCAGCAGACCTACAGAGTCCTAATTAGAGCAAGTTGAGATTAATTTGAAAAAATGTCTATAAGAAGAGATTTGCAAAATTGAGGGGATCTCTGGTGATGAATCAGTGATCAATTTGTAGAAAACTGAATATGTAGATTGAATTGTCCAGAAACAGAGCCTTCGCCACTTATTTAACAGAAAGCAATTAATATGAAGAATTGCTAACTAGTAATTGAGAACCAAAAATGCAAAGGAAAACTAAGTATCATTGAGGTAACAACTGCAGGAAGCAGCTACTGCCTCTAGGCTAGGGAAACAAAGAGAAGATACTGGGCCAGTGAAAACTTAGAAGTTTGGAGGACCCAGAACTCTGAGGAAGAGGTACTGACTAGCAAGCCCTATTTCTCAGAACTCAGAGGAAGTTACTAGTGGATCAGGGACCCAGACCTTTGAGGAGGGGCTACCAGATGGCTGGCTGGTGCTGATGTCTCTGAAATGGGATACAGTGAGGCTGATTTTGCAAGTGTTAGAAAAAATACAAGCTGGATTTTGCTGCTACTGTTTTCTTTTTGGTAGACACAGGAGCTCACTATGTTGCCCAGGCTGGTCTTGAACTCCTGGCCTCAAGCCAGCCTCCTACTTCAACCTCCGGAGGTGGCACATGCCACCATACCCGGCTTGCAGCTGCTATTGAAACAATCTGCTAGTGGGGTGGAAGAGAAAGGCTGATATTAGGCTTTCATGAATAGGAAGCCCAGGAAGCAAACCAGAAAAAGGCAGATATCCTTTCTTCCTCTTCCTGCCTCCCTGTCTGTATCTGTCTGTGTCTCTATGTGTGTCACTGTCAGAAATGAAGAGGTTGGCACCTGACACAGGAGGAATGTGGTCTCCAGAGCCCAAGTCACAAAGTAGCCCATGGAAGAAGAAGGTGGGTGTTTGAAGCTAAGAGAGAAAGCTCAGTAACTGGCACCCCAAAAATATACAAGGTAATTCTTTTAATTCCAAAGAAGACAAAAAGGTCTTCAAGAAGGTATAAGTAATTCAAGCATACTTCCAGGCTCAGCAAAGAATAGCCTTTATGTTGTCATTATGGTGCAAATACTAAAAATTATCACACCAAAATATCATCATAACTGTATTGGCCAGATGGAGGGAATAGGAAGTTATGGGTGTGACTGCAGGGGACAGGAGGCCATGAAAAAGTTAAATGCATCTCTTCAGTTACTGGAATCAATAGAGAGGATTTAAAATAAAAATAAAGAAGCAATGCAAGTCAGCTATTTAGAGATGCAGAAGTGAATATAGAAAGAATCAGAAGAGTTGAGAGCGGTTCCTCAGGGAAGCAGAAATGGTAGGAGAGACAGGGAACTGCCTTGTTAGGCACCATGATCAACTCAAACACTTTGACAGCCTCTCTGCCTCCTCCTTCCCCTTCCCAGCTGCTGCGGAATGGTGGCAACAGCCAACAGGGAAGCTCAGAGCCAGTCATGCCAGGATCATGCTCTCCAACAAAAAGAGCACAGAACCTTGGCTGCCTAGAGGTGATGCCAAGTGGGGGAAACGTGTAGCCAGAGACAGTTTGCAGGGTTGGTCAGAACACCATGCAGGCAAAGCAGGCCTGAAATCACAATCATGGGAAGGAGTATTTTACAAGGGCAGCTTTCCAGGTCATCGTGAGAGTGGCACAATACTTGTCACACAAACCCTCCCTGCGTCAGGAGCTGGCAGCCCACCCGTTCACCTTCATATGTGGTGGATCAAAGCCAGACTCGCTCTGTGTCCAAGTATAGTTTATCTGTCAGCACCTGGAAGAGATAGTGCAAGGATTAATGAGGTGCTGGCTCTGGTCCAGGAGTCAGTGTTGTGCCTGAGCTACTGAATTAGAGCCAAAGTCCCTTCAGAGGCTCATTCCATATCAGTTCATAGGAACTGAGAGGAGCAGATGCCCTAATTCTTTATGAGTAGCAGTGTATCCACCTCAGTTTGTACAGGCTGAGAGCTGGAAAGAGACCTCTAGCCATTCGAACTCACCCAACCCCTTCTCAGCATGAGAGATCAAGCCCCCAGGATGCACACTTACACAGTATACACACATAAGCATCGGCCCTCTTATAAGTCATGCACATTTCTATTACAAAGTGATATGGTTTGGCTGTGTCCCCACCCAAATCTCATCTTGAATTGTAGCTCCCATAATTCCCTCGTGTCATGGGAGGGACCTGGTAGGATGTAATTGAATCATGGAGTGGGTCTTTCCCATGGTGTTCTCATGACAGTGAATAAGTCTCAGGAGATCTGATGGGGAGTTCCCCTGCACACACACTCTTGCCTGATGCCATGTAAGAAGAGGCTTTGCTCCTCATTCACCTTCAGCCATGATTGTGATGCCTCCCCAGCTATGTGGAACTGTGAGCCAGTTAAACCTCTTTCCTTTATAGATTACCCAGTCTCAGGTATGTCTGTATCAGCAGCATAAGACCAGACATGTATACACAAAGCCCCCTTCCTACCTCTCTGAGCCTGCCTGACTTCCAGCCCTTCCTCCCATATGATGACACCAGTGCCTGTCACCCCAGCTGGCCTTTGTTTAGTATTCTGCTGGGTGGAGTCACCTGCCTCTACAGCAGTTGATGAACAAGACAAAACAGCACCCCCAACCCCGAGGGAATCCGCAGAGGCTGGCCCTCTTAAGAGTCTTTTCTCTCTGGATAGTGACAAAGACCAAAGGATGACGAGGTGACCTAGGGGAAAAATCACGAGTGATGTGATGCCATGTAAGTTACCAATTGCAGTACTCTTAGAAGGTGACCCACAGCCCTAAAGAATTCCTGTCCCTCCAAGTACATCTGTCCACACTTCACACGTGCCCTTGAGCATAGCCCAGCCCAGAAAGTCCTTTCCAGGCCAGGGCCAGGTTACTCCGCCGCCTCCTGTAGTTGACGTGGGCTCTCACTTTGCTTTTTCAGATTACGACGTTTGTGCCGAGGCTCCCTGTGAACAGCAGTGCACGGACAACTTTGGCCGAGTGCTGTGTACTTGTTATCCGGGATACCGATATGACCGGGAGAGACACCGGAAGCGGGAGAAGCCATACTGTCTGGGTGTGTTGGGAATGTGCTTGTTTCCAGCTTCTGAACATGTGCCTTGTTCAGATGGCGCTGTCCTTGGTTGGACCCTTCAGTTCTCATACTTGTTGGATGGAGTTGTGTTTGATATTATCCTAGGGATAGCTTATTACTGCCCTTCATCACAATTACTAAAACCAATTAGGCCCAAGGAATTCTTCCGGGATTTGGTACCAGCAAGGTCGTAATTGGCAATGAGACATAAGAGCAGGAGAAGGGGAACATACCCAAATATAAACTAGAATAATGTAAAACAGAGAATAAGTGGTCAGAAAAGTAAAAACGCAGACAGAACAAAACAAGAATAAACATTCTCTTAGAAGATGATTGGGGAAAAAAGGAAGTGGCCATATGACAGACAGGTTGGGAGGAAGTCGGAGGGAGCTGAAGCCAGCCACCTGGGCTGCAGCTGAGCAGAGCCTGCACCATCCACGGCACCAGTCTGTTTACTGTCACCCTCACGAACTGGCTATCCCAGCCGTGCACTCCTTGAGGTTCTAAGGCAGCTTTATGGCTCATTTTCCATTGGAACCATGTGTCTGAAAGTGTGGTCAGTTCATAACTAACCCGAGAAACATGTGGGGTCCTCGTTTAGGAAAAAAAAAAAAATCCTGGCCTTTTCTCCACACCTAATGAATCACAACTCTGAGAGTGGGTCCAGATGTGCATATTTACACCAATGCCTCTAATGATTCCTAGGCATGGTGAGATTTAAGAATCAGCTGGAGGATGAACTGCCGGAGACTAGCAGGTAGACCTACATGGAAGATAAACCAGCTGTCATGAGCATCCCTCTTTCTCTATCCTAGCAGGGGCTCTAGGGAGCACCATTTCTGAGAAGTTCTAACCGTAGGTCCTCTGGTTGCTCCCTGTCGGCATTTGGGAATGGTGCCCCACAATGCCAGACAATGGGATTGTGACTCCCAAGTGAATGGAGCAGGGATCTCTGCCCTCTCCTGCAGAGAAAGGTACAGGCCATTCCATGAGGCTCAGGTCCCAGGCACAAGGCTCTTACTTCACTTTATAGCAGCTACTGTACCCTTTTCTTTATGCATTTATTTTTGAGACAGGCTCACACTCTGTTGCCCAGGCTGGAGTGCAGTGGCGTGATCATGGCTCACTGCAGCCTCAACCTCCCATGCTCCCGTGATCCTCCCACCTGAGCCTCCTGAGTAGCTGGAGCTACAGGCGTGCGCCACTACACCCAGCTAATTTTGTTCGTATTTTATAGAGATGGGATTTTACTATGTTGCTCAGTCTGGCCTGGAACTGCTGGGCTCAGCTTCCTGTCTTGGCCCCCTCAAAGTGCTGGGATTACAAGCATGAGCCACCGCACCCAGCCCCCTGTTCTTTTTGTTTGGCGGTTTGGGGACCAGCAGAACTTGGCTTCTACTAAGAGTTCTATTTCTATCTCTGATTTCAACTTCATCTCCTTTCTGTCTGGGCAGTACAGGCAGCATCACATGTAGGTTTAGGGCAGGGACACCTGGGGAAAGGCAGTGAACCTGAGGAATTGCAGAGGAGGATGCAGCTGCAACATCTGGTCTACAGGTGACATAGTTGGTACTGCCGGGGGAGCGTCCAGATGACCACCCTCCCCTCAGCATACACAGGGACTGAGTCACTGGCAGCTTGTGCAGGGAGTGGCTGGGAAGTTGTTGCCGTCCTCAAGTTCAGGGCTGGCCTGTGTCTACGCAGCACATGTGCACAGTCTGGGGCTGCATGCCACGGCTCCCACCCACTGCTACCCACTGTCTTCAACCAGTAAACAGGAAATGGAATTGGGCCTCCCACTGTCCTCGTGGTGGGAAACGTTTTTGTTTCCACCATGCGGCAGGGGAGCAAGTCCATGATGTGCATAGTTAATATGGGCTCTTCATGGGGACTTGTTTGATGGTCCCATGGCTCATTTCCACAGCTCATGAGGGGTCTGTCTGGGTTCTTGATGAGGCAGAAATTTCCTGGGGAAGACTCTTTCCATTAGGCCCATTATGACTATTTTCTTTTATTAGAAGTATCTTTTCCCAGGTGCCATCATGGCTTTTAACTGGGAAGGAGCCATTCCTAAGTGACCTGTGGGGTCATCATCATGCTGTTTGGAACCTATACCATAAAGGGAAATTTAAAAATCCCCAGCACAGTAGGGCACTCGCAAAAAATCATCTCTATAATGTTTGCTTCTCTGAGTGTTGTCATTGGTGATCTCATTGTCATTTCTAAGCAGCCCTGTGAAGTGTTTAGGGCAGGCTTCATTGTTATTGTTCTGTGAGATCTCTGAAGGCTAGCAGTCTAAGCCACATAACTTGGGAGTGGCAGAGCCACAGCCAGGAACCCCATCACTGATCAGCCTGTAACAATGGCCACTTGGCCAAAAGTGCTGTTTTTATGGATGACCCACATTTCTAGCTCCCTACTTTATTCCAGGCTGCTCTGATCAAGGTCGGCCCAAGTGTCCTTCATTGTTATTAACAGAGAGGCAAAGCCCAATGTCATCTGTTGTATTAGAAGTGAATTCTCAGAAACTCAGTATTCTCTACATTTGGTTAAAACCAGATATTGATGAGTGTGCCAGCAGCAATGGGACGCTGTGTGCCCACATCTGCATCAATACCTTGGGCAGCTACCGCTGCGAGTGCCGGGAAGGCTACATCCGGGAGGATGATGGGAAGACGTGTACCAGGGAAGACAAATATCCCAATGACACTGGTAAGTAGGGCAAGTCTAAATATCTCCCTAATTACATATTTTTATATATTATATATATAACCAGTTTGGGGGTTTATATATTATATAGATATGGTTATATAATTGTATATATAAATATATTTATGTAATTATGCTATGTAATTGTATATACAATGTATGCCACATTATGTTTAATGTCTAAAGTTTCCAAGTGCCTATATGTAATTATACATAATTATTTATTGTATAAGTTCATTCTCACACTGCTGATAAAGACATACCCAAGACTGGGTAATTTATAAAGAAAAAGAAGTTTAAAAAACTCACAGTTCCATTTGGCTGGGGAGGCCTCACAATCATGGTGGAAGGCAAAGGAGGAGCAAAGGCACATCTTACACGGTTGCAGGCAAGAGAGCATGTGCCGGAGAACTGCCCTTTGTATTGATAAACCATCAGATCTCTAAGACTTATACACTATCATGAGAATAGCATGGGAAAGACCTGCCCCCATGATTCAATTACCCACCACCAGGTCCCTCCCATGACACATGGGGATTATGGGAGCTATAATTCAAGATGAGATTTGGGTGGGGACACAGCTAAACCACATCACGTATTTTATATTCATGTAGTTATATGTAATATATATAACATATATTTTTACATATTCACTTAAGAGCACAATCAGGTACCTCAGAGGACAAGCAGGCAAGTGGGCAGGAAGGGGCACATATATGAATTGTAAATGAGACCTAGGGAAGAGAATATAAGTTCAAACTCCTTCTAAAGAGAAAGAATAAGAGTGATGCCCATTAGCTCAAGGGTTGTAAGCTAGTGTGTACTGGAGGAAGCTCTCCACCAAGCTGAAGTGGTGTGCTCTTAGAGAAATGAGTAGAGCTTAGATATGTGTTTAGACAAACTAAGATGAGCAGAGAAGAGGCCAGAAACGCTGTGTTTTCCCAAAGAAAATGGGCTGAAATATAAATATGAAACATCTCCTTGTAAGGTAAACAATCTGTATCCATGCTACTCAAAATATGGTCTAGGGACAGGCAAGATTCACAATTGGATAAAAACAAAAATTGAGAGTGTTTAAAAATTTTTATATCAATCTGACAGAGGAATTTTGTTTAAATCCAAAAATTTATGCTTGCATTTTACATCTTATTTTTGTAGTGGTTCATCTTTGTGTTTCACAGAAGTATCAGTCCACAGGCAGTTGGAAAATTTCTAAAAGCTGGGCCTTTAGCACAGAGCTGAGAAGCTGATTTACATTATGTCAGCGACATTCAACTGAGATGTCTGGTCACTCAAGCATATGATCAGCTGAAGTTCGGGTTATTTCCTTATTTGAGTTCGGAGGAAAAAAGAAGAACGAGGCAGAGAGGAAAAGGGGAGGGATGGGGGAAGAGGAAAGAGAGAAGAAGAAAGAGAAAGGAGAAAGAGAGCCCCTAAATTAATATCAATGCTCCAGGCAATGACTTGTCATCAAAATACCACCACATGCATGTGTGAAGCAGCTCTGGTCCCCCTGCCAAGTTGTCAGTGCCAGCCTAGCCATGAAAATGTAGGATTTTAGCCTAAATGTCAAGGGCCTTTCTAGCCAGGGTGAACTTTGAAGCAAAATGGACTCCATTGACAATGGCTGGCAGGACCAGTTCCCTGGGGAGAAAGCCCTCAGCCACTTAGAGGGCCTGAGGCTGGTACCACACAGCCACCAGCTCCTGTACCCACTACTTGTAGCCCAGGAAGCTGCTGTCCTCTTCCCCAAGCCTAGGGCTTAGCTCTTCTCTACTTACCTCAGGAAGGGAAGGTGGCTGGAGCTCTGTCGGGAGAGGTTGGCTGGGCCTGAACCTTCCTTTGGGGTTCCTAGGACAAATCACCCATAGCCAGAAATGCAGAGATGAAAAAACCAGAGCTGTTTGGGCACTCAGGAGGTGGTGATTCTTGGGTGTAGCCCAAGCTTCAAAAAGGGCTAGAAGGCAGCAGCCATCAGCTGAGGACAGCAAACAGCTGAGGACCAGCTTCCGCTGCCTGGCAAGGGAGAACTACAAAGTGAAATTCTGACAAGCAACTGGGCTGAGTCACAAGGAAGCTGCCGTATGTCGGAAGTAAATGCAATATAAGTCTTTGGAACCAGTTTAGGATTGGGCAGTTTGAATAATTTGAGTGAATTTGAGGACTTGGTGACACTTCTTAAAGCCTGAAGCATGTGGCATGTGCCTGCCCAGGGGTGTTCATAGGGCAGAGGAAACGGGCTTGTTGATCATACAGGTTGACTGGAGAAAAGTAACATTTACAGACCACTTTTTTGTTTTGTTTTGTTTTTGAGACAGAGTCTTGCTCTGTTGCCCAGGCTGGAGTGCTGGAGTGCAGTGGTGCAATCTCAGCTCACTGCAAATTCAGCCTCCCGGGTTCAAGGGGCTCTCCTGCCTCAGCCTCCCAAGTATCTGGGATTACAGGTGCCTGCTACCACGCCCTGCTAATGTTTGTATTTTTAGTAGTTTCACCATGTTGGCCAGGCTGGTCTCAAACTCCTTGACCTCAGGTGATCCGCCGGCCTCTGGGCCTCCCACAGTGCTGGGATTACAGGCATGAGCCACCATGCCCTGACTACTTTTTAAGTTCCAAATTAAAATCACTGAGTTTTGTCCCATGGTGGAGACAATGGGGGAGGGGCAGTCAAGTGTAAGTTACCTCGTAGATGATGTCCTTTACTGAAAACAGGAATCTCACTGAAAAACAGGGTGCAGCTATTTAGCCACTGATCTATGAATGTTTGGGGCCTGCTTGAGAATCAGTCATAAGAAAGCAGCTTTCTAATTTTTTATTTTGGGAATTGGATTTTCAGCTATGCTCTGAGCCAGGTAGCCCATGCGTTATGGACAGCCCAGCCTGGCAAGTCCATTGTCTCTTTGCCTCACGTTTATCTACAGGTGAAATCCCACTTACATGCTCATGAAGGGCAGCCTCCAGCAACCAAGGCTTATGCTTGAGCATAATCACCAGGAACCCCAACAACAAACGCAATACTGCTGGGGGTCAGGTTGAGATTCGATGTTGGGATATAGAAATAATAGGACCTGGCCCCGCCCACAAGGAGTTCCTGCCTGCTGAGGGAGAGTGGCCTGCGGGGAGACCAACCATCACTAGCGATGACCAGAGAAGCAGGATGGAATTTCCAGACTGGTATCAGATTTTAAATGCTGAGTTTATTTGTGCTTTGGTCTCAGGTAGCCTCCACCTCCTGCAGTAATTCCTAGGTCCTCCACCCACATTCCTCTTCAGTCCCCAAGGCAGCAAGCCCTGTGTATGGCCCTGCTGTGTGGTGCCCTGGCGGTGGCTGTAAGTCAGAGAAAATCAAAAAAGTTAGCTGAGTGTGGTGGCACATGCCTGGAGTCCCAGCTACTCAGGAGGCTGAGATGGGAGGATCACTTGAACCCAGGAGGTCTAGGCTGCAGTGAGCTACGATTGCTGTGGGTCAGAGTGCAGTGACAAGGTCTGCCCTGGTGAGAGACAGTCACCTGTGCCTCCAACCTTCAGCAGTGTGGGCCCAGAAAGGGCTGGGGGCAGGCTAGGGTGGGAAAGGGGGAAGGAAAAGGAAGTTCCCAGAAATTAGCAGTCTCTTGCTAAGTCAGCACTGGGACTACATGCACCTCTTTCCTTCCCTGAGAAATGAAATGTACTTCTTAAATATTTTTCAAGTAAAGTTTCAGATAAGTACAAGAAATCAAGAATTATTTTTAGTTGATGACCAGTGTGACCTCTGTGGCTAAGAATTCAGTAAAAATACCTGAGCAGTAGTAATATTAGAGGATCTATTTTACAATGTTTTTTGGTATCTTCTCTAGTATTACTTGTGTTAAAGACATATTTTATCTCCACCGTTTACTGCAGCATTTCCCCACATGATGTTCTGCAGACCTGTGGGTTCCTGTGAGCTGTTAATAAGCATATCTTTCTTAAGGTCCTGTGGTTAGGTGTTTGGAGGAGGGTGCATCACTGCACGTACTTCCTAAGGGTTCACAATTAGAATGCACTAAAAGCCCAGAGAGATTGCCATTTAAAAAAAAAAAATCAGGTCAGGTGTGGTGGCTCAAACCTGTAATCTCGGCACTTTGAGAGGCCAGGGTGGGAGGATCATTTGAGCTGTTTGAGACCAGCCTGGCCAACATAGTGAGACCCCATCTCTACTAAAAATTTTTTAAAAATTAGCTGAGCATAGTGGTACATGCCTGTAGTCCCAGCTACTCAGGAGGCTGAGGTGGGAGGATCACTTGAACTCAGGAGGTTGAGGCTGCAGTGAGTTATAATTGCACCACTGCACTCCACCCTGTCTCAAAAAAAAAAAAAGAAAAGAAACTTTGATTAAACCCAAAATTATTCCTACAGACACATCACAAGTGATGGTATCCTGAAAAACAGTTTAGAAAATATCAACTTAGCATCAAAGATCTTAGCTCTGGGGCCAAACAATAAGCCATCTGGTCAACGTTCAGGCAAGGATGTTGATATCAGCAGATGAAGCGGCCGGAGTCCAGAGAGGAGTGTTTTCTGTAGACTGCATGGCATCTGATGAATGGAAGTAGGATACTACCTTCCATTCTGCCATACTGAGAGACAGTTACAGGTGACTATAATGAGGGATGTCCTGTTTAATCAAGAGCATTCTGCTGGTTATATCATTGAGCTTTACTGTAATTCAAAACTCATTGCAAAAGATGACACTTGGCAGCCGGGGATGGTAGCTCAGGCCTATAATCCCAGCACTTTGGGAGGCTGAGGCGGTAGGAACACCTGAGGTCAGGAGTTCAAGACCAGCCTGGCCAACATGGTGAAACCCCTTCTCTACTAAAAATACAAAAAATTAGCTGGGCGTGGTGGCAGGCGCCTGTAATCCCAGCTACTTGGGAAGCTAAGGCAGGAGAATCGCTTGAACCCAGGAGGCTGAGGTTGCAGTGAGCCGAGATCACACCATTGCACTTGGCCTGGGCAACAAGGGCGAAACTCCGTCTCAAAAAAAAAAAAAAAGATTACACTTGGCTGGGAATCCTCTCCTCTTTCTCTTCCATCGACATCCTTCCCCAAATACAGCAATTGCAAATAGTCTTTAAAAGGGAAACCTGATATGACTCCACTAAGGGTGCTCTCCAGCAGCACCCTTCTACAGTATTTTCAGTAATTTGTCTCCACTGAATTTATCACCTATGCACAGAGTACTAGCATTTGATTTTATATTTTAGTAAAACAAAATTGAAACACCAGTAACCAGGAATATTTGAGAGTAGAAACTCAAGGGTAGAGAGAAGGGTAGAGGGAAGCAATTCATACACATAATTAAAATTATGAGAAAGGACAGGCCATTGTATGCCCTGAACATTAAAGTCATGATTCAAGAGATTGGACTGCTGGGAAGGTGGGGGCTGGCTTTGATGGTTCTGGCAAAAAAAAAAAAAAAAAAAAAAAAAGTGCCTCCACTCTTCAGCAGTGTGGCCCAGCAAGGGCCGGTGGTGGCGGGGAAGGGGATCATTTCTTTAATAGCTGTGATGCAGTGGAAAGTTCCTAGGCTTGAGAGTTTGAAGTAATACAGAACTAAAGTTGGTTCAGTATTAACTGAGCAACAGTGAGCGGGTCTCTGGGCCTCAGTTGCCTTACATGTAAATGAGAAGGTTGAACTACATGAGCTTTGAAGACCCTTTCACCCTTTCAGACATTTTTCATAATTTGATGTGACTTAGCATAAGTGATACAAGCCCTGTGATTCCATGTGCAGGCCTCATTTTTTTATTTTATTTTTATTTTATTTATTTATTTATTTTTGAGATGGAGTCTCCCTCTGTCACCCAGGCTGGAGTGCAGTGGCGGGATCTCCGCTCACTGCAACCTGTGCTTCCCAGGTTCAAGCGATTCCCATCCCTCAGCCTCCCAAGTAGCTGGGATTACAGACCCATGCGGCACCATGCCCAGCTAAAACTTTTTGTATTTTTGGTAGAGATGGGGTTTCACCATCTTGGCCAGGCTGGTCTCGAACTCCCGATCTCAGGCGATCCGCCTGCCTTGACCTCCCAATGTGCTGGGATTACAGGCGTGAGCCACAGCTCCTGGCCCACGCCTCATTTCTTAGTCCTCCATCTAAGAAATATGCCCAGCCTCCACACCTAAGCAGAGGACTTTCCTCAAAATATCTAAAAGATGAATTATTACACATCCAAACATTCAATTCAGCAATAAGAAATGTCACAGGCCAAAAGGAGTCCCACATTCCGGAACATCAGAAGCTGATAAGCATTTTCATCTGTTTTGGACTAATTAGTAAGCTCAATATTTCGTTATGGTCATTTTGTTGTGAATTGAGAGTGATTCTTGAGTATAACCACATGTGATCTGAAATCATCTCTTCCTCCTCGGTTTTCCTTTTTAACTTTGCATTATCTAATGCCTGTATTGTTACAATCGGAGGAATTTGAAATCAAACACAACCTCAGCTGGTTGTTAGGAATCCAGGGGGAGAGAAGGGAGGGTGGCCCCAGGACTGCCTCTGAGGCTTGAGAGGTTGCAATCCACTGGCTTCAGGCTCAGTGAGACAAGCTGTCTGGCTAATGGACATTCAGTCACTTTGATTTTCTCTTTGAAAATATGTAGCCGGAGCCAGTTTAGTCACCCCAGGGAGTCTGTAGCCTCAATAGGGAGACAAATTAAGGAAATGTTGGCTCCATAGTAATTAGCTTGCCAGTCTTTATTTTTCAACTTTTGTTTATTTTCTGATAACGTGACCGTGACCCCTGGCATCACTTATTACAGGTCAGTGTCAGATGGCCAGGTGTTTCATATTACTTTCAAGCTCCACTAATCCATAGATCAGCGGTTCTCAACCTTGCAATTACCTGGGGAGCTTTTTTAAAAATGCTGATACTGTTGCCTTGCCATCCCCAGACGGGTGGTGTGCAGCAGAATTCATATTTTAAAAGCCCTCCAGGTGATTGTAATGTACCTCCGGGGTTGGATATTACAGCCAGAACACAAATCTGCATGATCAACTTTTAAACACAAACATGCTTTGTTCATTTCTAACACTGCCCATATAAAATATTTCGGGAACATTGTTTGGTTTTTCTAAGATATCTAAGGCATTACAACTTCTAATGCTTAGGATAGACGTCCTGGTCAACTTCAGGAAAAATTAGAGCTTCATGCCTCCATGTGGCTAATCAATAATATTGCACCTTTAAAATCTGAACAAGTTGAAGAAAAAATGTTAAGTGATACCATCCTAGGCTTTTCCCAGAAGTGTGACCACAGCATTAGTTGAGAGGATTGAAAACATGCAGCGATATCTACCCCAATTTCTAAATAAACTGTTAATGTAGCATATGTGAGATTATTTGTAGCTCCATGTTGACATTATTGTAGACAAATTACAAGGTGGATGTGAACCCGTCATCAGAGTAGGTTTTATGTTCCAGGTCTACATATACAAAAGGTATGAGTCCTTGTTTATCTTTAAACCCTTGAGAGCTCTATTGAAAAGGTGATGTAAGGTCCCAACCCCACATATCTGATTTTGTAGAGAACTGAATCATAGTAATACCGACAATAAATAACATAAAAATGAGTAGTGTGAATAGAGCTCTTAACATAAGCTGGGCACTGTTCTGGGAACCTACATATCTTATCACTGGCTCCTCGTAGCAGCTCCAAGTGATAGATGCTGTTACCTTTTTGCCGTTCAAAGAATGGGCATTCACAGAAACCATGACTTGTCCAATTTAAAAGGTACTAGTTAGCATCAGTATTCAAGTTCTGATCATGTAACTCCACCAGCGCCTACTCTCCTTACTACCATGCTGTGTACTTCTGCGTCAGAGGAGCTTCAAGTCTTCTGGATAATGTTAATCTTGGTTCTCTGTGTTCTGACAATTCCACAAAGGAACAGAAAACAGCCCAGGAATTTGCATGTAACAGGTCACTCCGCAGAGCTTCTGCCCTGGAGCCTGGCCGGCAGATAGCTCTCAGGTGTTCTCAACAGAATTCCCAATAGCAGGCTCACTGCGTGCACCCACCCCTCCAAAACGGCCAGCTGGGACCCAGTTGAGTTCGTGGTCTCTTCACACAGCAATCTGAAAGACCTAAGGCAAGTTACTTTCTCTCCCTGGATCTCACTCATCTACAAAAGAGATTGAACTAAAGATACATTCTAACATTCCATGATCTAAATGAAATAGTCGAGAATCTGGTAGAGAGGTTTATCTTATCATGAAGCTGTTGAATTGGTTAATCATATTAACACTTGGAAAATTTAACTGAGTATGTAAAAGTAAAAGTGGACAGAAACATGAGCTTTTAACTTTTGTTCATGGCAGCCCAGCTCTGCCAACAGGGCTAGATTCTTAAAGATGAATTGAAAATTGTTAAACAGATATCCTCACTTATTTTGCATTCTCAGTGCCTGACACAGGACCTGGCTAACAGCAGATGCTCCATAGATGGATAGGAGGAAGGAAAGGTTGGATGGATGGATGGACAGACGGATTGATAAGTGGTTAGGAAGATGGAATGGATGGGAAGATGGATGGATGGATGGATGGATGGATGGATGGATGGATGGATGGATTGATGGACAGACTAGATTGATGATGGTGTTGTATAAATTGACCAGTAGATGAGATGGAATGGATGAAAGACTAGTTGGGAAAGATGGATGTCATTCATCTGTCCTTAGGTATTAACATAATAAACCTGGAGCCTGGGTCATCTTTTCATGCAAGAGCCCACCATTTCCTGCAGTCAGCACAACCAAAGTTAAGGCGTCAGCCCTTTACAACTAAGTATATTATTGCATGGAAATTTGCCTGCCTTACTCTGTTGGAGATTGAGCTAAATAATTCTGGTTCTCAGGAGTATTCAAGCTCCATAGGATTATAAATTGGTACATTGAAAAAAACCCAAAGGAAACCATCTGATTTGTGGAAAAGGTATTGGACTCAATTTCAGGACAACTCCATTCTAAACCCACCTCAGATACTTGCTAGGTGACCTTCGGGAAGTCGCCAGACCTCAGTTCCCTCATTTTGTTATTCATGTTCATACTGTTATTCTAGGGTTCTGGGATTATCAGGCAAAGGAAATTTAAGGGGTTTGGTGGGCCTGAAAACTGCTAGGCATCGCCTCCCATCTACCTACAACCAAGCTGTGTGCTGAGGGCTTTCCGTGCATTACCTTGCCCAGTCATCACAGCAGCCACATGTGGTGGGAATTGTAATTCCAGGGCTATGGTCGAGGCAAGTGGGGTTTGTGGAAGCCAAGTAACCTGCCCAAGGTCGCTGAGCCTATTCAGTGACAGAGATGGGACCTGCACCCAGAACTGTGGGACTCAAGTTTGTGCTGGTAATCAGTTCACTCCACCATCTCTGATACAAGCCCTTCCCTATTCCCCCTTACTGCTCAGCTCGTTATCACACAGCTGCAGTGAGTCAAAACCATCCCTCCTGTGTGCCAGTTGAAGGGAGTACAGGTGAGGAAGCTATGGGAATTCGCCTAGAAAGCAGGCATTAACAAGATGGCCCTGTTATGTTGGTTACACATAAAGTGGATTTTAAAAAACTGCCACTTTTGCAGAGGTTCAAGTGTTTTTCTCCGATGACACATTCAAAACCTGCCTAAAGAGCTAGGTTGACCCTGTATATTCAACAATTACACTGTCACTTGTGGAAACTCAACTACACAGCACGGCATCATTTGTGTCAACCTGCTGGCTTGAGAAATGTGTACCTAGCTCGGGTGCTGCCAGCCCCAGGTCTCCCATGGTGCAGGGATGGCGGTGCAGCAGGTAAGCTCTGAAACTACCTGCTGCTGTGCTGAAGGTGCACAGTCTGAGAGCTCAGCTGCCAGATTGCCTCTGGGCCTGCTCACCTCCCAAAGGGCAGAAGCCCTGGTCACTGCATATGTCACCAGGGAGAGGACTGGGTAGTCGGGCTGTGTAAGGAAGTTTTGCCTGCATGTGGGCTGCCCTCATGCCCATCTCTCCCTCCATCCATTCAAGTGTCTGTTTCCTAGGGTTGCCATAGCAAAATGCCACAAATTAAGTGGCTTAAACAGAAATTTGTCTCTGGTCTGAGGTTAGAAATCCGAGATGTCAGCAGGGTTGGTTTCTTCTAACAGCTGTGCAGGACAATCCATTCCATGCCTTTCCCCAGCATCTGGTTATCAGCGGGTAATTTTTGGTGTTCCTTGGCTTCCACTGCCTCTCACCTCTGCCTTCATCTTCACATAGCATTCTTCCTGTGCACAAGTTTCCCCTTTGTATAAAGACACCAATCATATTGGACTAGGATCCCATCCTACTCCAGTATAACTTCATCTTAACTAATTTTATCTGAAGTGATCCTGTTTCCAAATAAAGTCACATTCTAAAGCACTGGGAATCAGGACACAATTCAACCTGTAACAATCCATTTCCCAAAGATTTTTCGAGCATCCATTATGTGAGATACCAAGAAGTGAGCCTGGTTCTTAGGCAGCTTACGTGGTGGCATGCGCCCTAAGAGACGCTCTCCAGGGAAGCCTAGAAGAGCAGCCTGTGAGTGGGAGGGACACACGGTAAATGCTGCCTGATTTTCAGACTTCTGTGGGTAGAGAGCAGGCTTCATGGAACATTTGATCTGCATCTTGGTGAGATTCAACAAGTGGAGATGGAACAGAGGGCTTTGCAGAAGAGAGGAACAGTAAGAAGCAAAGTATACGGGCCAGGAAGCACAAGAGATGGTCACGCGTTACCCGACTTCCCCAGTCTGCATTCTAGATAGTCATGGTTATTATGTCACACAAAGAGCAAACCTGGCCCGACGCCAAAGGGCTGCTAAGTGAGGAGAGTTTATGCTTCCCTGGGTGTCAAACTGTTCTGCCTGCCTGAACAAAACACCCTCAACCTAGCACTTTCAGCCCACACTGCTGCCACCTTTGGCACAGACCTTGGCAGTCTGTGCAAGGTCCTCAGCAGCAGGGTGACCCAGGTGTCTGGTCTCCCCAGCATGCAGGCTTAAGTAGGCCATTCCAGTGCCAGAAAGAAGAGAGCTATCTCTATTCTTGGCCAGATCACCATTTACTTCACCCAGTTTTCCTTTAGCAAAGAATGTTTTTACAAAAAGCCCATGGAGCACCTAGTGTTCTACAGCAGGGCTTTGGGACCCTTTGCAGTGGATGGGCCCGACTGCCTTTCCACTGCTGTCCTGAATGGCCCCAGATGGGGTGGCGAAGTGTCTGGGGCATTTCCCATCCTGGCCTCACGCGTCAGTGAGGTCAGCTACCGGCCCACTGCTCTGCTCCCTTTGAAGAATTGGATTAGCAGAGGTGATAAAGGCAGCTTTGAGGCCCAGTGCCTGCACTTGGGGAATATTTACAGTGTGTGAACATTAGCCCTTTAAGGGGAGTATAAATCATGTCAGATTTATAGAGCCTGCCTTCTGGAAAAGCACTGATAAAAGGCCATGGTATGCATTTTCACACATGAAAGGAAGATCAGGGTCTTCCTGGCATGTCTAAATAGGAACAGCTGAGCTCAGCTTCTAGCAGGTCCCCTCTCCCTCTGTCCTCCCCTCTTCCTGACCCTGGGGCATGCTGGCAGGACCCAAGAGCTGTAAAATCACCCACAGTTGAGCCCTCGCATGTCCCGCTGTCAGCTACTCTGTCCCTGGGACCGCCCTTCCCGATGCTGTCTCTCTGGGTCTGGCTTGCATCCAGCCTCCCAGACAGGACTGAGCCTATCTCCTTTCTCAGGCCATGAGAAGTCTGAGAACGCGGTGAAAGCCGGAACTTGCTGTGCCACGTGCAAGGAGTTCTACCAGGTGAAGCAGACCGTGCTGCAGCTGAAGCAAAAGGTACGTGCCGCTGGGGTGGGAACAATGATGCCTGATGGAAGGCGGGCTTGGCCAAGGCCAGGTGGAAGGATATTTACAAATAAGAAAATATCCACATTGAGCATTCACGCAGTTGATGCCAGTGAGGTTTGGATGGACTTGGGATGCTTTGCCCACCCTCAGAGCCATCCAAGGGGCATCAGGACACAATGATGGCAAGGGATTGCAGAGGCAATTATTAAAATGGACACTAGGTAAGGGACACGTGGCAAAGCCATAGAGAGGGTGAGCTACGGCTATTGCAACTTCTCATAAAATAAATTTCCAGCCAGGTACAGTGACTCACGCCTGTAATCCTAGCACTTTGGGAGGCTGAGGCAGGTGGATCACCTGAGGTCAGGAGTTCAAGACCAGCCTAGCTAACATAGTTAAACCCCATCTCTACTAAAAAATACAAAAATTAGCTTGGTTTGGTGGTGGGCACCTGTAATCCCAGCTACTTGGCAGGCTGAGGCAGGAGAATTGCTTGAACCTGGGAGGCAGAGGTTGCAGTGAGCTGAGACCACTCCATTGCACTCCAGCCTGGGCAACAAGAGTGAAACTCCAACTCAAAACAAATTTCCAGACATGCCCTCGGAAACTCCATAGATTATGGAAATAATCTATGTGCCTTAGGGAATACATGTGCCTAAGTAATTCTATTTTATCTAAGATCTGTACATTATTTATAGAGAATATTGTCTCTATAAACTGCCATAAGCTGGTGAGGAACTTCTGCAGCAGCTTTCTTTTTCACTTTTGAAAATTATAGCCTATGCCCTTTCTGAGTTCCCTGCACCTAGAAAAGCAGCCCTGTGGGTACTTGATGTCACCAAGGATGAGGACTAATGCACTTTATAAAAGGCTGTCCGAACGCCTGACGGTATAGCAGATTTCTAGTAACACCGTTCTGCTGTGAGTAATGCCCCGGGATGGGTCTGGCAATCTGACTTCTTGAACAAGTGTCCTGGACCCAGATAAACAGTATTTATTCTACCTAAGATTGCTCAATTTGCTAGTTTGTCAGGGACTCAGAAATCACCCTTAAACTGATAAAACATCTTCTTGTTTTGTTTGTTTAACGGCTTCCTGTCAAGACTCTTAGCACATCAGAGAGGTGTATCTGCCCTGTTGAACTTTGGCATCCAGTGATTCTAAAGGGCTTGAGAGTAAGCCTGAGATGGTATCTCTTTCCCATGTTCAACAAACATGCAGCCAGCCCCTAATGAAAACCACAGCTACCAGTTCAGTAGATCAACAGGCTGAGAAGAGAAATGGTTTGCAGGCCTTTTTTACGACATTGACGACGTGATCTGCTTAACAGAAACATGTATATATCTGATGGATAATTATGAATAAAACATAGATTTAACCCTAAATAGCTTATGATCCTAATAGGAAGACTAGGCAGAAAACCTTGTCTATCACTATAAACACAGAGACATAAATAAATACATCCAACACAGATATCCCCAGCTTGAGCTTAGGTTGATGTTAGTTGTATTGAACAAACCCAGAGGAGGGTTTGAGGAAGAAGTAAGTTTGCATTTCATAAGCCGGAAGGGCTTGGGTTAGTCAGTCGATCAATATCTCCAGGTGTACCTCTGAAGGCATAAAGCTACCCTCACTTTCCTTCCCTGGAAATAATCTATGTGCCTTAGGGAATTTATTTCCAGCCAGGATGGTCTTTAGGAACAGGGGGCTAAATATCGCAAGTTATTCAGAAATTCAGTTGCTAAATCAACGTGTAGTTTTCCCTTAACCTCCTTTCCATGTTTTTTTGTGATGCATAAAAATAAAGAAGTGGAGAAGCTTGCATTGAAATACTTGTCACCCTCAAAGACCCTGCTGGAGAGCTACGTAAAAATCCACGAGGTCATCTTAATACTCCAGTAACTCTTATGCAATTGAGTTGGACTAGCATCGTTCTACCTTATACCAAAATCTTTCTGCAAATGCATTGTGGCAATCCCAAGCTAATGCAGACTTTCAAGGAATGTTATGAGGAGCAATTTATTTCTAAAGGTTCCTATTAGAATGTCTTGCATTCCACAGCCCAGAAAGCATTATATCCAGAATCACATTTAATTAGCACCATGACCCCGTGGAAAAGATACTGATGGTCTCAGAGAGGTGAAATAACCGTCCGAGAGGGCAGGCCTAAAACCTAGGTCTTCTCATTTCTACTCCTGTGCCAGTGTTTGGACTGTCAGTTGGTTTTGTTGTTTTTGTTTTGTTTTGAGATGAAGCCTCACTCTGTCGCCCAGGCTAGAGTGCAGTGGTGTGATCTCGGCTCACTGCAACCTCCACCTCCCGGGTTCAAGCAATTCTCTGCCTCAGCCTCCCAGGTAGCTGGGATTACAGGTGCCTACCACCATGCCAGGCTAATTTTTTTTGTATTTTTAGTGGAGACAGGGTTTCTCTATGTTGGCCAGGATGGTCTTGAACTCCTGACCTCATCATCCACCCGCCTCGGCCTCCCAAAGGCCTGGGATTACAGGCATGAGCCACGAGCCACTGTGCCCGGCCTGTCAGTTGGTTTTTAATGTCGTCTTGCTGCTGCTAATGCCATTTGTTCACAAAAGAACATAGACATCTGCCCAAATAAACATTAGCCGAGAAGGAGATGCTAGCAGTCCTAGACCATGGCCAATCCCACAGCATAAAACGGTGTTTAAACACCTTGAACCGCACCACAGACATCCAGTCGGCAACATTCCAACCGTGGGAAACACAACAGGTCAAATGCCCTGGGTTCCGGCAGTCTGCAGACAACAGGAAACTTAAAGGACCTATCACTTTTTAAATGAGCGACACTAAACCATAATATCTAGGCATGCACAGCTGGGTAATACATTATTTTTTAAAACATAGGAAGTTATTACTATGAAAGGAAAGTAGTGACTTGTTGGGGAAGAGAGGAGACTGATTGGGATGGGGCACGTGGAAGGAGGGGGTCTGGGGTGGCTGGCAAAGTTCTGTTGGATTGATTTGGCAGTTCTCTAAAAGGGTGCTTACTTTTTTTATTTTTAAGTTCTGGGGCACATATGCAGGATGGGTGGGTTTGTTACACAGGTAAACATGTGCCATGCTGGTTTGCTGCAACTGAAGAGGTGCTTGCTTTATAACAATTTGCTAAGTTATATATTTGTGTTGTGAAGTTTCCAGGTTCTTTGCTTTATTTTGCAATAAAAACATGTTTTTAAATGGTGTATAGACCTCAGTGCCTCCACCTCCACCACTTCTTCTGTGGTGTGGGAAGAAAACAAGTGATGTGGTGAGAAAGGGAGAGTGTGGGGATAGATTCGATGCCTGTCATTTAACTTTTAGATGGGACTCTGTCCCGCGAGAGCGCTGAAAATTCAGAGCCAACTCTCCTGTCCTTTTTTTTTTTTTTTTTTTTTTTTAAGTTGCTTGTGTTCTGGCAGCAGGGACTATCGGATTTGAGAGTGAAATTGCTGCAGAGAGTTCCCTGGGAAGGGAGACTCCAGAAAGAGAGGCCTGGCACTCAAGCTTGCACTCAGCCTGTCCTGGGTTGACTGGTGTGCTTGGCCTCCCTGGGTGGCTGCCTGGGGAGTTGAGAATTTCTCTCTCTACTCTTAAACCAGTGACTCTCCCCATATTGAGCAGTTGAGGGAAGTGTGGATAATCATTCAGGAAGGGCTCGTTGAGCACCTACTGTGGGCTGGGAAATGGGGAAATACAAAACACTATGGAGAGGATTCTGCCTGAAATAAATTTACTGTCTTATGGGGAAACCATGCCAACGGTGTTAAATCAGCAAACAATGGCCAAATGAAGTGGGGCCTACAGTCAGGCCTGAGAATTTAGAGGCCCCTAAGATTTCAAGTGAGTACATTTGCAACCCGATGGCTGTACCTGCTCGGTCTAGCATCACCTTTGTCTCAGGTGGTTATAGGGCTTCTCAATAATGTGTGGTTTCCTCTGCTACTCTATAAAATGGGTCTTCCCAGGATTATTGGGAATCCATATTAAACTGACTGTAGGCCGGGCGCAGTGGCTCATGCCTGTAATCCCAGTACTTTGGGAAGCCAAGGCGGGCGGATCACTTGAGGTCGAGAGATACAGACCAGTCTGGCCAACATAGTGAAACCCCATCTCTACTAAAATTAGAAAAATTAGTTGGGTGTGGTGGCGGGAGCCTGTAATCTCCACCTACTCGGGAGGCTGAGGCAGGAGAATCACTTGAACCTGGGAGGCAGAGGTTGTAGTGATCTGAGATTGCACCACTGCACTCCAGCCTGGGTGATAGAGTGAGACTCTGTCTCAAAACAAAATTTAAAAAGTGACTGTAGGTTGCCGCTTGGTTTAATGGTTAGGAGCACAGATTCTGGAAGCAGACTGGCTAAGTTTAAATTCTAGACCCACCATTTGCTGGCTGTGTGACTCTCGGTAAGTTACCTAACCTCTCTGTGCCTCAGTTCTACTTTTAAAAAACGACAACATTAATACCTACTGCCTAAGGATTTTATGATAATCAAATGTGAATATTTACAAAGGACTGAGAACAGCACCATTCATCTAGAAAGAGCTCTACAAATGTTTAGCAAGTAAAAATATTATTTATTAGCACTCTTTACAAAGTACCTTCAAGAGGCATCTCATGGATTCATCCCAACAGCTCTTTGAGGCAAAAGCTCTCTTACAAAGGCTGATATGAGATAAATGATACGCATAATTCCATTGACTGGAATCCGGGAGAAATGCAGACTCTTTTTACGTTACTACAACCTTCCTCCCAAACTCCTGGCATCCCACAGCCCATCGTCTGCTGTGTTTATGCAGAAAGTGGGGCCAGAGATTCTGGACAGCTGCCTCTAAAGTGCCAGTGCTTTCATTCTGCACTCCTGCTGCCACACAGAGGGGCTGAAGGGAACCAGGATGCAGCCACCCAGCAGGAGGTCAGCCGGGACACTGAGGTCAACATTTGCCACCTTACCTCGTCACTTTTTCAAGAGGCCAAATCAAGCAAAGAGGACTGGGGGAAATAGGTGGGGAATAGGGGAGCATCTCTGGAGCCCATCTGTGTGCAGGCCTCATCCTGAGGTTCTGTTTACAAAATTTTAAATACGAAGACTTGATCATGTGTTGAAACTGCACATTTTGTAGACTTGGAAGGATGAAGGGACTTACCAAAGTCACACAGCTACTTAGGAACAAAGTCAGGAGCAGCCCCCAGACAGCATTTCTTTTTTTTTTTTTTTTTTTTTTTTTTTTTTTTTTTTTTGGACAGAGTCTCACTCTGTTGCCCAGGCTGGAGTGGAGTGCAGTGGTGCTATCTCGGCTCACTGCAACCTCCACTTCCTGGGTCCAAGCAATTCTCCTGCCTTAGCCTCCCAAGTAGCCGGGACTACAGGCGTGCACCACCATGCCTAGCTAATTTTTGTATTTTTAGTGGAGATAGTGTTCCACCATGTTGGCCAGGCTGGTCTTGAACTCTTGACCTCAAGTGATCCACCCGCCTTGGCCTCCCAAATTGCTGGGATTAGAGACATGAGCCACAGTGCCCAGGCCCCCAGACAGCATTTCTGCTGGTCTATGACAATGGCTGGACATTGAGTCAGGCACATTAAAGACAACATCACTTTAACCCTCCAGCAGTGCCTCTAGGTGGCCGTTACCATCCCCATTTTGTAGATGAGGAAATCCAGGTTGTGTAGCTTACCCAAGATCCCACAGGTAGAAAGTGGCAGGGCTCAGATTTAAAGGTAAGTCTGCCTTATTCCAAGGCCCAAGAGTGGGACCCACATTTCAGTTTCTTAGTTGGAAGCAGATGATAAAATTGGATCAGGCTTCAGCTGCCAGTGTTGACCCACAGCCTCATGGTTGCAGTAGATTTACTGATACATTTCCCTCACTCACTGAGGGAAGAGGTTCACTGCTTTCCTCCCCAGGGCCACAGGTACCCACTTGCAGGTTGTGGTGGTCTGTTGCTATGACACAGTGATGTCAGCACCATTTTAAATATATCCCAGGCACACAGTGGTGACTCTGAATCATGAGCCCTGACTTGAAGTTGTACAAAGCTGGCTTTCAGATTGCACAAGATTTTGATTCTTACAGTCATCCCTACTGAATTCTGAGTAACAATCACAGGGGAATTGTATTAGGGATCTCTAGAGGGACAGAACTAATGGGATAGATGTGTATATGAAAGGGAGTTTATTAAGGAGAATTGACTCCCATGATCACAAAGTGTCAAAGAATTTGTGGACACATTTTACAACCACCACAGTCACGATTGCCCGGTTGTACTGAAGGTCAGCCCTGAGTGTGCTGGGGAACTGTCAGCCATGTTCTCGGTCCTAACTCCCAAAGCTGAGAGTTCTTTAAGGGCAGGAACCATGTCTTGGTCACCACTGTAGCCACAGAACCAAGCCAGGACCTGCACATAGTAGGTGTTCAATAATGTTTGAGACATAAAATAGGTCATTGAAAAATTGAGAGTATGAAATAAGTAGATCCTATTAATTATGGTAATAATGAGTTCTAGTGATATCTAGGCCATCTGGAGCTTATCTAAGCTCACCTACTAACTAGCTGAGTAATGTCATACAAGTTATTTGCCCTAGAAGGCCTCTAGGTTTAGAAAGAGGTTCTTTATAGTTTCTATGAGCTCTAACTAGCTCTAGTAAAAAGTATATACATATGTCTCATGAAAAGGCTTTGCAGCTTCTCCCACCAAGACAAATGCTGAGGCTCTCTTCTGCCATTGCTTCCTGACCGAGGCTTCCTCTTCTCCTTGCAGATTGCTCTGCTCCCCAACAATGCAGCTGACCTGGGCAAGTATATCACTGGTGACAAGGTGCTGGCCTCAAACACCTACCTTCCAGGACCTCCTGGCCTGCCTGGGGGCCAGGGCCCTCCCGGTGAGTGTGGAGGAGGGCACAGGAGGGTGATCACCAACAGAAAAAGCCTGCCAAAAGCTCACATTTGCTGGGGCCTGGACAGTGTTCTCCAGCTTCCATCGAGGAGAAACAAGGCAGGTGTCCATGGGACTGCCACACACCCATGCAATGAGAGAGCCTGGGAAATAGGCCCTCAAGCCTGAGAAACCCTCATAGCCAATAGCAATGTGGGAGAAAAAGCTCATTGTCCTGGGATTGGATAAGATTCCTAAAGATCATTTTAAGTTAAAAAAAAAAAACAAATGAAAACTATCTTAAACCTTTTTCTGGAAAAATTTTAACATATACAAAAATGGAGCAGTATTATGAACCCCCCCTGCTTGGGGCTCCTCACCCAATTCTGACAACTCAGAGCCAGCCTCTTCCTACTGCTCCCCAGTCTTCCTTCCACCTTCCCTTATTTGTTCGCATATTTATACCTATATTTATTTTTATACCTAGCTATATGTTTTTACAAGTCAACTGTATTGACATACAAATGACATGTAATGTACTCATTTAAATTACCATTCGAATTTTGACAGATGTATTTACCCATGTAACTCCCATCCTATATTTCAAGATAAAGAACATTTCTATCACCCCAGAAATTTCCCTTCTGTCCATGTGCACATGTCCACTTCCCCAGCTCCCAGTCTAGGCAGACACTGACCTGCTTTTCTTTCACTGTAGTTTTACCTGTTCTAGAACTCCATATCACTAGAATCTTTATATATATATATACACATATATACGTATATATACACACATATATACATATGTGTATATATGTGTGTATAAAGAAATTCTTGTGAATGTGTATTTTCAGCTTCTTTCATTCAGTATACTGTTTCTGAATATTCACCCTTATTAATTGGATGAAAATCTGAACATCCTATCATTTCATCAGGAAATATACAATGAGAACTTAAAAAAATAGTTCCAAGTTATTTTATATTTTTAGTACCTCCATAGATAGAGCAATAGACTTTTTTCTCCACACTGGTAAGGGAAATGACTTCAGTGTTAGCAAATGATTCTAAACCTTTGAGTGCCTTATCCCTGGCTATCATTGCTTAGCAGTGTGCTAGGCGTTATGAATGACCTCTTGACATCCTAATTGGGAAGACCAGACACATAGAGCATATGCAAATAGAATAAAACAGTACCCGCATGCCCTCCAGGTAAGTGCACAGATGCTTCCTGCTGTGGGAGCTTGAAGAGAGCGAGCACTGTAGTCTGCAGTGGTCAGCGGCATTTAGGTTTGATCTGGACATGGAAGACTGGTAGAATTTGCCCAAGGAGGAGGGACACAGGTGGGTTTTCGGTTGGAAAGTCAGCAAGAACGAAAGCTCAGAGTTCTTCACGGAGGATTTGTGTGTTTTCTCTCCACTTATGTCTTAAACTCTTCAAACACAAGCCTGAGTCTCCGTCCATCCAGAGAATAAGACGATTCAGGATTTGGCTTATCCTCGTTCATTCACTTGGCCTGAGGTACTCTGGGTCATGGTGGAGTTTTCACCAGCAAACACTTCACACAGGCACCCTCTGGCTGCTTCTAAACAGACTGGGGTCTCTCCTTATAAACTGCTTCCTAGCATAGTGCTCTCCACCCTCCTCTAAGAGGATGCTCTTGCTTTGCTTCTCTGGAGGAAGTCAACTCCAGGCTATAGATCACTAGAACAAAACCAACTGTAGGAGCAGGGGAGCCATTGGCTGTCTCGCTTAATAAATGCCTTGCAAGCTTTCTTCTCCATTGCTGCCATCTGGCTTGTAACATGGTTTGAGCTGTCCAGGGTCCTTGATGGAGCAGAGAATGATTGAGGATGAATAAGCTTTTGCAACAGACCTGGCCTTTGAATGGGGACATTCCAAACCCATTTCCTTCTCTCTCTTAACTTCTAGTGTTTGTGGTACCCACCACTGAGACTTATTAGGGAAGCTAGAAAGCTAATAGGCTTTCTCTCACCCTTAAATAAAAGTCCGGTTCCGAGGCCTGTGGTGAATCAGACTGGAGCACCAATACAGGAAACTACTCTGGGTTGGAATCTGTTTAGCTTTGGTGGTAAGGGGGCGGCTGCTGCTTTCTGGCCTCCACTGTCATACGTAAGGTGCTGCCGTTTGTACATCAAAGTCCCACATTTCAAAGGCACTTGACATACTATGATCTCTGTAGTGTACTGATTGTGTAAATGTGGGTGAGATATTATCTCTGGCCTCTTTTTTGTGCTACTGGAGGTAAAATATTTAGTAAAAGGAGGGATCTGGCACCCTTCCCAAACTCATTGTAGATATACCTGGAACCAGTATTAAGAGTAGGGGTGTGAGACATGTTTGGATGGAACATTGACTGCTTTTAACTTTGGCGTAATTATTCCGTGAACTAAAAAAGACTTATCTAAATATGAAAAGTTTAAAGTCTCTGTTTCTTTGTTTTATTTGCTGGAGTCTGACTGTCATTCCATCTTGTCACTGCTCTGTCAGTACTAGGGGTTAGGTATGATCAAAAAGCAATTACTATGTGCATTTAAAAGAACAATTATGAGACAAGTATAGTATAACAATCTTCTCAGTCTCTTCAATGCAATCACTTAGTAAAAAACATTTACTAAGCAGCCCACTATGTATCCAGGACTATCTGAGGATATGCTAATAAATAAGACACAATTCAAGCTCTCACAGAGCTGATTATCTAAAATGGGTTAAAACACAATGTCCTTCTGCATGCAGAAGAATGAGGTTGGACCCTTACCTTACACCATCTACAAAAATTAACTCAGAGTGGATGAAAGAGTGAAATGTAAGACCCTAAAACTATGAAAATCCTAGAAGAAAACATAGAGGAAAGCTTTATGACATTGGATTTGGTGATGAGTTCTTGGATATGACCCCAAAAGCATAGGCAGCAAAAGCAGTAGTTGAATGGGACTACATCAAACTTAAATTTCTGTGTCTCAAAGCAAACAATCAACAGGGCAAAAACAACCTACAGGATGGAAGAAAATAATTGTAAGTCATATATCTGATAAGGGGTTAATATCTAGGATATATAAGAACTTCAATATTCAACAAAAAAGCACCTAATTAAAAAGATAGGAAAAGAACTTGAATAGACATTTCTCCAAAGAAGACATACAAATGGCCAAAAACCATATTAAAAGATACTCAACATCACTGATCATTAGAGCATTGCAAACCAAAACTACAGTGAGATGCCATCCCACACCCATTAGGATGGCCACTCTTTTTGAAAAAATACAAGCTTGGGAAACATAGGGAGACCCTGTCTGTATAAAAGAAAATTTAAACTAGCCAGGCTATAGTCCCAGCTACTCAGGAGGCTGAGGGGTAGAAGATCGCTTAAGCCCAGGAGGTCGAGGCTACAGTGAGCCATGAAAACAGCGCTGCATTCCAGCCTGTGTGACAGAGCAAGACCCCCTCTCAAAAAAAAAAAAAACCACCGAGAAAATAAGTATTGACAAGGATATGGAAAAATTGGAACCCTGGGCACTGTTGGTGTGAATGTAAAATGGTTCAGTCACTGTGGAAAAGAGTGTGGAGATTCCTCAAAAAATTAAACATATCAGGAGGCTTAAGCAGGAGGATCACATGGGCTCAGGAGTTCGAGGCCAGCCTAGGCAACAGAGACCCTAACTAAAAAAAAAAAAAAATGTATATATATGAATGAGATCCAGAAATGCCACTCCTGGGAATATACCCCAAAGAATTAAAAGCAGGATCTTGAAGAGATCCTCACACACGCATCTTCACAGCAGCACTTTTCCCAATAGCCAAGAGGTGGAAGCAACCCAAGGGTCCATCAATGGATATAACCCAGGTGTCCATCAATGGATAAGAATGGAAAAACAAACTGTGACATACACTTACAATGGAATATTATTCAGCCTTTAAAAAGATGGAAATTTTGACACAGGGTACAATATAGATGAATCTTAAGGATATTAGGCTAAGTGAAATAAGCTAGACAAAAAAATGACACACTATATAATTACACTTATATAAGATATCTAAAATAATTAAACTCATAGAAACAGAAAGTGGACTAGTGGTTACCAGGGGCTGAGCAGAGTGGAAAATGGGGAGTTATTCGGCGGTCTAGAGTTTCCGTTTTACAGGATGAGAAAGTTATGGAGATCTGTTGCACAACAATGGGAATATACTTAACATTACTAAACTACATTTAAAAAATAGTTAAGATGGGCTGGGGGCCGTGGCTCACACCTGTAATCCCAGCACTTTGGGGAGGCTGAGGTGGGCAGATCACTTGAGGTCAGGAGTTCGAGACCAGCCTGGCCAACATGGTGAAACCGCATCTCTACTGAAAATACAAAAAATTAGCCGGGGGTGGTGGCAGGCACCTGTAATCCCAGCTACTTGGGAGGTTGAGGCAGGAGAATTGCTTGAACCTGGGAAGCGGAGGTTGCAGTGAGACGAGATTGTGCCACTGCACTCCAGCCTAGGTGACAGAGCAAGACTCTATCTCAAAAAAAAAAAAGTTGGCAAATCTTGTGTATTTTTTATCACAAGTTTTTAAAAATGCTCGCCATGTCCCCACTCTCTCTTCCCTCATACCCCCAGCTGATGTTCAAGGCCTAAAGCAGAGGTGAACACGCTGATGTCTGTACCCAGGTGCTGCCCCACAGACACAGCTGCGGCCCTTGAGCCAGCAAGGTGTCCACTATAGTCCCTGGTGTGGGCAGAAATGCTGTGTTCCACACACAAGTGGGGAAACGCGGCAAACCCAACCCAATACAAAGCGGCTGTTTACAACTCTCTGTGCTGCAGGTCAAGATAGATGACGCCTAAAGATCTCTTCCCCATGAGCTTCCATGATAAGGGGGTATGCCGTATTCTGGCACACATGCAAACAACCATTATCAGACACAAGAGCAGATGACTTGTTAAACTCGGTATAGTCTCAGTGCTGTGTCAATACAGGCCTCTGAAAAGAATTGAAAAACAAAACAAAACACAACCCCTCAACCTCTACAGAGATGGGCAGGTCACATAGATACATATTCTGGCACACATGCAAACAACCATTATCAGACACAAGAGCAGATGACTTGTTAAACTCGGTATAGTCTCAGTGCTGTGTCAATACAGGCCTCTGAAAAGAATTGAAAAACAAAACAAAACACAACCCCTCAACCTCTACAGAGATGGGCAGGTCACATAGATACATAGAAGGGAGCTGGGCAGGGGAGCAGTTAGAAACAAGCGAACTGAACCAAACCAGACAGCACTCACCCCCATGTAAAGGGGCAGCCCCTACTGAGAACTCCAGTTGATTGTGCTGATGATGGAATTGTAGTTTTTGTGCTTCCTGTTTCAAACCAGAGCCAGAAACCCAGATTTTTATATGAAATCTCCCAATTTTTATTTTTATTTATTTATTTATTTTTGAGATGGACTCTCACTCTGTTGCCTAGGCTGGAAAGCAATGGCACGATCTCGGCTCACTGCAACCTCTGCCTCCCAGGTTCAGGGGATTCTCCTGGCTCAGTCTCCCAAGCAGCTAGGATTACAGGCGTTTGCCACCAAGTCCAGCTAATTTTTGTATTTTTAGTAGAGATGGGTTTTCACTGTGTTGGCCACACTGGTCTCAAACTCCTGATCTCAAGTGATCTGCCCACCTCAGCCTCTCAAAGTGTTGGGATTACAGGCGTGAGCCACCGCACCTGGCCCCAATTTTTAAATGTTAAGAATGCTCGGAAGAAAATGATACGCATAAACAGAAAACACATACATGTACAGTGCATGAATGTATATAAACCCACATACATTATACTAAAGATATACTGCAAGCATGTACAATGAAGAAAGCAGTTAATTCTTACTTTCAGAAGCCTGTATCGACACAGCACTGAGACTATACCGAGTTTAACAAGTCATCTGTTTTTGTGCCTGTCTGATAATAGTCATTGGTACGACAGGGGAGATGTTAAAATGTTTTTGGAGATAGGTGATCTGTGGTGATGGAGACAAGACAGAACAGTGTGAGCTGGATTGTGTGCTATGGTATGGTTTATTCAGGGAGGATGGGACTATGGGGCGATTAGGAAGGAGGCAATCATGGAAAAAATGCTTGGCAAGAAAGACAAGAATGAACAAGGATACTATGCTGAGGAGTTAGAGCTTTATTCTCTATGCAGAGGGGAACCACTGTAGGGTTTTCTTTTTCTCCTTGGACTCCAATTACACTTATGTTAGATGGTTCAATATTATCTCACCTCTTTTGGATGCTTCATTTTATTTTCCTCTTTGTGATTCACTTTGAGTAACTGTTGACTTATCTTTAAGTTCACTGATTCTTTGCTCAGCTGCGAGCAGTCTGTTGATGAGCCTATATTGTTTTCATACATGATATTATATTTTTCATTTCCATTTGACTTTTTCCTTTAATCTCCATCTCTCTGCTGAAATCCCTCATCTGTTCAGACATGCTGTTTATCTTTTCCAACAGCACCGTTCACATACTGTCATTTTAAAGCCCATATCTCATTATTCCAACATCTGGGTCCCCTCTGAGGCTTGTCCTGCTGATTGTTCTATCACTTGACAATGTGTTTTTTTGTTTTGATTTTTTTTTTTTTGAGATGGAGTCTCGCTTTGTCACCCAAGCTGGACTGCAGTGGTACAATCTCAGCTCACTGCAAACTCCACTTCCCGAGGTTCAAGCAGTTCTCCTGCCTCAGCCTCCTGAGTAGCTGGGATTACAGGTACCCACCACCACACCTGACTAGAGATGGGGTTTCACCATGTTGCCCAGGCTGGTCTCGAACTCCTGACGTCAGGTGATCCGCGTGCCTCAGCCTCCCAAAGTGCTGGGATTACAGGTGTGAGCCACTGTGCCCAGCCTTTTTCTCTCCATGTCTGAAAATTTTGGATTGAATGCCAGACATCATTTGCAGAGAAACAGTAGAGACTGAGGTACATGGTTATCACTCCTGGAGATGGGTACTCTCTTCTTTTGTCAGGCCACTGCCATGGGAAGCTGAGTCAACCTAATGAATAACTGAGCTGGGTTTTGGCTTTATTGTCACTATATTTACTTTGTGTTCCACAGTCTTCAAATAATTCCTCCAATGGTAGGATGCTGTTACCTTATGCTTAGTGGAGGCCTAGGTTACCAGTGGATTTTTCTCAGTGTTTATACTCTGAGCTTTCAGCAGCCCCTACACACACACCTGTGCCACAGAGGGGTTCTCTCCCCACACTGTAGATTGCTATTACTTACTCCATGCTAGAGTTGTGGGGCAAGGGGACATTTTCAGTTCTCCTGCTCCAGCTGCAATCCTAAGCATGACCTATGCTTCTGGGCCTTGGGGTGAGATGATCTTCCCCACATCCCCCAACTCATCCCCCAGCATGCCTTGTACCTGTGGCAAATCTTGGCCAGAAGAACATTTCCTACCCCTCACTAAGAAGTAAGGGATGTTTCTCTGGGGCCTGCAAGAGAGAGTGAGTTTGCTGACCCACCCAGTGCCTTGAGACATTTGCACCAAAAGGTTGAAAGTAGGTGGGTTACATAGTAAGACTTGTTTTAGATGTGTCATCCCTATAGAAATGTCAAAAATAGGCAAGGGGTGAAAAGACTGGTGAGGGGCAGAGAGACTAGCAATGAGGCAAGAGTGAAAGCAAATATAAGGAAGGCCTAGCAGATGTTTTAGTACTTACTATGTGTGAAGTACTATACTAAGTGGTGTGTGTATATCTGAAATCTCATTTCATACAACTACTCCATAAGGAAGATTTTTATTAGCCCAGTTTTACAGATGAGATGAGAAACTAAAGCTCAGATAGCTCAGGCAACTTGTCAGATTCAAACCCAAATCTCCCTGATGCTAAAACCTGTACTCTTAACTGCTCTCCAGCCATGATCACCACTTCTCTGTGGTGGTGGCCACTACTCTGCTGTGATCCAGTGGATAGAAGGGAGCAGACAGCTGTGAGATGTTAAAGAGGTAAAATGCACAGGAGCTGGCGACTGATTCAAAAAGGAGGTTGCAGAAACAGGGAAATATAGAGGAAGACTCTCCAGTTTTTGGCTTGAGTGGATGTGTGACTGGCAGTCCGTGAAAAGAGAGGAAGATGGGGAAGCCGCTTTTGATCGTGTCAAGTTTAAAATACCCGTGGGGCAGCCTGATGCAGATGTCAGAAGGCAAAGGCAGAGAGAGTACAAAGAGAAATGGCTGCAGGGGCCCTGGACTCTTGTTAGCCAGGGCCCTTTGTCCTTCTCATGTGCTGTGAGCTAATGAGGTGTTCTTTGATTACAGGCTCACCAGGACCAAAGGGAAGCCCAGGCTTCCCCGGTATGCCAGGCCCTCCTGGGCAGCCCGGCCCACGGGGCTCAATGGGACCCATGGGACCATCTCCTGATCTGTCCCACATTAAGCAAGGCCGGAGGGGCCCTGTGGTCAGTATCTTATCAGAGATCCACTTCCTTTTTGGGGGAAAATGTGTTTTTGTCCCATGCTTTTGCCTGTGGTTAAACCAGATCCTTTTGTATTACAGGGTCCACCAGGGGCACCAGGAAGAGATGGTTCTAAGGTAAGCCTTACGAGTGGTTCTCACAAGCTAAAGGTCTCTCACTTTCGATTTTTTTGTTTTGTTTTGTTTTTGTTTTTTGAGATGGTCTTGCTCTGTCACCCAGGCTGGAGTGCAGTGGCACAATCTTGGCTCATTACAACCTCTGCCTCTCTGGCTCAAGCCCAATTCTCCCGCCTCAGCCTCCTGAGCAGCTGGGCCCACAGGCGTGCACCACCACTCCCGGCTAATTTTTGGATTTTTTTTTTTTCTTTTTGAGACAGAATCTCCCTCTGTCACCCAGGCTGGAGTGCAGTGGCGCGATCTTGGCTCACGGCAAGCTCCACCTCCTGAGTTCACGCCATTCTCCTGCCTCAGCCTCCCGAGTAGCTGGGACTACAGGCGACCGCCACCACACCTGGCTAATTTTTTTGTATTTTCAGTAGAGACAGGGTTTCATCGTGTTAGCCAGGATGGTCTCCATCTCCTAACTTCATGATCCGCCCACCTCGGCCTCCCCAAGTGCTGGGATTACAGGCGTGAGCCACCACACCCGGCCTAATTTTTGGATTTTTTAGTAGAGACGGGGTTTCGCCATGTTACCCAGGCTGGCCTTAAACTCCTGAGCCCAGGTGATCTGTCCGTCTCAGCCTCCCAAAGTGCTGGTATTACAGGTGTGAGGCACCGCTCCCGGCCTGAAGGTCTCTCACTTTCTACCTCTTGCACTGACATCCAAGAAAGCTCACCAGACACTGTTTACCAACCCCATTTTGCATGCAGCAAAAGTGAGACACAGATACCAGATAGAACTTTTTCCCCAAAGCTGGGAACAAAATCTGAAAAGCCATTGTCTTCAATTCCAAAACCAACCCCAAAGACAAAAACAACCACCACAACCACTCATAGGAAAAGTGACCCCTGTAAATTTTAAATGAGCCTCTGTGTTGTGATACTCACATGTGTTTTTCTCTTTAACCAGTGTTGCTTTACGGGATAGCTTTTTGTGTGTCTCCATTTCTGTGAGATTTCTCAGGAACAGGAGATGCTCCATTCTTTTTGCAAGCAGGGTGGTTCCCCTCTGAGAGCTGCCTGCTCTTTTTTGCCTCACAAAGAAGTCAGTGTGAGTTACTTCAGAAAGTTTGTTACTCCACATGCTGCTGGGAAATATGAACATTCCTCTTGCCAAGAAGGTTTGAAAATATATGGGCTTGAGGGAAATCAGAATGAGAGACACTTGACCCAAGCAGCCCTGTTCAAATAAGTGGTCCCGTGAGTCCAGCTCAGTTTTACATATGTTTTCTATAGAAAATGTTTATTGTTTTGTGCAGGGAAGTGGTTATGGTGGGTGTATAAATAGAGACTATTCTTGTGATATCCATGTGCTCTAGAAAGCTAACCCTGGCCTTTCTGTTTTTAGGGGGAGAGAGGAGCGCCTGGGCCCAGAGGGTCTCCAGTAAGTAGCACTCTGTGTCCTGCTTCCCCAGGGGAACGTTCTCAGGGATGCAGCTCTGATGAGTCTATAGGTCGGTCTAGTAGCAAAAGCCCGCCCCTTCCTGATGCCACTCAGCCCACCTGAACAGAACTCTGTGGTTAGGAAGAGAGTCATAGAAGCCCTTAGCTGCTAGTTTGGATTTATTTTTCAAATTTGTTTTCTGTTGCTGTTTTCTCTTTTATCATGGCTAATCTTTATTTGAAATGTCTTTCCTAAAGCTCAAAACCCTGCTATGCCATGAGTCTGTTTCCAAATATTATCATAAAACATTTGAAAGGTCTAGGGAAGAAATCTATGGGTTTAAATCATAACTCTGCATACTTGAGAATTTAGCCACTGCTACAACCCTAGCAGGTCAGATGGCCATCTCCTCTTAAAAAGTGCAAAACCACGCACGGCTGTTTAGGACCTGAGAAGAAATTAGCTGCATATATGCATAGTATCTGGGAGATTAAAAATGAGAAATAGTAGTATTCAAAAGCATAGAAAATTCAAACCACGTCACTGCTTCTGAAGAAGTATCATTTCTGAAGTCCAACAGCTGTGGCCACAGAGGTAGGAGTCGTGGGTTCCCATCTCAACTCTTCTACCTGCTGGCTTTCTGACCACGGGTACATCACTGAGGGTCTCTGGGCATTCTTGCCCCCCACTGTGCAGTGGTGATAGTGGAATCTGACCTGCCATCCCTGAAGTGGCTATTGTGAGGGTCAAATGATATGAAAATACTGTGCCTCTTTTAGTGCTTTACGGTGTAAGCTCTGCTTCCACGGTGCCCGCTACTGTAGCAGCAGTTGCGGGAGATGATAACGATTTTACTACAAGCTTCTGACAAGCCCAGAACATGCGTGTTTATGCAGTTCTTTTTTACCATGCCCCACACAGCGCTATATGAAATTAAGGCTTAGTAAATACTATATGATGATAAAGGATACTCAATACATAGAAAAATTAGAAAGATTTTGTTTGGACCTTTCCTAGTCAATGAGGAGTTGACGTCTTTACAACATCCTCTCAACTTCATTTAGTTTGTGCTTATAGTCAGCCATCTTATAAACATTTTAATAATTTTGCTTTAAAAAAAAACAGCATTTTTTTTTTTGAGACAGGGTCTCACTCTTTCACCCAGGCTGGAGTGCAGTGGCACAATCTTGGCTCACTGCAGCCTCGACCTCCTGGGCTCAAGTAATCCTCCCCCCTTAGCCTCACAAGTAGCTGGGTCCACAGGTGCCCACCACCACACCTGGCTAAATTTTTGTTATATTTTTTGTAGAGACAGGGTTTCACCATGTTTTCCAGGTTGGTCTTGAACTCCTGGGCTCAAGCTATCCATCCACCTCGGCCTCCCAAAGTGCTAGGATTATAGGCGTGAGCCACCACACCTGGCCCAGATAACATTTTTGAATATGTATTATGCTCAAAGCCCTTTACACGTATTTACTTACTTAAATCCTCACTTATGAATCCTACAAAACCCTATGAAGTTGGGACTATTATTATCCCCATTTTACAGGTGGGGAAACTGAACCACAAGAAATTAAGATGACACAGCTAGTAAGCGGCAGAGATGAGATTCAAATCCAACAGAACCCCAGTCTCTTAACCACTGCTCTGCTGCCTTCATAAGCATCCTCCAGACTGCTTTGGAAAGTAACCTAGGAGAGTTATTCTTATATCCTTTCCTCCACTGGATTTGATAAAGAGTTAGGAGGGAGGAAAGGTGAATACATCACCAAAGCTCAGCTGAGAAGTGACAGAATTAGAAAACAATCTGGAGGACCCCCAGGCTCCTGTAGCAGTCCTCACATTGGCTCCATTTGGGGCACAGAGTTATTGAGAAAGTAGTTGCCAGCAAGCAGCAGGTCAAGTCATGGAGCCCCGGAGGCCATTGCTGTCTGTCGTATTCTAGCTTTGATTCCTCCCGTGTACACAGGGACCCCCTGGTTCTTTCGACTTCCTGCTACTTATGCTGGCTGACATCCGCAATGACATCACTGAGCTGCAGGAAAAGGTGTTCGGGCACCGGACTCACTCTTCAGCAGAGGAGTTCCCTTTACCTCAGGAATTTCCCAGCTACCCAGAAGCCATGGACCTGGGCTCTGGAGATGACCATCCAAGAAGAACTGAGACAAGAGACTTGAGAGCCCCCAGAGACTTCTACCCATAGCGCATCCCAACACCGTCACGCCAAAGGAAGAGAAAGATCAACTCACCTGCAGTTAAACCATCTAAAGAGAAAAAAGACCACTGGAGACCTAGAAAACATACATTTTTCTCTTCTCTTCTCCTGACATCTCTGCACTCCTCTTCTTCCAAATACGATGCTATTTTCAGAGTCCCCTCCTAGGCCTGCAGACATGAGGGAGTGAATGATTGATTTACCTGCTTCTCACTAAGAGTCCGTTGGGGTGGTTTGCGTTGTAACTTTTCTTTTACATCCTATTTTTCCGGGAACTTTGGATTTAAGTACTCTCACAGTGTCTTAAATCATAAATTCTTGAAGTTACATTTGGCAGAGTATCAAAAGGTAGAAAATGACAAAGTGAGCTCTAAGAAAATGTGAGGCTGCTTCTAAGATGTGTGTTCACAATAGACCATAACTCCTCTAGTATCAAAATTAGGGCTCTTCAGTTAAAAAGGGGTGGGGAGGACAAACGTGTCGATGTACTTTGGTGGAGAATTTTTTCCTTCTGCTTCTAGTAGACTTTAAATATTGTATCCCCTTGTCAAACCTTGTTTCCCAAATTCAATTAAAGAGAGGAGAGAATTGAATGGCGTTTAGAGAAGATAGAAAAGAATCACAGTCATATATTTACTGTTATATAGATTGCCACATTCTAAAATTCAAATATGGTGCTTAAGGTTTCATGCCATGCTTATCTGTAAGTATCCTATTTAGGGAAGAAGATTAAACTCTCTTTTCAAAAAAACAAAGTGAAATGCCTGGATTCACATTAAAACAATGGGCTCTGGTTTGCTAGAATATTTTAAAGCTGTTTAATCAACAGTGGAGTCTGCTCTATAAATAAAGATTATTTGTTCAATAAAGTGGCTGAGCTTAGAGAGAGGTGCAGAATTCCTGGTTCTGAGCAGGTGCCCAGAAGATACCACTGGGTGCCATGATCCAGGCTGAACCAATATACAGTGGGGCTGAAGTCTGCAAGGAGGTTGCTGGCTTGGGCTGACCTCACTAATGCCGTCAGCAGCGGTAGGTAAATTTTCTCTCCTTGGGTGTTACAAGTTTTTGTCTGGAGCCAACCAAGCTTGCCACCAACATATTGAGAGTAATACGCTATCGAAAGTTATCTTGGATGGGGAGAAAAAAAAATAGTGGTTTTCCTTGTTTGCAAAAACTTCCTTCCTACTCCCATTTTTTCTTAATTTTCTTTAATTTAGTCCAAGTTCCAGTTCTTTCAGGACTTCTCTTTGATTTATTTTCCCCTGCATGTGAGAAGCAGTTCAGAAAAGGGTCTATTTCTTCACCTCCTAGTGAGTTAGAGTGTTTTCTCAGAGCACCTCTGGGTCACAGAGGGAAGCATGTTCCTGCCAAGGTTTGCTGTGGATTCAGAAGCACCAGGAGCAAGAGACCAGAAGGATGATCTGCTCCTTTGTAACGTTGTTGAGGGCCCTCTTGTTTCCAGTGAGCAGCTTATAGGTTACTCACAGTCCACTTTCTCACTGGACACACAAAGTGGCTCTTTATCTACCTTTGCGGGAGATTTTCACTCTCCTGCAAATGATCGTTCTCACACTCATATTAGCTCATGTTGGAATTTCCCATCCTGCCGTGTCCTTTCCCATTTCTTTTTGGCTTTTTTGCCTCCACCTTTTAGCCCACATCATTTAACTCCACTACTGTGAAAGCTTGCTTAAAGAAAATCCCTCTTGGCCGGGCGTGGTAGCGCACACCTCTAATCCCAGCACTTTGGGAGGCTGAGGCGGGCAGATCACAAGGTCAGGAGATCGAGACCAGCCTGACCAAGATGGTGAAACCCCGTCTCTACTAAAAATACAAAAATTAGCTGGGCGTGTTGGCACACACCTGTAATCCCAGCTACTCAGGAGGCTGAGGCAGGAGAATTACTTTAACCTGGGGGGCGGAGCCGAGATTGCGCTACTGCACTCCAGCCTAGGCAACAGAGGGAGACTCTGTCTCATTAAAAAAAAAAAAAAAAAAAAAAAAAAGGCCGGGCTTGGCGGCTCACGCCTGTAATCCCAGCACTTTGGGAGGCCGAGGCGGACGGATCACGAGGTCAGGAGATCGAGACCGCAGTGAAACCCTGTCTCTACTAAAAACACAAAAAATTAGTCGGGCGCGGTGGCGGGCGCCTGTGGTCCCAGCTGCTCCGGAGGCTGAGGCAGGAGAATGGCGTGAACCTGGGAGGCGGAGCTTGCACTGAGCCGAGATCGCGCCACTGCACTCCAGCCTGGGCGACAGAACGAGACTGTCTCAAACAAAAAAAAAAAAAAAAAATCCCTTTTGTTGTGTTTCAATGCCACCTTTCAGTCTTCTTCCTTAAGAATGATAGGAAGGGGCTTTGCAAATCTCTAGTGGCAACAGTCTTTCTTCCCTTCTTCCTACCATGTTGGAAATGCAGGACTCATGTCAGTCAGCAGGTGACTGAGTCTTTCATGAACACTTTGCTACTCTATGTCTCATTTATGCAAAATTCCTGGTGACTGTCCACTAACATTTTTAAAGTGAAAGCAAACTTTCACTTTAAAAAAAAGTGAGCGAGAGGATCACTTGAGCCCAGGAGTTCAAGGCCAGTCTGGGCAACATAGCAAGACCCCATCCCTAAAAAAAAAATAAGTTTTATTAAATGTGGCACTTTCCCCTAGAAGGGCAGAAACCCCAGGAACCAGTCTGCCTCTTTTTGAATAAAGCAGACTTTTTAAAAAGAAAAAATTTCCTTTTAGGGTGGGGTGCTCTTTATCTAGCATCTTTTCTTCCTCCTTCTCTCTGCAAAATTCAACATTCATGACAGAGGGCCACGCCAACCAGGGGTTTATAAAGAGAGGAACTGAACAGCTGTTGATTCCCATCTGGAATATATTTAATGTTTGCCTGCTTGTGGAGCATGGTATTTAAAGGGTGTGGATGGATGAATGTTTAAAAAAAAAAAAAACACAAAACTATGCACAAGCTGTATGAGAGATGGCTAGGTCCATCTATGATTTTTTTTTAAAAGAAGAATTTTAATACCTTTTCTTTGACAGTGAACTGTATTTAGAAATATGATCTTTATTGTGAAATGCTCATAAAATGTAACCAAACTGCATGTTTGGCCATAGGCTAGAATAATATATTAAAAGAATTAATGGAAAGTAGTATTGTCTGGGTTTCATGAAACTATTCCAGATAAGATTCTCCAGCAAAACTTATGGTAACCTGTATTTTATAATGTCAATCTGCTGGACCAAGTTAATTTAGAAAATAATTTTTAATCCTCAGATTTTCAAAACTTGGACTACTGCAAGACTGATATGTACTTTTTATGCCCAAATCATATTTTTCAAAGATAGGACATCAGGCATCATTATTTCTAATGTATCTTTTAACTAGATAGAAAAAGCTTTACTGTCTAAATAGGACTTCTGCTCAAAACCTAATGGGAAAGCTATTTCTGGGGTAAGATTTGTAACAGTGCTTCTAGGTCATTTCATGTTTTATAGGGAAAAAGATCTTCGTACACCTCCTCAACCTGTTAGTAGAAATGTTGACTTCGATTTTTTGCACCCTCTTCACAGGACCTCATAAGTTGCCTCTGTTCTTGGAAAGCAATGGGAATAAAAATATGCTGTTGAAAATAGTGCATGGGGCCAGGCACAGTGGTTATGCCTGTAATCCCAACACTTTGGGAGGCTGAGGCGGGCGCATCATGAGGTCAGGAGATCAAGACCATCCTGACCAACACATGGTGAAACCCCATCTCTACTAAAATAAATAAAAAAAAATTAGCCAGGCATGGTGGCGCACGCCTGTAGTCCCAACTACTCGGGAGGCTGAGACACAAGAATTGCTTGAACCCGGAAGGTGGAGGTTGCAGTGAGCCAAGATTGCGCCACTGCACTCCAGCCTGGCTACAGAGTGAGACTCCGTCACGAAAAAAGAAAAGAAAAAAGAAATAGTACATGAGGGCATGCATTTTAGTTTAGGAAACCCCCCTCCCTTCCCAGTTCCAGAAGGAGAAATTATAAGCTATACTGTGCCAAAAGTGAGTGGGGCTGCAGAGAGAATGGTGCCTTTTCTCACCTTCTGAGTTAATGCCCGACATCTGCCATAGGATTCATTGACCAAAGGAAGTCATTTCTACTGTATAAACTCAGACAAGAGTGTCATAGCCCAACAAGTAGATAATAAATGTTCATTGGTTTTGGAAGGAAGGAAAAGTGAGTACTACCTCACCAAATACCAGCGAAGAGCACCCTGGCTTTGGCCATCTTTCCAAGGTTCATAATTGCTGTGGGCCTGGTGAGCCCTGTTCCCAGGTATACAAGGGAAGGCTTCTCTAGGCCAGACATTGCTGTAGGTTTTCAGGCAGCAAATCCCCCATCGTATTTTGGGTGTCATTCCCCACTATCTCTCCCCACTTCTCAGCCTGTGCCCCAGAAACAACCACAGCAGCCTCATTCTGCAGACTTAACATCTGTCAGATAACCTTCCTGAAAAGGAAAGTTATTGCAGGAATCCAGGCCAAACAACAAGTAGAATAGAGCCATCTAAAGTTATTAATAATGAGTTCAGGGAAATAGATGAATTTTTTCCTGGCATAGTCAATATTTATATCTCACAACAAGTCAAAAATAATTTTCCATTTGGAAAACAAAACACACCATGACTGTAATTGTTAAGGCATATAATCATGAACTTCACATGCTCCCTCCGCAAATGTTACTGCTCTAGGGAAATCATAGAAAAGGATCCTCTTATTCCCCAGGGGATCAAAGCAAGTCCCCTTAGGAATTTCATGTGTGCCATGGGTCTGTTTTTATTTCACAGTGACTAGTCATATACTGGAGTAGCTCTGTTGTTCATTATTTGTAACAGGTCCATGTAACAGTCAAGTTAGCATTCAAGCAATTATGGATGTGATACTATGATGTACTTTCGTTATGATTGTATATGCTTAATAACAAAGTTATTTTTCTTACACTGCTCTACTGTGTTTTGTCTTGACACCTGGTTTTGTGAAGCAAGTCATCTTTTTACCCAGTGAACAAGGAGACGAAGAGGTACATTTCTCTTGAGAGCTGGAATCTAGAATCTGGGTCAGCCACCTCCTGAGGTCTGGGTGTGGTCAGAGCATTTGAATCTGAATCAAGGTCTGAAGGCGCAGGTACCACTGCATGTGGGTCTCAGAGATCCATTTCCCTAGCTGAGATTCCCAGGGTGAGATTTTCAAACCGAGAACCCTCTAGACGCTCATTGGAGCTGCCTTAGGAGCTCACAAACGAGAGGCCTGTGAAGACTGAGTGCTCCCTGCCCCCAGCGCTGCACTCACAGTGACTCCATGTCCAACTAGTTTTCTGTTTGGGATTAGAATTCCATGTAAGATTTCCTCTGGAGGATGCAGTGGCTCACGCCTATAGTCCCAGACACTGGAGTGAAAGGTTCACTCGAGCCCAGGAGTTCAAGGCCAGTCTGGGCAACATAGCAAGACCCCATCCCTAAAAAAAAAAAATAAGTTTTATTAAATGTGGCACTTTCCCCTAGAAGGGCAGAAACCCCAGTAACCAGTCTGCCTCTTTTTGAATAAAGCAGACTTTTTAGAAAGAAAAAATTTCCTTTTAGGGTGGGGGGAAAGTTGATTACCTTAAAAATAAAGTTGGAGGGAGGAACTCTCATGAACTGGTAGCTAAAGTCTTCTATGTAAAGATAAGAGGAGGGAAATTTTTGCCAATTGGGCCATATGGGAAGTGGAGTCGTAGGATAAAATGGGAGCTTATTTCTAAGGGATTTTAGCCGCCCTTAGCAGGGCGTGTTTAGTGTCCTGAAGTTCACCTGTATTTATACATCTCACTTCAGTTAGTAAATATTTAAGTGCCTATTGCAATCTGGGCACTGTGCTATGCACTGCAGACACATTTGGGAGCAAAAACATCTTAATCCCTGTCCTGCTGGGGATTTTTGGCAAAACAGATAAGGATCCTTCCAGACAAAATAATCACATAAATATGCGATTACAAACCGCAATAAGCTACGAAGTATTGGGCGCTACAAGAGCCAATAAGGGTTCATGCCAGGGGAGCCCACCCTTGGCTCCGCGATGCACTCCTTCCCAGAGCCACACGCTCAAAGCAGCCAACAGTATTCACGCCAGCTGCACAGGACCTCGTGGCCCCTTCCAGCCTTTCCCAGACAGCAGCTTTACAAAGGCTCTAGGTGACATAGCAGATTATGGAAATCTGGGAGACAACTTCATGTATAATTTTTCCAGCCCTTAATTTAATGAACCAAAAGCTGGTTGAGCACTTACAGTCCTCATGGCCTCTTGACATCTCACTGTGCAGCTGATGGATAACGTCACGTGTTCCAGACTTGATTCTCAGCAAAATTTGAGGCTTGTTTCTTCTCAACCAGGACACTGCAGTTTTGATAAAGCTCGCTATGCTTTTGAAGCCCAAAACCTTGAACACCCCAGCTCGGCTCCATGTGCAAATTTCCACAGCCTTGCTCATGAATAGATGCAGGGTTACAGGACGGCCAAATGGGAAGTGGCGCTCAGCCACTGGGTGGTCCACAAGGAAAAGGCAACTCTGCCAAGATGTGTGGGTGATGGCAGTTTGATCGTAAGATCTGGGGAACTGGCGGAGGGGTGGATGAGTTTCTTTGGCTGCCAAAACAGTACCGCAAACTGGGTGGCTTGAAACAACAGAAATTTATTGTCTGACAGTTCTGGAGGCTGGAAGTCTGAAATCAATGTGTCAGTAGGGCCAGTGTCTTCTGGAGGCTCTTGGGAGCAACCATCTGATCCCTGCGTCATTTCTGGTGTTTGCCCACAGTCTTGGCATTCCTCGCCTCCAATATCATATGGTGTTCTACCCGCCTGCCTCTGCAGCTTCACTTGGTGGTCTCCAGCATTCTCTCTAAGTCTTCTGTGTACCTATTTTCTCTTCTTATCAAGATGCTACCAGTGGCCAGGCATTGTGGCTCACGCCTGTAATCCCACCACTTTGGAAGGCTGAGGTGGGCAGATCACTTGAGGTCAGGAGTTCGAGACCAACCTGGCCAACATGGTGAAACCCCATCTCTATTAAAAATACAAAAGTTAGCCGAGCATGATGGTGCATGCCTATAATCCCAGCTACTCGGGAGGCTGAGACACAAGAATCGCTTGAACCCAGGAGGCAGAGGTTGCAGTGAGCTGAGATTGCACCAATACACTCCAGCCTGGGCAACAGAGCGAGACTCCTTCTCAAAAAGAAAAAATAATTTTGAAAAGGTACTACTTGTTGTCTTAATGCAATATGACCTCATCTCAGTTTAATTATATCTGCAAAGATTACTTCCAAATAAGGTCACATTCTGAGGCTCCTGTAGATATGAATTTTGAGGGGACGCTTCAACCCAGTACAAGAAGGAAATTTTCTCCCTATTGACTTTTATCCTGCTTATTTCCTTTAATAGCATTTTTTTCCAACTTGAAATTCTTATTCACTTCATTCAACAAAAACATATTGACAGTGAGGATAGAGAGTATTGAATGGTACAAAGTTCCTGCACTGGTGGAGTATAGCTTCTGGTCCAGGAAGACAAACAGAAATACATGTATCAGTCATGGTTCTTGAGAAACAGCACCAAGAGACAGGGATTTATTTTCAGAAACTGGCTCATGCAACTGTAGATCTGGAAGTGTAAAATCTGCCAGGCTGGCAGGCTGGAGACAGAAGAGTTGGCATCGCAGTTGGAGTCCACAGGCTTCCTGCTAGAAGAATTCCTCCTTGCTTGGAAGGTCAGTCTTTTTCTATTAAGGCCCTTAGCTGATTGGATGAGCCACACCCACATTATGGAGGTAATGTGCTTTACTCAGTCTACTAATATAAATGTTACTCTCATCTAAAAAGTACATTCATAGAAACATCTAGAATATTTGACCAAATATCTGGGTGCTTTGGCCCAGCCAAATTGACAGTAAAATTAACCACCACACTATATGTCAGTGCTAAGAAGTGCTGTGGGGAAAAGTCCTTAGGGTAGAGGAGTGAAAAATAACAGAGGGTGGGAGCATGTACTTTAAATGAGGCCTTCTGGAAAGGTGGTATATGAGCAGAGGCCTGAACAAAGGGAGAAGTGAGCCCTGTAGATGAAAGTGATCCACACAGAGGTTACAGCCAGACCCCCAGGCAGGTCTGCTTGGTGCGCTCAAAGAGTAGCAATGGGGCCACCCATGTTGCTGGAACGGAATAAGTGAGGGAAAGTGGGGTAGGAGATGCCTTGCAGAGGGAGGCAGGGGCGAGGCAAGGCCTTAAGGCCCTGCAAGAGGACTTTGCATTTCCTAGTGGACCCATAGAGAGTTGCTGAAGGGATAAGAATGGAAGTAGGGAAATGCATTCAGAAACTACTGAAGCAGTGTACGGTCAGGTGCCAAATCTTGACATTGGAATCAATGGCAGATTGCATGTACAACGGTAGACCCATAAGATTATACGGGAGCAGAAAACTTTATTCGCCTAGTGATGTGATAGCCATTACATAACATAATTTATTTTTAAATAAATTTGGTGTAACCTAAGTGTACAGTGTTTACAAAGTCTACAGTAGTGTAGCAATGTCCCAGGCCTTCACATTCACTCACCGCTCACTCACCCACCCATGGCAACTTCCAGTCCTGCAGGCTCCATTCATAGTAAGTGCCATATACAGGTGTACCATTTTTTATCTTTATTCAGTATTCGTACTGTACCTTTTCTGTTTAGATACTCAAATACTCATCATTGTGTTACAATTGTCTGCAGTATTCAATACAATAACATGCTGTACAGGTTCATAGCCTAGGAGCAATAAGTTATACCATACAGCCTAGGTGTGTAGCAGGCTATGCCATCTAGGTTTGTGTAAATGGTACATCCCATGATGTTCACACAGCAATGAAACACCTAATGAGACATTTCTCAGAATATATCCCTGTTGTTAATTGATGCATGACTGTACTTGTTCGTTGACTGTCTGCACTATGAGAATTGATACTGTAATTGTTTTTTTGTTTTTGTTTTGGGGGTTTTTTTGAGACAAAGTCTTGCTCTGTCACCCAGGCTGGAGTGTGGTGGCACGATCTGGGCTCACTGCAACCTCTGCCTCCCAGGCCCAAACAATCTTCCCACCTCAGACTCCTGAGTAGCTGGGACCACAGGCACGAGCCACCATGCCCAGCTGATTTTTGTATTTTTTGTAGAAACAGGGTTTCCCGGTGTTGCCCAGTCTGGTCTCAAACTCCTGGACTCAAGCGATCTGCCCACTTCAGCCTCCCAAAGTGCTGGGATTACAGACGTGAGCCACTGCACCCGGCAGATACTGTACTTGCTTATCTGCTTCCTTGCTAGGCTAGAAAATCCTCAGGAGCAGGAACTATTTTTCTACCATATTCCCAGTGTCTGCCACAATATCCAGGACACAATAGGAGTTGAATGAATATTTATATAGTGAATTTAATTCAGTTAATGCGTTTAGTCTTCTCAAAATCCTGTAAGGTAGGTACTTTTGGTATCCTCAATGTATACATATCCTAAGAGGTAAACATTCATAACACGCAGGTGTATTTCAGAACATTAGTGTGCTGTGCTGGTTTAATCCCATCAGATAAACATAGCACAGACACTCAGCCCCACATTCTCTCCCACTTTGGAATCACACGTGACTTCACAGAATGGGCCTCCATGGTGCAGAAAGTCACAAGAAAATTGTCCAGACACAGGGCCTTTTGTTTCCCACCATCCAATTTTCTAATCTATGCTGGGTTGACAACCTTTCTGACCTCCTGCTATGAGGTGGCTAACAAGTATATAGTAAAACTATTAAGATGTTAATGGAAAATAGTAAAAGAAGAATGATACTAATATAATCACTGTTATAGTTGATTCCTAACACCCCATGCAGTCAAAAATCTGCAGATAACTTTTGACTCCCCAAAAACATAACTACTAACACCTTACTATTGATCGGAAGCCTTACCAATAATAAAGTTGATTGACACAAGTATTTTATAGGTATTATATGCTATGTTCTTCAAAAATAAGCTAGAGAAAATGTTATTAAAATCATAAAATATATTTACTTTAAGTGGAAGTGGGTCATCGTAAAGATCTTCATCCTCGTCTTCAGGTTGAGTAGGTTGAGGCTGAGGCTGAGGAAGAAGAGGAGGGGTTGGTCTCTCTGTCTCCGGTGGCAGAGGCAGAAGGAAGTCCACGTATAAGTGGATGCACCCAGTTCCAACCCATGCTGTTCAAGGGTCAACTGTACTTAGTATTCGATATGGCCCCAAAATAACTGGGAGTCTGTATTTGTCTGTTTTCATACTGCTATAAAGAACTGCCTGAGACTGGGTAATTTATAAAGGAAAGGGGCTTAATTGACTCACAGTTCAGCATGGTTGGGGAGGCCTTAGGAAACTCACAATCATGGTGGAAGGTGAAAGGGAAGCAAGATATCTTCTTCACAAGGTGGCAGGAAGGAGAAATGCTGAGCAAAGTGAGAAGACTTCTTTATAAAACCATCAGATCTCATGAGAACTCACTATCACAATAACAGCATGAGGGAAACCTCCCCCCATGATTCAGTTGCCTCCACCTGGTCTCTCCCTTGACACGTGGGGATTATGGGGATTACAATTCAATATGAGATGTGGACGAGGACACAAAGCTTAACCATATCAGAGTCAAAACTAAAAAAAAAAATAGGTTAAATAACATTAGCTAATAAAAAACATGCTATTGTTCAGGAAAGGTTCTTTTCTAGAAAGAATATGGTAAATCTTTATTAGTCACAGATCAACATATATTTCTTATAAAGCTTCATGCTAAAAGTAAGGGAACGTTAGAAGGCATGTTTTAATTCAAGTGTCTGCATAGAGATTAAATTAATGAGCTGCAAATATTAATCTGATGGGTGAACTTTGTTAAAGAATAAAACATAGACTGCCTTGATATGTAAATAACCAGCCATGTCATAAGATCAGCAGGCTTCAAATGTTTTTGACAATGACCCACTGGGAAAACATATTTTACGCGGTGATACAACATTCAAATGTATCCATATGCAATTGAGACATGTTTTACAATATTTACCTTTACTACATTGGGTGCACTCTCATTTTCTCTGTGCAATTTGCTTTTTTAAAAAAATCCTGGCTGGGCACAGTGGCTCATACCTAAAATCCCAGCACTTTAAGAGACTGAGGCAGGAGGATTGCTTGAAGCCAGCAGTTCAAGACCAGCTTGGGCAACAAAGTGAGACCCTGCGTAGCCCTACAAAACTAAAAGAAAAAAAAAATACCTGGGTGCACATCTATGGTCTTAGCCACTCAGGAGGCTGAAGCAGAAGGATCACTTGAGCCCAGGAGTTCAAGGCTGCAGTGAGCTCTGATCTGTGTCACTACACTCCATCCTGGGCAACAGAGTGAGACCCCATCTTAAAAAAAAAAAAAAAAGTCCTGGTCACAACCACTAAATTGACTTCTCGGGTAGCAGCCCACAGTTTGCAAACCACTTGCTTAGACTGATGTTCTCAAACTTCTTTGTGCATAGGAACCATCTGAGGATTTTATGACAGTGAAGATTCTGATTCAGGGGTCTGAGGTTTGCCTTCAGTGCTGCTGTTTGGGAACCACACCGTGAGTAGCAAAGTCTTCCCTCCCACAGGAGCATGTGTTCTGGACTTTAGATGGGAGCAGGAGAAAGTTAGATTGATTTAGAACTCTGACAAGCATCAGGAATTCACATATGGCTTTTATGTCTCAATTATTTAATCCCTGTGTCTTTGATGATTTAAAACATAGTTTCCCTGGGAAATGGCACATCTTAAGCCTTACCTCTCCATTAACATGTTAGCAGGCATCAGGTTGATAGCTGCTAAAGGGGAAGAAGATGTCTGGAGGGAGATTCTGGGTAGGGAGACTGGGAAGGTGACTCCCTCCCCCGCATGGGCCCTGGCCTTGCCTCAAGTTGCTAATATTTTGGAGGCTGGTTCCCCAGGTGAGAGGGCAGAAATGACGTCCATGCAGCACGTTGACCCGGGTAAGCTTCACTCACCTGTTCCCGCATGGTGTCGCCTTCACCAGCATCCCCAGGCGATTCAGGGACTCCTGATTCTCATCGATTCTGGCGAGGTGACAACTTAGGTGCTGAATCCGCACTTCTCCTCCAGCCTGTTTTCTGTGGCTTCTTATCCTCTTCTGTCTGTAGCATCACAACCACACTGGGGATGAGAGCTGGGTGGGAAAAATGATTAAATCAGAGGGAGAGTTGTATCTATAGTCATTTTTTGCTTTACAAATAGTTTTTGTGATGTATGTGGACAGATCAGTTTCCGAAGTCAAGTTTTGTTGGGTTTAAAAAAAATGTAACCCATGGACGTTCTTGGCTGTGTTCCCCACCACCCCCTCACAGTAACGTAATCTGCTGGATCTGCCCCAACCCATCTTGGACATGGCTATAGACCTTTTTACCCCAGGGCTCTGGAGATGATACACAGAATCTTACTAACTGCCATCATACCATGTAATTGCAGGACCATGTAATGTGAAAGGAACACTTCTCCCATGTACTGACAGGGTCATTTATTTACAGTTCTGTAAAACTCTCAGCCAAAACCAGCAGATCATATACACAACCACTCACAGGCGGGTAATTTGCCTTCTGGAAAAGAAAAAGGTGCACAAATCGAATTAGGCTCAGATTATTCAGAAAGGAAATAACAGCTGGAAAACATTTCAAAAAGTGGTCCCTTCAAAAGAGCCTTCCAAGAATACCAGCCAAATACATTTTTCCTTCAGGGCTTATTCTATGTGGCTATTGACCACGGAGATCCAATACTACCAGCCAGATTGACACAGGCTTTGCATGTCAATATTCACATGAAGTGGGATGAAGGTCTTTGGGTTGCTGAGATTATGTGTGTTCCAAATAAATGAAGTTAGCCCCCAGGTATTTATTGGCTTTTCCAGCTACATAGGCACCTTTCTACCAAGGATAAAATCTGTGATCTGTGTAGAGAACTTTTCTTGCTAAGTCTTTGTGGAGTAATCAGCAACTTCATTGCATCTAAGCCTTCCTCTGCTAATCCCATGATTACTGGACTCACAGTTTCACCTTGGTAGCTTATCTGTGGTCAGATGGTACTGGGGGCTGCTGCTATACTACCCTCACCCCACGCACACACACTTATCTTGCAAAGAGGTACACAGGCATCCCTCCCTCAGGCACTTCAGTTTCTTTCATGCCTTTTACTTGATTCCAGAAGTCCCCACTGAGGCCAAGAAATCTGAGTACTATTCTCAGGAGAAATTTGCTCTGGGGTCCCTCGGGGATAAAAGGATGGTGTGAGGGATCCTGGGTGCATGGAAGGGGCCTGAGGAAACTTGTTGGAATTGACAATCCTTCCAGTGTCTGCCTCAAGTCTGAAATTCTCACCACTCATTCCACTGCTTAGGTACCATTCACTCAGGTTACAGCTTTCAGTTACAAGAGCAGGTTCATCCATTAACCAGCAGGTACATGGAGAAGTTGGTCACTTGACTCCATATTAAGGCCCAAACAAAGCAATTTTGAGGGAATATGTGAAATATAATGAGGAGGAAGATAGAATTAATCTCAGAGCTAAACTTGGGCATAGCTAGATTCCAGGGAAGAGGGTGGAGTTGTAAAATAAGCTGAAACAACCCAGGAGCTTTGTTCTCTCAAAAGCACCTTCTCCTGTAATACAATGAATGGTCTCTCCACCACCAACATTGTGAATTTCATGGTTTTTGAGTCACTTCCATTACTAGCTGGGTGACCCTCACGTCATACTAGGGAACATGAAGACGTGAATTCCACCTCATTTGGAACAGTTTGGATCAGGGCTGTGTCCAGGTAGGAGCTGTACCAGGGCCTTCCCCATTTCCCACTCCTTTCTGACTTTAAAGACAGGGTCCTTGCTTTCTCCCAAATGGAATCTGGAGGTTTTATTTGTAGGCAGTTGTGCCAATCTGTCTCCTACCCTTAGTCACAAACTACTTAAGGACAAGAGTTAACTATCTTCATAGTTGCTGGAGACCTACAGCAGTACGTGGTGCATATTAAGTGCTCAGAAAACGTTAACAGAAAGCAAGCGGTTGCTAAAGATACAGCCACCAGTGGCCCTCAGTTACTTCCATTCACTTAGTTATTTAACAGATATGTATTGAATGCTCTCATATACTATGGTCAGCACTTGTCCCTGTCTTAATGGGATTGTACGTTTATTTATACATAGATTATAATCTAGTGAATGAAGTCTCAGATCTGTACTGTACATACTGAAGCCCCATCTCCTTTTTATTTCTTTTTCCTTACAGAAGTTTGCTGAGCAATCTTTATTTTACAATTTGCAACTGGATTCTTCATCCTTGATACCCCCTATTCTGGCTTTTACCCTTCTTAAGGAAAAGCAAGTGACTTTGCATACTGGCCAATAAGAGACAGCCTGTAATAGGTCTCCTATTCCCTCCTCTACGCTCAGTATCTATGAGCATAGATATGTGGGTTTCACAACCTGCAAGTCCTGCCCAGGAAGTGGAATTTTCCTATTGAACCAAAATTGTGTTTTAGACTCAAAGCTGAGGGCAAAATGCACTAGGCATCCCCATGTTCTTTTTTTTTCTCTGTCACTAGGCTGGAGTGCAGTGGCACGATCTTGGCTCACTGAAACCTCCGTCTCCCGGTTCAAGCGATTCCCCTGCCTTAGCCTCCTGAGTAGCTGGGAATACAGGTGTGCGCCACCACACCCAGCTAAGTTTTTGTATTTTAGTAGAGACTGGGTTTCACCATTTTGTTCAGGATGGTATCAATCTCCTGACCTCATGATCCACCCACTTCGGCCTCCCAAAGTGCTGGGATTACAGGCGTGAGCCACTGTGCCCAGCCAGCATCCCCATGTTCTTAAGTGAGCATCATCAAATAGTTTGAGAGCTGTCACCTCCCCAGGGAGCTTAGTGAGCAGCTCCTGTTCAGAACTGTGCCTCTCCCACCTGACCCCAGCTGTGGGAGAAGAGGACCAGGTTGAGGGAGATGTACACAGCCTTACAGAAAATACAGTATTCTTGATGACAAGTTTGTCCCTACTTAGAGTGTGGCTAGGGGAGAGGTACCCATCCCTAAAGCCAAGTGAGAGGGGGCTCCAAAAGTTTACTCATAACAACTTGGGGTGCCTTAATAATGTAAGAGGGCAGCATGTTCTCTGGCTGGATGTGTGCCAGGTCTATGTTGTTTGCCCCTGAAGCAAGACCTGCCACAAGCATTCTTGGGAGGATGATCCAAGAGTCTCCTCTTCACTAGACCTCCCCATGACCATGGGGAAGGAGAAAGGGGTGCTTGGCATGTGTGCCCTGAAAAGACGGGACATACTTATTCATAGAGATAACACTTGTTCCAATGAAGTCAGAAGCCTGGTGGGAGTAGCCTCTTTCACAGGGCTTCAAGGGATTGTGGATATTGCCCCTGGGGAGAAGGTGAGGCAACCATCTACTCCCTGATGTGTGAAAATGAAGGAACACAGAGGGGAAAGGAGAGGCAGGGACCCAATGCCAGGGACCGTTCCTTACTCTGATGTGTGCACAGCCACCAAAGCTGGCCCTTTTCTTCCAGCCTCTTGCCATCCCTCTAAAAGCTTGAATTAGCAGAGGCAGTTAAGCAGGAGGTAGAGGAGTGTCAGAACCAGACCTTTGCTTCCTTCCAAACAGCCAGGGCCACAGCCCCAGCCCCCCTGGGGTTGGGAGCAGGGAAGAGCCAAGCTTTAAATCAAGTTCAAGGCTCAGGTTCTAATAATGAACAGGGCTTGGTCTTAAATCTCAAAGGTGCCTAGAAAGTTAAAATTTGGGCAGGATTTCATGAAGGGAGCCAAGCCAAAAAAGAGAGGGTGAATTCATCAAAAGTTAAATCCGGTTTTGATGCCCAACTCATTTACACTGTTCAGCAAATCAGTTAGGGATGAGATGCATTTTTTTAAACTAGGACTTTCAAGTCCACATTATAGTGACTTGGGGTTTTACTTCAATTATTTTTATTTTTACGTGGAAGTGTATCTTTTCTTATCTTTTAAGTTTGCATGGGTTCAATGCAAGTGCCCACAAAGCTGTGGATCTGAAATTTTAGACACGTTCTTTTATCCTTTTGAGATACAGCATCCTATTGTCGTTACCACCATCCGTCAGAACTCTCAACTCCATTCTCAGAAGAAAAATGTCTCTGCCGTAAACATTCTGGTATTTCACAACTAATGAAATTCCTCAGGGAATGCATGTGACGAAATCCAGACATAGGCAGAAGATTTCCTTCAAATGCCATGGGAGAGTGAAAAGTGAAAGATGTTCATAGCAAACCAAATGTTGGGGTCATTTGGTTTCAAAATGGGAGGGAGAAACACATGCATGTGTGGATTTGTTTGCAGAGTCACAATTCTTTGACCTTGGGCCAATAATCAAATTACGCTGTTGGCATAGGGGATGTCCAAATTATCTCCATAATTATTCTTGATTGAGATGACTCATTCAGGGGCAGGTGGAGAGAGGTGTGGGAGGGAAAAATGGAAAATGGTTGTTTTAGCCAGTTTTATCTAATTCTGATTTGTAAGCTTGTGGAGATCTGTTCCTAACAGCATTAAAACACTCTATATGTATTTTATGATTTTGAAAATCTTTTAAGAATAAGTATTTAAAAGATGTCTTTTACATGATCTCTCTAAAATAATCTCACGGGGTAAGGGATGGGGTGGTAGTATAGATAAAACAATATTGCATGTGTGTTGATAATTGTAAAAGCTACCCAGTTTATAGTATTTTGTTGTAGCAGCCCCAACAGACTAAGACAATGATATTTCCTCCACTTCCGTATGAATGTAGGAATAAAAATATCTTTAATAAGTCTTTCAAAATTGCATGAGTTAAAAACAAAAAAATAAGTAAACAAAAAAGAAGAAATAGCAAAAAACCAAAATTGCATGAATTTAGTAAGAAAAAAATCACTTGCTTGTTATTGAATGAAAGTGCTATCTATTCTGAGGTAGAGGTCACAGTCCAGTATCCACTTGGGTTGCAAACAACATTCCCTTGAGGGGAAGTTCTGAGCCATCTCCCTTTCTACAACAATTGCCATTTTATAGAATGGGCTCTGTGCTGGAGAAACCAGAGCCAGACACTTTGGATGAAATGAAATCAATGCTCTGTCTCTGTTTTTCACTCTTCATTTTCCTTTCTTACTCATGGGCCCAGTATTGGTGGAGGAAGCTGAATTCTGCAACCTTCACGGCCATTTCTGGGCAAGGTCTTTCCTCTGGAAATCGTTAGTAGGTTAATCTTCTATTAATATTTATCTGGGGATTTGGCACATTTGTTTCCTGACTCTCCCCATGGCCACAGGCAAAAAGCACTAGGATTAGGTTTGGGCCCTAATGAAAAGAAAATTTCAAGCTCCAACAAGCTAAAAATTTTAACATGGAATTCTCTTTAGGACCCCTTCTATACTACCAGGCCCCATTAATATCAGCTTCTCCCCATTCTTTCTAGCCTTCAATAAAAGTGACATGGGTGAAATGGGACTACTTCCCCCACCTCATTGGCCAACTCAGTAAATTCCACTAAAATGAATTAGAGAATTTGAGTTTCATCAACAAACATAGTATCTACTGTGGGATAAGGGTTTCTCTGTTATTGTTGACTACCCAACAATTCTTCTTTCTGGTAAAAAGATAACAGTAAATCTATCTTTTCTTTGGGGAACCCATTTGATAGGGTTGGGATATCCCACTTCCAAGATTTGGACATGTGTATGACTCAGGCCTATCTACATGGTATCTTTGATGCCCAGCAGTGCCTAGAACACAGTAGGTGAATAGTTATTACGTAAATGAATGAATGTGAATTTCAGTTGTTAGAGAAGTTCTTGGCTACAGCGATTGATTCATTAGTGAGTATGTATCTCAGCAGTTCTCAAACTTTTTGATCTCAATCTACACCTTTTCATACTTTTAAATACTATTAAAGACCCCAAAGAGCTACCTTTTATCACAGCAAGCCATCTTTTCCACCACAAAGAGTGCTTTGCTTCATGTTCTGTCTGAGAGCTCCAAGTCAAGGTGCTGTCTTTCAGAGAATCACAAGTAGTTTCAGAATGTGGCACTCGCAACCTCAGAAGTCTCCAAAGTGAGTTGCATGGAAGAATGTAAAGAATTAATAAGCGGCTGGGTGCAGTGGCTCACACCTGTAATCCTAGCCCTTTGGGAGGCTGAGGAGGATGGATAACCTAAGGTCAGGAGTTTGAGACCAGCCTGGCCAACACGGTGAAACCCTGTCTCTGCTTAAAAATATATATATATATACACAAAAATTAGCCAGATGTGGTGGTGCACACCTGTAGTCTCAGCTACTCAGGAGGGTGAGGCAAAAGAATCACTTGAACCCGGGAGGCGGAGGTTGCAGTGAGCCAAGATTGCACCACTGCACTCCAGCCTGGGTGACACAGTGAGACTCCATCTCAAAAAATAATAATAAGCAATTTAAAACTTCCTTGGCACCCCAGAGAGCCACCTGATTTATTGTAGTTGTTGAATCTAATTAGAAGTGAGGGAAAAAGAAGGTAAGTCTATCAGCAGAACTGGCCAAAAAAACAAAACAAAAAACTTCAGGCTACAATTTCTGAGATAGACCTGGAAAGCCAGAAGTGGTGTAGGTGTGGCCTATGGCCCTTAAAATTGGACCTCTGAGGCAGAGACTGCTAATTGCCCCTAACTCTCTCCCTTAGTGTGTTTATTCCTGGTTTTCAGCTGGGTTCATGGCCATCCAAAATAAAGACTACATTTCCCAGCCTCCTTTGCAACTAAAGATGGTCATGTGACTAGGTATCAGTCACTGGATCTAAGCAAAAATTATGTGTAACTTCTAGAACATACCCTTAAAGGAAGCCTTTCCTCCTTTCTGCTGGCTGGAATTTGGATATGATGCTGAGAACTTAAGCAGCTGTTTAACACTAGGAAGTGGTTTATTCAAGATGGCAGGGTGGAAAGAATACGGAGCCAGGGCCCCTGACAATCATGGAGCCACTACCTCAATCACTGACCCCTTTCTAAACGGTCTGGGGAGTCATGCCCTACAAACCATAAATCTTCATCATATGGGTTTTATTTAGCCCTGTATATCGTGACTTACTTTCCAATATGACGCTGGCATAACAAGGAAGAAAATCAAAATGTTTTACCCCAAAATATATTTCCTTACCGTACCTTGAAATTGTCCTGCAAAGCCTCTTGTGGAAAACATCCACATTCTATGGAGATTCCCCTCTCCCCTTTGTTTTTCTTCCTTCCTTCCCAGATCTACGAGATAATCAGCTAAGAGCCAGGCACCTTTTTAAGCCCAATAAGATACAATCTACAACCTGTTCTCTCTGAAGTCTGCTATCTGAGAGCTTCCTCTGCACAATAAAACCTGGTCTCCACAATCCTTTATCTCAACCTGAACACTCCTTTCTATCAGTACCAGGTCTTTAGATAAACTCAACCAATTGTCTGCCAGAAAATGTTTAAATTTACTTGTAGCCTGGAAGCCCCCACTTTGAGTTGTCCCGCCTTTCTGAACAAAACCAATGTATTTCTTAAATGTATTTGATGTCTCATGCCTCCCTAAAACGTATAAAACCAAGCTGCACCCCGACCACCTGGGCACATGTTCTCAGCATCTCCTGAGGGTTGTGTCACAGGCCATGGTCACTCATATTGGCTCAGAATAAATATCTTCAAATCTTTTACAGAGTTTGACTCTTTTCATCAACAACTGCCTGCCTCTGGCCTTGTATGTAAGAGAAAAAGGAACTTGAGTCTTTTTTAACCACTGGAATTACTAGTATTTTGAGTTTTCTGTAATGTTCAGTCAAACCTAATCCAACTGTTAAAACTCTCAACAAACAAATGCTCTGCAAGTGAAGGTTAGCAAAGTCCTCACTCCAAAACTCAGCCTCATTTCTGGGATGGACTACAAACATTCTATAACCTGTTTCAACAGAAATAAGATAGTCATTCATCCTCTTGTCCTTTGCCACTTAACAGACCCCAGGGTTGGTGAGATACATTCGGAAAAGGTGAAGACTAGAGATATATTGCTTTTTTTGGTTATGGCATTGAATAGCTTGGAGTGGCTGTTTGCTCTCAGACTTGCTTTTTTTCTTGTCCAAAAGCTCTAATCTTGGAAGAGGAGGCAGTGAAATGCTCACACTTACATGTTTGAATGCTTGCCCTTTGGAAATATGCTTTTCCTGTTGCCAGCATTTGTAAGAAGAGACTGATGCTTGTCAGCACCGCCAGGGGCCTCTGGAAGGAACTGCACACACGCCTGGTAAGAGAAGAAAGGTTAAAAAAAAAGGCCGGGTGCGGTGGCTCACGCCTGTAATCCCAGCACTTTGGGAGGCCGAGGCGGGCAGATCACCTAAGGTCAGGAGTTTGAGACCAGCCTGGCCAACATGGTGAAACCTGATTTCTACTAAAAATACAAAATTACCTGGGCATGGTGGTGAATGCCTGTAATCCCAGCTACTTTCGAGGCTGAGGCAGGAGAATCACTTGAACCCGGGAGGTGGAGGTTGCAGTGAGCTGAGATCGCACTACTGCACTCCAGCCTGGGTGACAAGAGTAACACTTCCTCCAAAAAAAAAAAAAGAGAGAGACGTTAGCCCTTAGCCCTGCAGTTATCAAATGTCTGTGTGCCCATCAGAATCGCCTGGGCCAGGTGCAGTGGCTCAAGCCTGTAATCTCAGCATTTTGGGAGGCCGAGGTGGGCAGATCACCTGAGGTCAGGAGTTCAAGACCAGCCTGGCCAACATGGTGAAACCCTGTCTCTACTAAAAATACAAGAATTAGCCGGGCATGGTGGCCCATGCCTGTAATCCCAGCTACTTGGGAGAATGAGGCAGGAGAATCACTTGAACCCAGGAGGTGGAGGTTGTAGTGAGCCAAAATTTCGCCACTGCACTCCAGCCTGGGCGGCAGAGTGAGACGCCATCTCAAAAAAAAAAAAAAAAAAAAAAAGAATCACCTGGAAAGATTGTTAAAATAGATTGCTGGCTCCACCCTCAGCGTGTGAGATTCAGTAGTTCTGGGGGGTAGAACTGGAACATTTGCCTCTCTAACAAGTTCTATGAACAATACATTGAGAACCTCTGTATTAGACTTGAAATATAAATAATATGTAGGAGGCTCCCTTCCATATTCATCCTCTCTTTGACCGGGGGAAAGTGTAACCTGACAATAAAAACATGTGCCAATGTACTCATCCAGAAATAGAATTGAGGAAGAGAAGGGAGATGAAGAGAGAAAGAATGCTGCAGAATGCATCTCATTTTAAAAAGCAGTGACAGTGGGAGGAAAACAGTTCTTGCCAGGAGCACAGCCAGCGGGGCACAGGCAGGCCTGTGGAAGGCAAGGCATGAAGTTGGAGGGGAAGGAGGAGTTTGGGGAAAGAAAGAAGCTAGGTTTTACTGTGCTGTTGTGAAAAAGGTGGGCGGAAAAGTGTAAAATCAATTTTTTTTAATGGCATGCTTCAACAAATCTCCGTCCTAGTATTTGAGAACCAAGTTACTGTGAAACCATGTTTTGGCAGAAGCAAACACAAATCCTCTCTGTAAAATGTGCCACTTGAAAAATTAGCACATGCATCAAGGCTTTATAAGCATCAATCTACTTAAGTCAATCAAGCGACTAAGTAAAATATATTATTATGTTCAGATCTTATGTGTGGGCAGATAGTCTTCATTCTACAGCCCTGTAATTTGCTGGTGGGATAAAGAGTTATTGGAGGATTCTCTCAAACTTTTCAAAAAATATGTCAGGGGAAAGAAAACAAATTTGAATCTTTCCAAATTTATATTAGGGTCTCACCAGTTCAGGCAGTATACACGTACTGCTAAATATTTTCTTTTTTTTAACATAGAATTCCTGCCAGGATTATATTTTGTTTAGTTTTCATCACCTTCATATCTTGTGCTTTTTTTAAGATGAGGAATATTTGACAGATTTACTCAAAAATGTTGGTCACATTAAACCAATAATTTGAAATTCTTGTTTCTTTCCAAGGAGAAATCATGTGGACTTCTACCTTGGTCTTACATCAAAAGGGGTTCCCATTTCCAGGTATATTTTGGACTAAAATATTCACAAAAACTCATTCTTTTAATGAAGCTTAACATGATGATTAAAATTTTAAAAACATATTTTTAGATGCACGGTTGACTTGACGGGAAACTAAGGGGATTATTTGGAGGTCAGAGATGCCTGTAATCCCAGCTACTCGGGAGGCTGAGGCAGGAGAATCACTTGAACCTGTGAGGCGGAGGTTGCAGTGAGCTGAAATCATGCCACTGCACTCCAGCCTGGGCAACAGAGTGAGACTCAGTCAAAAAAAAAAAAAGAAAGAAAGAAAGGAAAGAAAGAAATGACAAATCCAAAGAGGCCAGTAGGAACTTGAGTTGGTATTTGCCACTGCATGTCTGCTAGTCCCTTGTTATTTGGAGCCTCCATTTAAATAGACATGTACATGTGTCATGTGTCTATGTACATGTAAATGTACATGTGGACTGGAAAGAAAGCTTGGGACAAAACCTAGATGTTATGAGTTGAATTGTGTTTCCCAAAATTCGTATGTTGAAATTCCAGCCCACAGTACATCAGAATATGACCTTTTTTGGAAATGGGGTTATTAAAGATGTAATGAGTTAATTTAAGTTGAGGTCATTTAGGGTGGACTGTAATGTATGTAATGTAATGACTGGTGTCCTTATGAAAAGGGAAAAATATGGACACAGAATGTAAAGATGAAGGCGGAGATTGGGGTGATGCCGTCACACCAATAAATACTAGAGATCGCCTGCAAACCCCCAGAAGCCAGGGGAGAGCATGGGACATCCCTCAGAAGGAACCAACTCTGCCAACGCCTTGATTTTGGACTTCAAGCCTCCAGAACTGTGAGATGATAAGTTTCTGCTGTTTGAGCAACCTAATTTGTGGCACTTTATTATCCCAACCCTAGGAACCAATATAAGGGAGGAAACTGGATTTAAGCCTTCATCCAAAGTCTGGATACTCAAAGTACAACATGCTCAATGGGTAAGTAGGGGTGAAAACATCCACAGAGGAGCCAGTGAATCCATAGGCATCACCAGCCTGACTTGAAACAACTTCTGTGACCTCAAATGGTCTGCAATGAAAATTTAGTTTCAAATAATCCCAGGCTGATAGTGTTCCCAGGCACCTGGCAGAAGCAAACACAAATCCCTCTGGATGCACATACTTTAAACTCAGGCCTCCAAGAAAAGTCTCACGGATACATTTCCAAGAAACATGAGCCCCTCGTCAAAAATCATTAAACACAGGAAGAAAAAAAGGAGTAAGAGTTGATGGAAGCAATAAAGTGCTGAAACGAACTGCAAAGAATGCAAATATGGAATTATTGGATACACCATCGACAATAAGTATGTTTAATACAATTTAAGAAAAAAAGGTGTTGAAAAAAAAGCAAGGAACATGGAACTATCAAAGTCGATCAGACAGATTTGGAAGAGGACCAAAAACACTTCTCTAAATGAAAACTATAATTATTATTTTAAAATGAAATGGATGGTTTAAACAGCAGGTAAGATACAGTAGAATTGGCGAACTGGAAAATGGATTTGAAGAAAAGTAAATTGAAGACCAGGAGGCAAAGATGAAAAATATGAAGGAAGAGACATATGGAACAATATGACAAGGATGAAAATGAAGCTAATTGGAATTCTAGATGGAAGCATTAGAAAGTGACAGGGCATGGCTGGGCGTGGTGGCTCACACCTGTAATCCCAGCACTTTGGGAGGCTGAGGTGGGAGGATTGCTTGAACCCAGGAGTCTGAGACAAGCCTAGGCAACATAGAACACATCTCTAAAAAAATTAGCCAGGTGTGGTACTGTACTCCTGTAGTACCAGCTACTTGGGAGGCCAAAGCAGGAGGATGGAGTCAGAGAGGTCAAGGCTGCAGTAAGCCATGATTGCACCACTGCACTCCAGCCTAGGCAACAGAGCGAGACCTTGTCTCAAAATGAAAAACAAAACAAAACAAATAGAAAAAGATAAAGTGACAGGGTAATAGAGAATGGCAGAGAATTTTCCCGAATTGTTGAAAGACAACATTTCAGATTCAAAAAGCCAAACAAAATGCAATTAAATGGAAAGGAGACACACTCATATATACACCGTAGTAAAATGGAAGAACACCAGGAGATCTAAAGACGCAAGTGTAGGAAAGAATAGACAAAACTATCCTGATTTGCCCAATATATAATAATCTATGTTTAAAAAACCAAGAGATCATAACAAAAAAGACACATAAGGGATTGCAATAAAGTGACCAGAGACAAGATCAAATTACAAGCATCCATAGTGTTGCCATGTACCAGCCATAAGCAATGAGAAAATTATTTTTAAAAGATTCTATGCACCATAGCAACAAACAATATAAAGGATCCAGGAATAAAGCTAACGAGAAAGGTATGTGACCTTTTTGTAGAAACTATAAACCTTTCCCAACAAACATTTAAAAACAAGCTAGACAAATGGCAATAAGTACCATGTTCTTTGATAGATTCAATGCTGTAAAGTTTTCTATTTCCCCAAAATTGATATATATGTTCAAAACAACCCCAAACAACATTTCAACAGGATTTTCTTGGAATTTGACACTCTCATTCTAAAATTCCTACAAGAGAGTAACAGCACAAATTAGTCATGCCAATTTTGAAAACAAAACAAAAAAGAAAGATTTGCTCTAACAAATGTTAAAACATAAACATATTATAAAGCCACCATAATTAAAAGGGAGTAATATTTTTATACCAGTAAGTAAGCAAATAGAAAAGTCACAGATAGAATTAGGAATCAGGGGCCGGGCGTGGTGGCTTACGCCTGTAATCCCAGCACTTTGGGAGGCTGAGGCAGGAGGCTCACTTGAGGTCAGGAGTTCAAGACCAGCCTGGCCAACATGGTGAAACCCTGTCTTTACCGAAAATACAAACATGAGCTGGGCATTGTGGTGGGAGCCTGTAATCCCAGCTACTCAGGAGGGTGAGGCAGGAGAATCGCTTGAACCTGGGAAGCGGAGGTTGCAGTAAGCCAAGACCATGCCACTGCATGCGGTCCAGTCTGGGTGACAGAACAAGACTCCATCTCAAAAAAAAAAAAAAAGGAATCAGAAATGGACCTATGTGTGTATTAAAATTTGGTATGTAATAAAACTGGCACTTCAAATCATTGGCTAGATCATTAATAAAAGTTGTTCGAATATAGGCTTTCCATTTGGAAAAACTAAGTTTAGTCCTTACTTCACACCACTAACATGGGTTAAATCCAATTAGATTAAATATGAACATAAAAACTCAAAAGTATTAAAAGAAAATGTTATATAAGAGCCTATGTAGAATAATCTTGCTCTATGTGAAGGATTTTTAATCAACCCATAAAATATTAAAAGCCATAAAGAAAAATATTTAAATTTGACTACCTCAAAATGTAATACTTTTATTTAATAAAAGAATTCATATATCACAATAAGGAAAAAACTATTTTATAGAAAGAAGGGCATAGTAGGCAAATCAGGACAGGATTGATGGGTAAACAGAAGAGAAACTTAGACTCTAAGAATCAGAGAAATGTAATTTGTTAAATTGAGATAATTTCACCCAAAATTAATGCTGAAGTTTTAAAGTAATAATAATAAGAGTTGATAAAGGCAATGGGAAGAGTGGATGTTGGTGCTGGGTACATACACTCTGGAAGCACAATTTGACTCTATTCATACTTTTAATGCATATGCTCTACTACCTGGCAATTTCATGTCGTAGTATCTATCTTTAAGAATCTTATATGTGTGTACTATGAGGCATGCACAAAGATGTTCAATGCAGCATTGTTTATAATAGCAAAAAAAAAAAACCCTGGAAACAAAGCAAATGTTCATTAATAGGAAATCAATTGTATAAACTGTAATGTATTCATTCTATAAAATACTTCTTAAAATAATAAAGCTGATCTTTATGTTCTGACATGGAAAGAGCTCTAAATCATATTTTTAAATGGGGTCATGGGGAGAGAAAGCAATTTGAAGATTTTGTATTATTTATGTAAAGATATTGATAATACAATAACATATATTTTCAAGATAGGAAAGCAAGTATGTAGAAAAAAATCTAGACAGATATCATTACTTCTGGGGAGTGTAGTTGGATAGTGTGGAGGAGGGGAGTGTTGGGGAAGTGGGGGAAATGACTTTATTCTTATCTGTAATTTTTTATTCATATAAGGAAAACGTGTAATTTATTTTTAATTGCAAGCAAAATATGAAAACTTTTTTTACAGAAAAGCCTTTAGATTCATTCTTTTCTGCAACCATTCAATTTCCAGTAGACTCTATTCCAATCATGAGCTTCCTAGGTCCCTTATGAAGTGTCCAGTTTACCAAGATTCTACTTACATACATCTTTTCTCATCTTTATGTGCTATGTAAAGCTAAATAAATCTGCTCATTGGAAAGTGCTAAGAGTGGCAGTAAATCCAAAATTAATATAGGGCAGTGGTCTTTATTTATAGGTGTAATATTATTCTGTCTCTATTTGTCCACCTTCAACTCTACATTTCTGAGGGTCATAAGCTTTGGAACCAGAGAGAACTCTGTTAATTTCGCGACTTTGGAGCCCAGATGAATTACCTAATGTCTGTAAGTTTCAGGTTCTGCATTTCTGAAAATCAGGAAGGCTCCTACTTCAAAGCCTTGGTATACTAGATAAGACATTAAAAGTGAAATTATTTAACATAGTGCCTGATCAGCAACGTTCCTTTCCCCTACTGGAGTTAGTGGGAGGCCTTGCAAAAGTCAAGCATGCCTCATAGCTGCGTGAACTTGTGGAAAGTTAATTCACCTCTCTGAGTCTCAGTCTCCTCAACCGTGGAATAAGAATAATGACATTTTCTTGATACAGGTTCCTCTAAGTCACAAATGTAAAAGACAGCAAGCTCAATATGCAGACCATATGGTCATATCAATCTTTGTTTCCCTTCCTTTCTCCGTCTTCCCCTCTAGCGTCTCCTGCAGTTCCAAGCTGACACGGCAGATGGTGTAGTTGAATCGCCCAGGGAGCCTCAGCACATCGGCCTCAGTCACCTCTCCACGAGGCAGCTGCCCCAAGCTGCATTCATTGGGACAAACCTACCTTCCTTCTAGAATGTGAGTCAGATGCGGCAGTGGTCCTGCAGGCGGCAGCAATGGCAGTGTCACAACACAGACAGATTTGGCTTCAACACCGAACCGCTTGGGGGCTCTCATGGATGCAAAGTGTGTCGTTTCCTTGTGGAAGGACAGTGAAGGCAGGTGTTTGCTGCTCTCCTGCAGGCTCTTGGGCATGCTTCAGAGGTACTTCTTTCGGGGCCAAGCTCTTCTCAAATTAATATTCTGTCCGTAAGGGAGATTTTGTTAATTACCTCGGTTAAATGAAGCTTTTCTTAGCTTTTGGAAACAGAATGTGTTGGCTCTCCATTTTTTGGTCTGTTTGAGTGAAGGAAAGTTGATGTCCTAGGTTGGATGCAAGACTGGAATAGGATATTCAGAGGCAGCTTCTTATAGACGACCACCTTTCCGTAACACCATTAGAATTATATGAGCTTTAATCCTGCACCTAACTTTCCAGGGTTTCCTCCTCCAAGAAGCTGGGTTAGCACTTGACCAACGACAAACAAGTGAAGGGCTTGGGTCAGGATACCTGTGTTACAGCTGCAGAATGTCAAGCACAGGGGCAGTGACTACAGCTTGCCAGGGCAGAGCCCACAGAAGTAATATTCCAAAACAATACATTTCCATGTAATTCCAGCACAGCAGAATGGCTGGGGGCTGCAAGTTGCATTTGAACAGCACTTCTCAACCTTATCAGAACTAATGCCCCCTTCATAACAAATACTGTGTAACTCTCCCCTCTAGTATCCTACAATGAGATGTGCAGATACTACAACTTGTCTATGCACATATTTAATCCCTCTAATGTCCTTGCAGTAATATAAAGAATAAACGAAAGCAAAGTCATTATAATGAATTAATATGTATTTCCATGTGTGAATATGCAGACACAACTATGTTGGAAGCCATAAATAGTCTGATGCTTATGTCTGTTCACGGCATTATCCTAAATATCATGGCCACAAATCCAAATTAAGTGTTGGTGACTCAGGTACCATGCACTGCATTGAATGACTCAGTAAAATTCCAACCAAATGTAAGTATAATCTTTCTTTACTTTACGTACAATTATTATAGATAAATGCCATAAAAATAAGTTGCATTTATATGCAAAACATAGGTAGGTTCTAGGCTCCCTAATAGTTGTAATAGCCACCCTTCCTACACACACAGACACACACGCTTCCTAAAAAAAAAACCCTGGAAGCAAATATGGCCGCTCTTGAAAACCATTGGTATGGAGGGCTAGATAGGGCCGCAGGGCATGAAGAGGACCTGTACCTGCCTTCCAGAACTCTTAGGTTCTCCAAGTGATTACCCAAGACCTTTCCAACTGCCAAAATCAAGACCTTATTAGTGTAATTATGTAACCGATGCCAGATTTGATAACCATAAAGTAAAGACCTATCGCTAGGGTGACTCTGCCCTAGATTCCTGTATGATGATGCAGCTATTGTCTCAGACCTGGGATGGAACAACACTGCAACACACCAAAACCAGCCTGGGAAATGCAGGCACAAAAGGACACCCGGTTCATTTCCTAAGCCACCCTCCACTACACTCCATCGGGACAGGCTTCGGAGGAAAGGCCTGGACGCAAGATCCTAGCAGGCCCTCATGCCACAGGGCCATCCCAGCTCTGCTCCAGCCACTGGGATTATTTGGTGATCAGGAGTATCGATGGACCACTGGTTTAGGCTCTAGTTAATTGAATATTCTGGTTACATGACAGTTAATTCACAGTCCTCTTTGCTTTGATCCTTATAAAACTTTCCTAAATTCATGTGTTCACCCTTCACCAAAACAACAATGTTTACTTAGTTGGAAAGATTCCTTTTTCTTTCCTCTATTTTACAAATTCCTATAATAGTGTTATAATACTCTGATATTAATAGCAATGCATTTAGTAAACACACAGCTCTAGTTTCCTGGCTTAATGCATAGTACCTACTAGAGAATGGAGCTTTCGTTTTATGTTTAAGCATACTGTAAGGTTTCAAGCTTCTGTTTCTGAGCCATTTTCACTACAAAGAATGAAAGTGCCTACGTAGGCATCGAAGATTGTGTTTAATGTGGAATTTTTTTTTTTTTTTTTGAGATGAAGTCTCGCTCTCTCACTCAGGCTAGAGTGCGGTGGCGCGATCTCTGCTCACTGCAAGCTCCGCTTCCTGGGTTCACACTACTCTCCTGCCTCAGCCTCCCAAGTAACTGGGACTACAGGCGCCTGCCACCACACTCAGCTAATTTTTTGTATTTTTAGTAGAGACAGCGTTTCACCGTGTTAGCCAGGGTGGTCTCAATCTCCTGACCTCATGATGTACCCGCCTCAGCCTCCCAGAGTGCTGGGACTACAGGCATGAGCCACTGTGCCCGGCCTGTTTAATGTGGATTCTAATCTCAGGAAATCTCCTGAAAGAGTAATTGATTTTTTGGTTTCAGTCATTATGAATTTTTCTACTAAGTGTGTTGTGTGCTGTTTTAGTTGAGGGGCTTTGAAGAAGCAGATGCAAACATGGAATTCAATGCATTCTGTTAGGGAAAAGGACTGAGGAAAAATGAAGAAGGAGCCAGGAGAGTTGAGAGCTGTCAGGCTATGCAGGTGTAACCCCAAGTACTTGTTAATGTAATTAATTATGTAGCCAATCCAATACTGACTAAATCTATAAAAGTGAGTGCACTGAAAATGAATCCTGTGTCTATGAGCACTAAATTGAATACACTGAAGAGACTTGGTAAAAAAAACAAGTAGTCACTGGCCGGGTGCAGTGGCTCAGACCTGTAATCACCTCAAGTGATCCCAGGGTGGATCACTTGAGGTCAGGAGTTCAAGACCAGCCTGGCCAACATGGCAAAACCCCATCTCTACTAAAAATACAAAAATTAGCCGGGCGTGGTGGCACATGCCGGTAGCCCCAGCTACTTGGGAGGCTGAGGCAGGACAATCACTTGAACCAGGGAGATGGAGGTTACAGTGAGCCAAGACTGCACTACTGCACTCCAGCCTGGGGCACAGAGCGAGACTGCCTCAAAAAAAAAAAAAAAACGTAGTCATTAAAACATATTTTTTTAATTAAATCAGAGATGGCCAAGATTACTATAAAAGTTTGGGGGACAGTACTTAAAATTTAGTATAATTCTACACTTTTATTCTGTTGCAGTGTCTCTGCAGTTTAAAGAAACCAAAACTGGAAATCATTGTCAATGGATTAAGGATGTGATTTGTGCAAAATAGACGATGCAAAGCTCTAATCAGTAGATCCCATCAAAGAAAAAAGATGATAGGCTTATATTTTAAGATTGGTTGAATATACACTTCTATGCTTTAAGCTAAATGAAAATGTTTTCTTTTTTAAAATCCTGTGTTTGATGGACTTTCTCAACTAACCAACCAGCTACTCCTACATAAGGGGCTTCTTTTTTATGTTTTAAACACAGTACAACTGCATTTACCACTAATGTTTACCTGTGTGACAATAATAGAAAAAATAAGAGGTTCCTGGGATGAAAGGAGTGTGTAACGATCAGTTCAAGGTTGGAGTTAGGTCTTTTCATTCAGTAATTTATTCAGAAGAGTTTTAGAACCTTGCCAAAATCATAGATGGCCTGCTTTGATTTCACATTTATGTTTGGCAAGACTAGATACAAACACACACACACACACATTTATTATGTGGCAGAAATTTCTGGACCCCAAGTGATAGAGGTCAGGCAAAGGGGTTTTCTACTGTCCCCTATATTCTCTACCAAAGACCTGCTAGGGAATATTCAGCTATTGCCTACATTACATTTCAACTGTCTGCTAAGGAAGAATTAGTTTTAAATTTTGATTCATCCAGGCCCACCTCCAACCCCAGGCTATTTCTTTTGGCTAATTCATGCATGCAGAGGGAACACAAGGAGTTTGCCTAAAACTCTTCACTAAACTTCATGGGTACACCATAGTGACTTTTCCACAAAGGGGAGATTGTCTGGCCCTTTTTAAAATCCCTCCTGAAACTTAAATTATCGACTATTGTAATATCTGATCATAATTATCTTTCTTCATTTGATACAGGATAATGCAAACATGAAATCAGCAAGCAAGCACAATTTCTGGAAATGATAGAGTCCCACCGAGACTTGGCAAACAGGCCGTCCGTTTTCCCCTTGTCGCACAGTGTCACAATGCCTCTTCTACAGATGTGGCCCCATGAGCTGTGAACTCCTTGAAGACAAGGACTAGAACAGTTCCTGGCACAGTCCATGTTGTATATAGGTGGATCAGCTGAATGAATGCACTGCTTTTATCGAAAAATATACTCATCACCATGCAGAATAGACTCGAAATATAACACGTTATCCCATACTTAACTAAACCTGTGGCTTATTCACGGTTGATGGCACCTCATGCCATGTAGAAAGGCTGGAGAATGTCCAGCCAAGAATGATGCTGTAAGCAACTAAAAGAGAGATGCCAAGACTTCAAAGGATAGGACTTTCCCATTTAAAAAGAGAAAGCCCAGAGCAAGGAGAGGATAAGTATAAAAAGAATGTTATCTCTATAGGAGACATGGTCTATAAAGCTCATGAAGCGCATTGCTTGTAGGCAGACAGTGGTTCTCAGACTTTATGAAATATCAGAATCACCTGCAGCCTTGTTTCAACACACTCTTGGGCCCTTCTCCAGAAATTCCAATTGCACAGGCCAGGGTGGATGCCTGGAAAGCTGGATTTTTTTTTTTTAAACAGACTCCCAGATGTTGCTGATGCTGCCATGAAAACATTATTTGAGAACAGTATCGTAAGAGATGGTAAAGGCTGGAAACCTAGTTTCTTCTAAGATTTTAAATTAATTTTTAAAATGATATAAGTGAATTATTTTAAAAATTTGCATCACAAATGTTCTCAAGCATGCACAAAAGTAAAAAGACTCATAAAAAACCCACACAGCACGCATCACCCCACTTCAAAAGAACCAATTTACCACTCTTGTTTTATATATCCCCCATCACCTTTTTTTTGCCAAAATAGTTTAAAACATATCCCAGACATATTAATTAATCTGTAAAGATTTCAGCATTTATTTCTTTTTTGTTTTGTTTTGTTTTATTTTATTTTGTTTTGTTTTGTTTTTTGAGACGAAGTTTCGCTCTTTGTTGCCCAGGCTGGAGTACAATGGCGCAATCTCGGCTCACTGCAACCTCTGCCTCCTGGTTTCAAGCTATTCTCCTGCCTCGGCCTCCCAAGTAGCTGGGATTACAGGCACCCACCACCACGCCCAGCTAATTTTTGTATTTTTAGTAGAGACGGCGTTTCACCATGTTGGTCAGGCTGGTTGAGAGCTCCTGACCTCAGGTGATCCACCCGCCTCAGCCTCACAAAGTGCTGGGATTACAGGCACGAGCCACCGCGCCTGGCCTTCAGCATTTATTTCTAACAGATACGGACTCTTTTTAAATGTATTTACGTATTGAGGGAAGCTAGGACGTTTGCAATAATTGTTTATAAGACTGTAAGAGCCAAGGAAGACCGGGCTGCGTGGATCCCAGATTCTGACTGACCCAATGTTATTTTGACTTCTTTTTATTTTGGCAGTGACCACTCTCTGCTTCTAGGCCTTTGCTTAGCCTGTCTCCCCACCACCACCACCACCACCACACACACACATACACACACACACACACACACACACACAATCTTGTTAACCCTTCCCACCCATCTCTTCGTATCCAAATACTGCTCTCCCTTGGAGACATGTCCCTTCCTCATAGAACCTTCCTCCAACAGTAAACCACTCATCTCTCTGACACATAGCCCAGCCTTATGTCTCTCCTCACAGGGATCTGCAACTTTCTGCCTTCTGTTGCCCGGGGGACTGTCCCCGGGGAACGGCACATTCCTGGAAGGTGGCATGAGGAAAGGGTTCCGAACAAGCTCAGAACAGCCCACAGTCCTCTCTTCTCTGAAGGACATTACAGTTCCTCCGGGTTGGAGACTGGAGGTAGAATCTTCATTTCCAAGAAATGGCCCTGGATGCCAAATGATTATCCACAACCCTACAAGCCCGGTCAGATTCCGAGTGTGGGGGGCACATGCTGTTGACATGTCTCACTCACTGATGGCTGCCACCACAGTGCAAACCCAGGAAAACTATGGTTACAGCCAGCGTTTTGCCCAATCACCGCTCGCTGAGGCTTTTCAAGGAAGAACTGGGTGGAAATTGGCTAGGCCTGTGGAGGAATCTGCAGGTGGGGCAGGGGCAGCGGGTGACGGGGAGGTGGAAGTGGAAATGCTAAGAAAGCTAAATATTGTGGTTAAGTCGGAAATGTGGATTTCTGACCCTTTTAGGAGGAAGAGGATGTGGCTGAGTGTGGCACTGGGGCACGTGAATGCCCACATGCAGAGGGGATGCCTGACAATTAAACCACCCATAAAGCAAGGCATTATAAATGGCTGTGAGTGTGGCCAGCATTGACTTTGGGCAACAGAGGTCCGGATTTGCTAAGCCTCACGGGTGAGTGAATGATGGGAGTTGGAGGCAAGCAGGTTACCAGAGATTCCTCAGTGCTCTGGGGGAGGTGTTTTCAAGCCAGCAAAACCAGCCTTGGTGAGACCTGACCTCTGAATAGGACAATATAAAAACCCACAAAGAGACTTTAGCCTAGTTCTCTTTTTAAATAAAGTCAGGCGGGCAGGGGCAGGGGGATTCCCATTAGAAAGTTTTATGGTACTTTTGTAGTAGATTATGAATTATACTTTGAAACTACACAAAACAGTTCAAACACAGTGCTTCCTGCAGCTAGAATCGCAGGCTGTCAGCCACGGCTCTGCTCACCTCCCCAGCTAAGCCACCTACCTTCTTGTGGGGGACACAAATCGCCCCCTGTGGTCTTGTTGCCCTGCCTCACCCCTTGAGAACCTTCTTTCTTTTCTTTCCTTCTTTCTTTCTTTTATGTACATTTAGTTCCCACAGGCTTCCTTTATCAATATTTCAATTGGTTGCTGCTGACCTATACTTGAATCCAAATATTTGCCCTATTCAGTATGAATTGTTCATTCAGCCAAATGCTTGATTATGTCTGTGCTCTTTTGAGCAAATTGAATGGGCTACTTGACTATGTAATGCCGATATAGCCTGGTCATTAGTAATGTTTGTTAGAATTGACCAGTTGCAACAAGGAAGGAAAGGGAGAGAAGAAGGAGGTTTGTGTTCAGTTTTCCTTCCAGAGCAACCGTGGTGAAGAAAACGAAATTATGCGCTTTCCAGGGCACAGTTCTAAACTGCCTTCCTGTTCTTCCAAATGGGCCCGGAGTCTAATATGAATCAAATGGGTCAGGGTTCAAAAGAGATGGATGCTCCTGAAGCTCGCAAGTTTATGTATTCATTGGGAAACTTCCCCCTGTAAAATGAATATGGTTTTTTAAAATGATGACTGGCCTTCTTATTTTTATTGTTTAAATCAAGACACAAGAAATAAAATAAAGCTAACTACAAGACTTGCTCTTGGTTAATATTACTCCCTGCACTGATTGTATGACATTTCTTCCCATATTCAAACTAACCTTTTATGAATGTCAAAAGCCACATGACTGGACAATTTTTAACTATCATATGTTAAACTATAATTCACACGTTAGGGGAGGAAAAGCCTTCTCCTCTATCCTCTCATGTTCAGTGACTGGGGCTCTGCAAATTAAAGTTACAAAAGATAAGGAAGAAAAAAATAGTCTGTTTATACTTGCAGTGCACATACATGCTAGAGAACTCAGCGATGAGTAACTCAAAGAGGTTATTAGAATTCAGGGGTTGTATATTGTGTCTTAACAAAGAGCAATAGATTGTGGAAAAGAGGCTAAAGGGAAAAGGTTTGGGGCTTGTGGGGAATGCTAAGTTATGGAAAGGGGATAAAAAAGTATGGTAAATAAGGGTCATTTAGTACGACCCTTGTCAGACTCTTATCTGTTTTTTGTTGTTGTTGTTCCTGTTGTTTTTGTTTTTGTTTTGAGACGGAGTCTCGCTCTGTCGCCCAAGCTGGAGTGCAGTGGTGGGATCTCGGCTCACTGCAAGCTCCGCCTCCCAGGTTCACACCATTCTCCTGCCTCAGCCTCCTGAGTAGCTGGGACTACAGGCGCCCGCCGCCACGCCCAGCTAATTTTTTGTATTTTTAGTAGAGACAGGGTTTTCACCGTGTTAGCCAGGATGGTCTCGATCTCCTGACCTTGTGATCTGCCCGCCTCAGCCTCCCAAAGTGCTGGGATTCTGTTATGCAGATAAGAGTCATCTCAGGTGATAGGAGTGTCTCAGTGGTTCTCTTCCTGTTATGGAAGAGTGAGATACCGTTCCAACAGATGTTACATTTACAAAGGGAAAATTATGCCCTGCTTTTTGACAGAAATGGAGAGAGCAGAGAGCAAATTGCTATAAGTTCAAAACAGTCCTTACACCAAAAGGGCATATTTTGGGGTGCCATACTCTGATTCTTTTCAATACAACAATTGTTTGCTGACTACCTACGACATACACAGTACTGAGTTATGTTATGGAAACACTTCATGCACAACAAGGGTTAAAATTTGGCCCTGACCCAAGGAAGGAAACCAGCACAGATCCAGGAGAATTTTGCCAGGAACAAGAGTGGCTTTGAAATGTAGATTAATTTTTCCAGTGCTCCAGAGCAGGAAGTGGTAGTAAGAATGTACCTGTGCACTGGCGTTTGCTGTTGAGGACTTCCTATCTTATTGGCAAAGGCAGATATGTACATAATGTAGAAAAGATAGGAATGAGAATACTTGGGCCAAGGTACCAAGTGAAGTAATTGTGGACCAAAAAAACAAAACTGAATATGAATAGAAGGTACCCTTGCCCTCTGGGGGCTTACAGCCTGTTAAAGGAGATAATTTATGGACACAAATAAATGGTATCTAAGGCAGACTGCTTAAAGGAGCAAGCAACAAGGTGACGTGGGCTTTCAGGGCTAGAAGAGGTCATGTCCAAGACCACTGGGTATGTCCAGCCCACATTTTTTAAAGCCTTGTTTGAAACTCATGGCTCTGAAGCTCCTTCAAGCTCACATCATGTGTATTTTAAATTTGTCTGAAGAATTTACAAAATTCTTTAAACATCTTTCACATAACTTTTTTATTACAACAGGATTCGCTGCTTTATTTCCCTGCTTCGATTACACTGGTTGCAATGCCCCGTTATATAAAAGAAAAGAGATGGAGGGAAATGGTTATTTATTAAGCACCTACTGTGTACCAGCCCTTGAACTTGGTAGGCACTTTCAACTTTGTGTCCCACTTATTTATGAAGAAAATTTTCACTTGCTTCTCAGTTCTGCCTCATTCAAGATTCCCCATGCCTCGTAATCCTAAGTTCCTCTTCCCAGAAATCCCTGCTCACCTCCCTGTTGGCAGAGGAGGGACCCTTCACACTTACCATGGTGTCACTTGCACCAGCTCTTGCTTCTGGCTGAGCAGCCTTAGAGTTTCTTAAACTGTCAACATTACTTGATTGTTAGGATTATTTCTAAGATCAGAGGGTACAAATCCTGTTTTGACTTTTCTCCAAGCTTGTTTCCACTGAAGGGTTCTCCTCCTTCCTGTCCAGGTCCTCTAAGGCTGTGCTCTCCTAGCTGAATCCACACATCAGCCCTCTCCGGAGACCTGCTGGATGGTCCTCACCGCTGTGTCATTTGAAAGCGCTCTTGGCCTTTGTTTCCTCCTAGAACACACATTGTCCTGCAAAGAGCATGTGCTTCAGGTAAAATTGTATTGGAATCCAGCTGTGTTCCTCACACACTGTGCAGCATTGGTAAATCCCTTAAGCTTCAACACATGTAAAAACGGGCATAACAATGCCTGCCTCACCAAGCTGCTGAGGGGACTAAAGAGGTAACGTGTCAAAGCACACAGCCCAATGCTCAGTCCATAAGTTGTGCTTATTAATATTAGTTTTCCTCCTAATATTAGTTTTCCTGCTTTTTGGTGGTGAGAGATAGACAGGTAGGTAGGTAGGTATGTAGGTAGATAGACAGACAGACAGACAGACAGATAGATCGCTCTATGGCTGGGCACAGTGGCTCACGCCTGTAATCCCAGCACTTTGGGAGACCGAGGCGGGCGGATTGCGAGGTCAGGAGATCGAGACCATCCTGACCAACATGGTGAAACCCTGTCTCTACAAAAATACAAAAAATTAGCCGGCTGTGGTGGTGTGCACCTGTAGTCCCAGCTACTCGGGAGGCTGAGGCAGGGAAATTGCTTGAACCCAGGAGGCGGAGGTTGCAGTGAGCCGAGATCACACCACTCCAGCCGGGCGACAGAGCAAGACTCCATCTCAAAAAAAAAAAAAAAAAAAAATGCTGTATGTAAATAGTATGAGAAAGTTGCATTGCGGAGAAAAGCTAGCCATTGCTTTCAGCTCTGATTTGAAGGAGTAGAAGGAGGCTAGCATTTCTGGACAGGAGAAAGGCAAAGCTCTCAAGCTGGAGTTCTAGCTCACTGTGTTGCATCCTAGCTTACTGTCACACAGAATGTCAACTCTCTGTGCCTCAGTTTCCTCGTCTTTTAAGAGTATAATGATATTATAATGCCAGGGGCCTTATAGGACTTTCTGGAGAATTAAGTTGAGAAAATATGTGTAAAGCTGTAGTTTAGTTCCTGGTCATAGTGAGTGTTCAGTGAATGTCAGATACTATTTTTATCCAATGCTAAATATGTGTCATTGTTATAAATATATCATTTCTTTTATATGTATATTTTAAAATGTATATATTATATTCATTTACCAATGAGAGATCAAAATAATTTCGTTTTAGTAGTGAGAAGGTCACGCTGACATCTGGCGTTCTCCCTATGTTCAAGAACACCATACAGTAAAGGCAAGATATTGAAGCAGCCTATAGATGACACATTTGGGAAGGAGAGGTAGGGAGGAGAATGGGGTAGGGAGAGAAGAAGGAGAAGGTATCAAATGAGTGCCTCGGAAATATATTTTGTAATATCTATCAATGATCAAACTGTTATTGCTTGAAGATCTTAGGAAGAAAAGGATTATACAAACAAAAAATAGGCCAGGCACTGTGGCTCATGCCTGCAATCCCAGCACTTTGGGAGGCTGAGGCAGGCAGATCACTTCAGGCCAGGAGTTTGAGACCAGCCTGGCCAGTGTGTCAAAACCCCATCTCTACTAAAAATACAAAAATCAGCTGGGTGTGGTGATGTGGTACACACCTGTAATCCCAGTCACTAGAGAGGCTGAAGCACAAGAATCACTTGAACGCAGGAGGTGGAGGTTGCAGTGAGCTGAGATCGCACCACTGCACTCCAGCCTGGGCACCAGAACAAGACTCTGTCTCAAAAACTAAACTAAAATAAAAATAAAAATAAATAAATAAATATTGCTCTAATAAGGCCATATTTTATATATATTATATAATTTATATAATAAATCACCCATATTCATGATGACTGTAATGCCCATTACTTATAATGAGGTTAAATAATCAATTCTAAAAATATTTGTCTAGCCCCTATATTAGTTTTCTAGGGCTGCTAAAATGAAGAACCACAAACTGGGTGATTTAAAGACAGAAATGTATTACCTCACAGTTCTGGAGGCTACAAGTCCAAAATCAGGGCATTGGCAGGGCCATACTTCCTCTGAAGATGAAGAGACGGATCTGTGCTAAGCCTTGCTCCTCACTTCGGGTGGCCTGCCAGCCATCTTTGCTGTGCCTTGGCTCATAGACGCATCCCTCCAATTCTTGCTGTGTGCCTTCACATTGTCTTCTCTCCATGCACATCTGTCTCTCTGTCCAAGTTTTCCCTTATTATAAGGACACCACCATATTGGATTAAGACTCACCTATTCCATATGACCTCACCTTAACTACTGTAAAATTACATCTGCCATGACCCTATTTCTGAGTAAGGTCACATTCTGAGGCACTGAGGTTAGGACTTAAACATATCTTTTCAGGGGAACACAAGTCAACTCATAATAGCACCTATTTTCCAATACCCACCAAGCAAATTGCAATTTGGAATCATGTGGAATACTTTGCCAATATAATATAATATAATAATGTTTCTAATTTTAGGACTAAATCATTGTGATTTATTAATATTAGTGATGTCACAGCAGAAAGTTCTAATTTAAAGAGGGAGTGCATAACTAGATTCTGCACAAATTATTCTCTTTTAGTGTCAAAATACCAATGCCATATCTAAAAATGGCACCATTGGAATAAGGGAAAGGGGAGTAGGGTTTGCAGTGATGTGTCCATTGCATGTAATCCTGCATTTAATGGAGAGTGCTGTCTACACTGTGTAATCATTGTGTCATAAAAACAGGAAGGCTCACAAGCCAAGCCAGCTGGTGGGATTCTAACCTTTTGCAATCACACAATCACACACACACACACACACACACACACACACACTATAAATAGGAAAGGAGAAGGTCACTCTGCTTACTGAGGTGGAGGAATTCAGCAGCCAACACAAAAGAAACTTTCCCTGAGAAGATTTGCAGAGGAGGCCTGGTGTTTCCCAGCTATTCAATACCTGAATGTGTTTTCATGTTTTCAAGTCAAAAAATAAGGGTCTTGATCAGGAACACACAGGGGAGGGGCCACTTCAACAGTGACCAAGCCCGGCGAATTTTGACCAAAGGCCAGAAAAATATTGGTTTTCATGTTGGCGTGATGGATTATTTGCTAAAACACTAATATTATATTAATTAAGGGAGCTATTTTGCCTTGCTGATGAAGAAAATTTTTTTTTGTAAATAACGTGCTTAGCTTTAACAATGATGAAGTTAAACATATGCAAATTATCTGATGAAGTTGCAATGACTCGATGTAAAAAATACATCTGTTTCCCATTGCTGGTATTTTCTAAAAGGTCAGAGCTACTTCTACTTGATGTGTGCAGGCTGAATATAATAATCTTTGCTCAGAAATGCACAGAGTATTTTAATAGCATGCCTAATATCTACCAATTTTGAAAGTTTCACTTAAAATTATCACTTTAAGTGATAATTAAGTTATCACTTAAAATATCACAGAAGCCATAAATATTAAATACTATATGAATTCACATAAAAATATAGGAACTGATGCATCTTAGGGCTCTTCCAATGTATGGAATGCTTTTCCAAGCATTTAGCTTGCTTCAGTACTTGGGTATTATTACCATCCTTTCCTCACTCTGAAACTTGCAAGTCACTGTTTATTTCTTTGCCCTTGACAGATGTTATCTTATTTCATCCTTACATGTGGGTTTTACCGTCCCCTTGAACAAGGAGAAAACTAAGGCTGAGAACATTAAAGTAGCACGATCATGGCAGAGGTGAGATTTTTAAAGCCGACCTGACACCAAGTCCCACACTCTTTCTGTTGAACCTCCATACCGCCTTGTTGGTTGTTTTTTGGTTTTGAAAGAAAAGAACAATCTGGTTTTATTTGTTTTTTACTATATTTATGCCATCACTGGAAAGCCCTGTCTTGCCTGAACCAGACTGAGGTTTAGAAATAAACATATTTCTGTTGGTCTTTCCTATAAGGTATTTCTGTCTGCGTGTGTGTGTGTGTGTGTGTGTGTGTGCGCATGTGTGCATCTGTGTGCGTGTGTGCGTGTGTGTCTTTCTCTCAGCTTGTGCTCAATGATTGAACACCATTTTGGATCCAGAAAGACCTATTTGATTCATTCATGATTCACTGACACATAACCCATGTGCTGTATCATTTTATATAGAACATAGACATTGCAGCTAGGATAGCAACGCCTGGTGATGTAGACTGTCTTCTTTACATACAAATTGAGGTTGAGCCAATGTAAACACACTTGACCCTCTGGATGTTACAAAAAAAGCAGCTCCACCCTCAAAACTCAAAGTATTGTGTTTCCCCTGCATGCACTAGTGGCTTGGTCCTGCATTTGCCACTAACTGTGATTTTTCAGTAACTCCCTCGGGCCCCTCAGCCTCAGCTTTCTCACTGGGCGCTTCTTACTATCTGAATCTCACTTCATAGGATTGTTGTCTCAAATGAGAAAATGTGAAGGAAGAATTTTTTCAAGGTTAAATTCCCCAGTGTGCTGTAGCTTTAAAAACGATGATGAATCCTGTGATTTGAGCTCATCGATCTGGTGCTACCCTGGCCAAGGTGTTATGTCAACCACCCACTTGCTCAGTCTGTGCACTTCAGGTTTTCCTGTTCCCCAGAAACTGTGACATGCGTGGTGCCCTTCAAAACTCATGTTAGAAAGCGTGGATAATAAATTATTCAGGGAACAAAGCCCGAGCTCATTGAAAAGCTATTGCTCTGTGGGTAAATACAACCCCACTGTGTATTAAACAAAAATTAAACCCCATTTTCTTTTTTATAGTGAAGTTGCCATTAATTCAAATCCCGAGAACAAGGCCCTGGACACAGTTAATAGTCCGCAGCCTGGCCAGCCCGGGCTTTGAAAGCAGGGAAGCCTTCCTGAAGTGCTGCTTGTGCCCAATTATAACTCACTACTTACCATCTTCATAATTTAAATCTGTCCACCCCTTTGGGGGGGGACATTTTTGCTAATCAAAGCCATGAATGCACCTTTTTCCTTTTGACAGCATTAAATTAAAGCTAAATGGTCGGTTTTGAATGAGTTACTGTGAAGAATAAAGGCATTAATGAGGTAATTTCATTATGGAGACTCATCCAGGCCTATGTGAAAACGAGGGAAGTAAGTGGAAAGGAAAGCTGCTGAGGAAATTAGGGTTCCTTCCACCCTAATTAATGTTTGGGGGCATTTAGTACAGGCACCAAATTAACTGCTCCAAAGAACTCTCATTGAAAAAAATACATTGTTGCCCTCCCTTGTAATTAGAAGACAGTACAAGGAGAACACTCTGGGAGTATAAAGCCAGCCTTTAACTTATTCGGCTGGCCGCAGAAAACACACCATTATGGGGCTGGAGTTTAAGGAAGCACTAGGCAGACAATATAGGATTGTTTAGGTCCTTGGACTCTGTGAGCTGTAAACAGGTAGCCTCTGAATGAGGAATTATGAGACTCCTGGGAGGCCTGGCTTCCCAGCAAAACAGTCTTAAATGCATCTAAAAGGAAGAAAGAAAGGTGAATAGGCCCAGCGTGGTTCGCAAAAAGAATGCTCAATGCTTGTCTTAAGTGATTACGTGATGTTGCGCCGGCCCCTCTCACTGAGTTATCTTTACACTGCTTTTGTCTCCTCTAATTGGAGCTGATGAGGTGCTAATTGGAGGCCTTTTTAAAAAGCCCACTACTTTAATCATTGGAAAATCGAGGGAGGCTGAGGGAGTGGAGTTAATGAGAGAGGGGGAAGAAGAGAGAAAACTTCATATAGTTAGCTTGACAAAAGTGAAGCTGTGGTTTGTGTCTATCTAGGAGGGGTGAAAGGGAAGGTTTGAGGGGAGAATAAGGGGAGCTCAAGATGTTTTATTTTAAAAATCTTTCTGCAGCATCTTCAAGGTCAGCTGGAAGAAGAAGAATCTGGTTAGTCTGGCGGTTTCTGTTCTTTAATTCTCACATTAGGCCTGAATTCAGACTAAAGCCTTGATTGTCCAGCCCTCCACTCTCCTTCAAAATTGAAGGAAGAAATTATGTGGAGTCCGGCGTGCCTCCCCTGACCCTGTTCCTCTTCTCAGAATGGAAGTTTTTCTTGAACCCTTTGGATGGGTTTTCGCTGCTGCTTCTGGTGGCAGTGAGGACTCTTCATCTTACACCTTCCTCTGTGTCACAGGCGGGGAGTGAAGCGTGGTGGTCATGTCTTCAAGGGATATGAACTGGGGGAAAGAAAACAGAATTGACTTACCAACAGTGACTGTGAAGTTGGGTGTGTTCTGGCTTGGGGTTGCTTTTTTGTTTTCCTTCTCCTTTATGCTGTTCTATGCTTTCCAATCTCTAGAATGAGCCTGTATATCATCAGCAAAATAAAATTTTGGCCAGACGCGATGGCTCATGCCTATAATCCCAGCACTTTGGGAGGCTGAGGTGGGTGGATCACCTGAGGTCAGGAGTTCAAGACCAGACCGGCCAACATGGCAAAAGCCTGTCTCTACTAAAAATACAAAAATTAGCCAAGCGTAGTGGTGTATGCCTGTTAATTCCAGCTACTCGGGAGGCTGAGGCATGAGAATCACTTGAACCAGAGAGGCAGAGGTTGCACTAGTGCAAGACAAGATCCTGCTACTGCCCTCCAGCCTGGGCGACAGAGCAAGACTCCGTCTCAAAAAAAAATAAAATAAAATTTTAATGTATTTATTCAAGATCACTTTGTTACTTTAAGTAGCAAAGAAATAGAATGGAGTGTGTGGCAGGGAGGAGAGGTAAGATGTGGAGAAAGTGGACTTCTAGAAACATCCTCTCAGGGGCACCGAGCCTGGGTCGCCTGATCTTGCTATGCAGCAGGACCCGTGGAGTGTCAGGACACCACGGACATTCGGAGAGAAGCATCACACCTGAGGGTTACACAGGCTCCCACTCAACTCTCCATTCCCTGGCCTCGAGAGGACTGATAAAGTATTTCCAGAGTATCTCGGAGGATTTATAAAGTATGCCACAGGATTTCGCCCTTTATATATTACCTCATATTGTGTATAATAACCACCACGTCTTGAAGGTTAATTTCCCCATACACTCTAACCTACTTTAGGGCAATGACCCTGCAGTTTGTCTTCCACTCCCACCTCAGTGCCCAAGCTTAAGTTACCTTTTCCACACTGCCCCAATGTAAAATCAAGCCACACGCTGTAGCACATCAGCCAAAGAAATAAGAAATTGACATGACACGGTTGGCCTGTAAATACGAGCATGTGACATGGGCAAAACCTAGTGGGATCGAATTTTATCCTCGGGAAATGAGTTGACACCTGCCAAGTGGTGGGAACAGTGCCTGGCACTCAGTTAGGGGTCAGTAATTTAAAGCTGACACAAGGTGACTGAGAGTGAGAGAGAGAAACCTGGGAAGCAGATAGTCTTAAAAGTCAGAAATGATTGTGCAAGGCGAGAGAGTCAGCATTTGGTTTTGAAAACTGTAAATCTACAGAAGAGTTTTGTGTAGGGTGGATACGTGGAATGAACATGTTGTATGCCATTCAGAGATTGAGAAGGCAGCCTGCCAGCATCTGAGCTCTATCTCGGTAAGTGACACAGCACTCCCCACAGAGAGAAACTTAGGATATTGGCACTAGAAGGAGCATTACAGATGCTCTGGCCCCAAACCACTGTTCTGCAGATTAAGTGATGGGCTCAAAACCATCCAGGTCATGGAGAGTGGCCAAGTCTGCAGCAGATTCTAGGTCTTTGACCTACCAGGCCAGTGCTCTTTTTCTTTTTCTCTTTTTTTTTTTTTTTAAAACAGACCCAGGCTGGAGTACAGTGGCACAATCTTGTCTCACTGCAACCTCCACCTCCAGGGTTCAAGTGATTCTCCTGCCTCAGCCTCCTGAGTAGCTGGGATTACAGGCACCCGCCACCCAGCTAATTTTTATATTTTTAGTAGAGATAGGGTTTCACCATGTGGGCCAGGCTGGTCTCGAACTCCTGACCTCAAGTGATCCTCCCACCTCGGCCTCCCAAAGTGCTGAGATTACAGACGTGAGCCATGTGCCAGGCCTGTTTTTCCTAATAGCACACAGACTCACAGGATGAAGAACTTGCCAGCCTCCTCCTCTGAAGTTTCTGAGTATGTTAGATTAGTACAGGAGACCCCATTGTATAGATGCATATATATATACATATATATGTATATATATATGTGTATATATATGTATATATATACACATATATGTATATATATACACATATATGTGTATATATATACACATATATGTGTATATATATACACATATATGTGTATATATACACACACACACACACACACATACATTTACACACATATATGGACACCTAGACATACACGTCAACCCCAAGTTCAACCTGATTCACTCAGTCACTCCTGCACTCATGCATTTAGCATCCAGGAAATCTTGGGATGCCCACAAAGTACTAAGTCCTGAGCTGATTGCCAGGGATACGAAGGTCAGCAAAACCTGACACAGCCTGTCCTTGTGGAGCTTATTGTCCAGTGCATGGGACAGACATTGCATAAAGATTTTCACAAGGATTGTGTTGATTCCTGGTGCTATGTTCAATGCTGTGGAGAAGCACCGAGTAGACGAATACGGTCCTATTTACCGAAGACTCCAGGTGACACTGAGGCAGGTGCTTTGAAAACCCTGAGCTACAATCAGCAGGCAGCAGAACCTCCCCTCCAGCTGCTATGAAAGCAGCTTCTAATGAGTTAATGAGCAGCCTGAGGATGGAGGGCGACAGGGAAGGTGGGGGGAGGCGGAGGGGACATAGTAATCTGCAGAGCATTAGCAGATGCTTCAGCAGGAGGCTGGGGAAGCTATTTGCCAGTTGGCTGCAGCTTCTGAAAGAGCAGGCAGAAGGGTCAATCAATGTGGCCTTCATCAGTTCAGTGACCATATTTTTAAATGATAATAATATTTAAAAAGAACATGTAATCTAACAGTTTTTTTGTTTTACAAATTAATTTGATAAAATAACTTGCACAAACACAAAAATTAAATTGAACTTAGTTATACAATTATTCAATTGGCTCTACTGAAAAAAAAAAAAAAACTTTTATATGAGGTCTGGGGCACATAGGAGCCAGAAATAAAGATCTCAGCATTTTAGCTCGACAGGGGGATTGGAAGACTATAGAGCCATACCTCTTAATTTAATAAGGAAGAAAGGAAGATCCAGAAAGATATGTGACTTTGTTATAGGTCATGCCAATGGCAAGATTAGAGAATAGGGCTCCTGGTTGATAATTCGGTGCACTTTTTTTTTTTATTTTTAATAGAGGCAGGCTCTCGCTCTGTTACCTAGGCTGGAGTACAGTGGTGTAATCATAGCTCACTGCAGCCTCAAACATCTGGGCCTAAGCAATCCTCCCACCTCAGCCTCCCAAGTAGCTAGAACTACAAGTGCACACCACCATGCCAAGCTAAGTTTTAAATTTTTTGTAGAGATGGGGTCTAGCTATGTTGCCCAGGCTGGTTGCTCAGTGCACTCTTGAGTGCAGCATGCCACATACTTTGATCCATGTACTGGTCAGCCACACGCTTATGATACACCCAATTAAATACACGAAAAGCTCCTGCATATTGTTACTAATAAAAGAAATGCAATTTAATACTCAATAATATACCAATCTTCACCCAACTTGGAGAAGTTCAAAAAAGCAAGAAAACTGGCAAGATTACTGGGATTGCATTAACAGGACTCAGGAGGCAACTTGAAGTGGCTTCTACTAGAATGGTTTTGGCATTATCAAGGATAATAATTGGCACGGACTGAAATCCATCAAATATGCTAAAATCCATGAGTTCAAAATGACGTCAAACAAACAGAAAAACAATGACAGCCAACAACAAGAAAAATAATGTTATTTTAGGAGGATGCCTGAGAACCAACTCTGTAGTTTAAAACTAGTTTGTTTGTTTTTTTTTTAAGTAAAAGCATTTTCCTGCTTATACTGTACATCAAAGTTAATAAATAGTTGATGAGAGGAAATTACTTTTTCTAGAAGCATCCCACTAATAAATGAAGAGGACATGATGGAATTAGAATGTCACCATTTTATCAAACCTAATGAAATAACGAATCTAGGAAATGATGGTCAGTACCTGCTCATAACCAGGCACGATGCGCCTCCTAATGGAAGTTCACATTGCCCTCTGCCTATGAACTATTCTTGCCAAAAATTCCAACTGGGTTGGCCAGCGCTTCTGATGGCTCAGCATTCTCACAAACATGGCCTTTATCCGGGCCTCTGAGGTTCTCACTTGCTGTTTTGCAATAAACTCCTAACTGATCCTTCAGCATCTTATAGCCCTCCAGCCTCCTCATGTCAAATCACCGGAGTAATCCATGTAAAATGTGTGTCTGTCTGCAGCTCCCAGCTGCTCTAACTGGTCAGGCCCTGCTGTGGGTTGAATTGTGCCCTCCCCAAGCACGTTCAAGTCCTAAGCCCTGGTACCTATGAATGTGACCTCATTTGGAATAGGGTCTTTGCAGATATAATCAAGTTAACATGAGCTCATAATGGATTAGGGTGGACCTTAATCAGTGAGTGGTGTCCTTATAAAAAGGAAATTTAGACACAGAAACACAGAAGGAAGATGGCCGCATGCAGACGAAGGCAGACATTGGAGTGATGCAACCACAAGCAAGGAAATGATAGAGATTGCTAGCAAGCACCAGAAGTGAGGGGAGCTACCTTTCTAGCTTATCTGCAGAGGATCCGTCCCTCATACCCTATGTCAGCTCCACCGAGTCAATCACAGTTCCTCAAGGGAGCCAGGCTCTTACATCTTTCTGACCTTTGTACATATTGCTCCCTTCGCCAATAATCACTGTCATCCTCTCTGCTACTCAGATGCCCCCTGGTCTTTGAAATCTTAGCTTTCCCACTGGACAGAATTAAAGTTTTTATGGGACCCCAAAGAACTCGTGCCCACCTCTTCCTTTATGTTTTCCAAGCAGCATTTTAGTAGATTCCCACACCAGACATGAGCTCTGCCACAACAGGGAGAACATCTGATTCTTTCCACAATCCCAGTGCCCAGCAGAGTAATAATCATCTTAATATGAATTAATATTAATAATAATATTAAGCAGCTAATGGAATTGTGTGATTCCTAAGTTCCAAGTACTGTTCTAAGCCTTTTGCATGTATTGACTCAGTTAATTCGCATAATTCTGAATCATTATTCCCACCTTATAGATGAGAAAACAGAGGCGCAAAAGGTTAAGTGACTTGCCCAGCATCACTCTCAGTAAATGTTGGAGGTGTGATTCAAAGCCACTCTAGATTCAGAGGTCATGCTTTTTTTTTTTTTTCTTTTTTTTGAGACGCAGTCTCGCTCTGTTGCCCAGGCTGGAGTGCAGTGGCGCAATCTCGGCTCACTGCCAGCTCCGCCTCCCAGGTTCACGCCGTTCTCCTGCCTCAGCCTCCCGAGTAGCTGAGACCACAGGCGCCCACCACCACGCCCGGCTAATTTTTTGTATTTTTAGTAGAGACGGGGTTTCACCGTGTTATCCAGGATGGTCTCGATCTCCTGACCTTACGATCCACCCGCCTCGGCCTCCCAAAGTGCTGGGATTACAGGCGTGAGCCACCGCGCCCGGCAGGTCATGCTTTTGACCACTGCTCTACGGCCTCTCCAGAGGTAAGTAGTGTAGGTGACCAGAAGATTGGATGGGGATAGGGAGTAGGAAGTAGGGGATGAATAAATGAATGAATACGCAATACCTTCTCTTCCTAAGTGTTAATATGTAAATCTAACCAATCCATGGTTCTTTGTTTTTCAGGTTACCAGGTGCAAACCCCAGAGTTGGAAGCACAATTTGAGAATGCAGGTAAGCGACGCTGAATGGAATGGCAAGGGAACCCAGTGGTTTCTGTGTGATCTGTGATTCACCCACGTATGAATCCAGTTACTGAAATTGACCTTTTGTCCACAGTGCTCTCTTCCGGATTCCAGTGGCCATGCTCCTGACTCCTCGATTTTTATCTCTTGCACCTTTTTTCACCTTCCTGCCCTTGACAACTGTTCAGTTCTTCTTTTCAAGCTTGCTGAACTGCATTCTACTTAATTTGGACCTAATTCAGCTTTGCTCATTTTCGTTTGAGTTTTCAACAAGATATTGACTAGGTCTATTAGCCTGGTGTTTTCTCGAAGCAATGTATGTGCATTTTAAAGTTTTTAGTATCCAGACCATTACTGAAGTGCTACAAAATTAAGACACCATTAGCAACCGCCCACTAACCCCACAATAGCTCTTGAAGAACTACCATTTGGTGTGTTTTTTGCCCTTGCTCTTTATAGTCTTGTTTTGAAAATTATGGTACAATACACATAACACAAAATTTACCATTAGTGACACTTAGTAAGTACATTGACAGTGTTGTGCAACCATCACCACTATCTAGTTTGGGGTTTTCATCACCTCTAAAGGAAACCCTGTACCCATTAGTCAGTCTCTCCATTCTCTCCTCCCCGCTGCCCTTGGCAACCACCATCTGCATTCTGTCTCTGTGGATTTGCCTATTTTGAATATTGCATATACACGGAATCATGTAATATGTGGCCTAACATGTCTAGCTTCTTTCACTTAGCATGTTTTCAAGATTTATCCCTGTTGTAGCACGTATCAGTACTTCATTCCTTTTATGGCTGAATAATATCCCATTATATGGATAGACCACATTTGTTTATCCTTTCATCAGTAAATGAACATTTGGGCTGTTTCTACCTTTCGTTTATTGTGTATAGTGCTGCTCTGAATATTTATGTACAAGTTTTTCTTTGAACATCTGTTTTCAATTCTTTTGGGTATATTCCCAGAAGTGGAAATGTTCTAAGTGAGTAACTATGTTTGCATTATTGAGGAACAGCCAAACTGGCTTCCACAGTGGCTGCTCCACTTTTTATTCCCACCAACAAAGTGAAAAGGTTCCAGTTTCTCCACATCCTCACCAACACTTGTTATTTTCCTTCTCAAAAAAAGTATAACCATCCTAATGGGTGTACCATGGAGTCTTTTTAAAGCATAGATATCATTCTTGAAGTGCTTCTTCAAGTTCACGTACGCATGCAGCATCCAGAGATTTTGTAAAAGTATAGATTCTGCTGCAGCCAGTCTGCAGTGGGATCTGAGATCTTCCCGGGGGTGATGGTTCTGCTGGTCCACTAGATTTGTGGAGCAGCAGAGATCACATAGAAAGATGATAGCAGCCTTTGCTTGAAACCCTCTGGTCACTTCCCACTGCAGTTAGAATATACTTCAAACCCCTTTCCATGGTTAGCAGGTCCCTGTCAATCCTTCCAGCCTCCTCTGCCTCCATTCTCCCACTTCTGACCACACTCCCTTCATTCTGGGCTTCTCTTCTGCTCCTTGAACATGCCATGTTTTTCCCGCCACTGGGACGTTACATTGTTGTCCCTCTGCCTGGGACTCTCTGCCCCCAATCTTCACTGAGCTGCCTCTTTATCCCTCAAGCTTCAGCTCCAATGTCTTCCCAACCAAAAGGCTTCCCAGAGCCCTCTACCTAAACCACCAAGGTTTCCTGCCTACCAGTCTCTCTATCTCACTCTCTGGTTTTTGTTTATTTGCTTTTACAGCACTTACCAATATCACAATTTGAAATTTTATTTTTAAAAGCTTGTCCATAGTTTTATTGTCTATCTCTCCCCTCTGGCCCATAAAACACTACGACGCCAAGGTCTTGTTTTTCTCATTCATTGCTCTATCCCTAATGCGAAAACAGTGCTAGGTTCTGTTCATCTAGGTGCACAATAAATGCTTATTCAATGAATGAATGAGTTGATTACAGTTTCAGGACTTCCTCTTGCATGTCCCCATGGTTTTCAGATATGGCCATGTGTATCTAAAATGTCACCCAGAGAATACTATATTGTCAGAATTATAGACATGGAACACCTTCCCAAAGACTTCCAGACCATTGAAACAGCCATCAGACAAACTGCCACAGTTTAACTCAGCCTACCAATTGGCTTCTTCATTGTCTGCTTCCACATCTACTTTTCCCACCAGGGTTTTTGTATCTGTTTATAATTACTCTGAGAAAGGAAAATATGATGTCCCTTCTCCCCGTGCTGGTTCTATTTTCCTTTGTAAGCACACAGAACTGTGTGAACATCTCAGATGAGCATCATAGAGTTTTTCTCATAAGCCCATCTAATAAGCAGCAGATTTCCCTGACTTCTTGTGTCTTCATTATATGAGGAGGTATTTTCCATTTCCCTTGGTGGAGTCTGTATCTCATTTTCACTTTTTACCTTTGGGCTTGAAAACTCTAAATTTCTTTGAGGCTTGTTTGGGACCCTGCCCTGCCTCTTGCTCATCTGTCTTATTTGGGTTTCAACAAACCAGAGCATTTTGAGCTTTATTCTATCAGATAGATTTCCTTTTGTCTTTTCCACTTTTTGTTGACGTTGGGTGTTTATTTCTTTATCATTAATACAGTTTCCTACATAATCATCCATAGATCCAAATAGGTCCCTTCAGCCTTTATACTTCTATTCCAGAGAATTTTAAGATGAGTCCCCTACAACTGTGAAAGCAGTCCTTTCCCCATTTAGTTTCAGATTTAAAGTGAATCATCTCTTTCCATTCCCTGTGGTCTAAATCTGATCAGTTTAGCTTCACTTGCCTTCCTTACACCCTCAAATCTGTCCTGATGGAAGAATTAGCTCAAAAGGGCACGTACTTCATCAGATGCTGAAAACACACCACACTGGTCTTATTTTCCTGGGTAAGAAATCAGTCTTTGCCAAAATGTCTTTGCTTTTTATCCCTTTCTGCCTTAACCCAGAAGTTCAATCCTCTCTGCTTTCACTTGTTTCTTGAGTTGGTGATTATGGGCAGCCATACATTGGCCTTGGTGATAAATCATTCCAGCTCCTCTTTCTTGTTGCTCGATATCCAGGAATGTACTGTACCAGATGAATGTCCAGCTGCTTAGATGTCACTCTTATTTATTGCACTTTCGTGCTGGCTTCTATGCATCCTTCAGTAGTCTATGAGCTCCTTCTGGCAGACACTGTATTTTATTGATCTTTATTTCTCCAGCAGCTAGCATAGTGCTCACCTCACAATAGAGTCTTAGTAAATATTTAGAGACTGCTGAATGAATATCCCATGATCCTTTACCTTACAAGCCGAGAGACACAATACCCAGGTACACAAGACTCTTAATGAACATGGAAAGAGAACATACAGGTAAGTGTGCAGTGTGGTTCAGTAAGTGTTCAAAGACAGGAAATAAATAAGAGCTCATAGAGTTTTAGAAGGCTTTGTAGAGAATGTAAGACCTAAATTTGACCATTAGAAGAAAGAGAGAGAGAAGCATTGAGGAAGTGACGAGGGCGCTTAAATTTTCCACTCTGTCCCTCTCAAGTTTTCTCATGGGAATGCCTTTGTTTTTCTTTTCCTCTTATTGTAGCATCTCCATCACTGGGTCGCCTGCAGTCTTCTCTTCCACCTTTACCAACCTGGTCTAAAAATCCTCTTATAGTGCTTCTCTGTGCAACCCTATCTTATTTTTTAGCCCAGCATGGAGTATCAAGGGCTCTGATGGACAATACAAGTTTTGTCTCCTCTTCCGAAACTCCCTTGGGCCACTCTCACAGCCTAGTGTACTAACTGAGGCTGCCCCTCAGGAAAAACCAGGCTGGGGGGTAATTAGGTCATAGGAAACACTGAAACCAGAAGATTCAGCTGGAGACTAGCCTAAAATTCATAAATACAGATTGGCCTGGCTTGAACTCACAATAGGCTAATTTTAGATCTGTGGATTTGGTCCAGCAGAACAGTGACAATTATATCCTTTCTCTAAACGTTTTGCCTCCACTGGCTTTGGAAGCATTTCTTTTCTATCACTGAGTCATTCAATAGCAATATAATTGTTATGTCCATTTCCCTGGCTCTAACAGGTTTGGGAGCCAGTTACCTTTCCCAGTTCATTAACCGACTGGCTTTCGCATTAACAGCCCCTCCATCGGGGGTTGCCTTGGAGACAAAGCTTCCTGTGGGTAATCCAAGATTATCTAGCTCTTTGTCCTACATGTGACCCTTAATTACTTGCTAAATTAGAATGGTTTTCTGAAAATCACAAGCGGAGGTTAATATGTTCTTCCAGAGCTGGTCAAGCTAAGATGACACTGAATTCACAGGGAATTCAAGTTACATGATCCCTGAAGGCGTCTCTTTGAGTAAGAAGATGAACTCTCCCCCTGGGAGGCACTGCCCCCCCATAAAGCCCCTGTCACTCACTGTCCCTCCGCCTGCTTTTCTAGTTGTGGTTTAATCTTCTCAGGACAATTCACTATGTCAATATTGAGCAGATTCATTCTGGTGCAGGATCCTGTATCCATTTGTCTTTGATAACTAGTTGCTTTAAATTTGAGTACATATTTATATCATAATTGCAAGGTTTTACTCTTTATTTACACAATTACAAGTCTTCATGTACCCATGTGGGACAGGCAAGGGAACTGAAGAAGCTATTAAAATACCGAAAGTAAACACTTTGGGTAAAAGAGTTTGAGCACTAGAGTGTCCTTCCTAACATTTGATAGGCCTCAAAGGGAGATTAGTAGAAAGGGAGACTCTTAGAATGCCCTTAATGAGCTGCCTCTTCAAATGCTTTTTGGAAGTAAGTTCTATGTAAGTAATGCAGATATTGAATGAGAATTTCATTAACAATCATAAATGTAGCTTTACTTAAGATGTTTAGTTATCTAGACTATAATGAAGCTACTGAGTAGAGTTCTAGAAGTTAAAAAAGAAAAAAACAGCAACAACAAAAAAACCACTGTCTTAAAATTTAAAATATTATGGATAGATCTCAACATTAAAGTATCAAACTAATAATGGTATGTAGCCTGGAATCTCACAGGGATCCTTCCAAAAAGTGTTTAGGAAACCAAACTGAATGGGCTCGTGTTAGAAATAAACATAATCGGTGATTTAACGCCTCAAATCATTCACTCAGATTTCCGAAGGAGTCGTTGGCAGATTGCTACAAACCTATTCAATCCAGAGGCTTGACTGAGTACGTATAAAGCTTTGAGTGTTTGTGGTTATATTCAACTGTGTGCCACCTTTAGAAATATCTAAGCATCTATGGTGTATAAGGTGTCATATAGCCCCCATTTTGTTGAACTGTAGTCATCTAAGTAGAAATCAGCAGAGAAGTCCTATGAAAATCGCTTTATGACATTTGGTCACATCTATCATTACATATGTGTAGCACCAGAAAATTGACTCTGCCTGTAACATACTTAAATTAGCATCAGAGTATATTTCTTTTAGAGGAAATTTTGGTAAATCCTGGAGTGGTTACCAAGGAAAACTGAGATTGTCTTTGATATTGTTTTAAAGTAGTTTCATTCAGCATTTTCTGAAGTATGATTCTCAAGATAAAAGTCCTGCAGCATGTTAATAAGTGTTACGCAAAAAGGATTCTGTGATTAAATAAACTAGGGGAAATGTTGTATTAAAACGAAGTTACTTTTTTAAAAATTTAATTAATTGTTACCACTGAAGAATTTCCAGGAGCTTTTAACACTTAAATGTGCACTATGAAAATTCAAGTCTCCTAAATGTATTTACTTACACAATTCCCGTTCTCATAGTACCCCATAGCATCTCCTGGAAGCAGCGAGTTCTAAGCAGCACACTCTGGGAAACACCTTTATATATATTTCTTAGCCTGCTTTGGCTAATAGGTGCAGATATAACCAATAAAAAAATTGATGATTCAACATTCCAATATCACACCCTCAAAACCTAACTTCAAAAAGATTGTTGAACTCCTTCTTCAATTCTTTTTTTTTTTTTTTTTTAGACGAATCTCACTCTGTCACCCAGGCTGGAGTGCAGCGGCGCGATCCCAGCTCACTGCAACCTCCGCCTCCCGGGTTCAAGCAATTCTCTGCCTCAGCCTCCCAAGTGACTGGGATTACAGGCGCCCGCCACCATGCCCAACTAATTTTTTTGTATTTTTAGTAGAGATGGGGTTTCACCATCTTGACCAGGCTGGTCTTGAACTCCTGACCTTGTGATCCACCCACCTTGGCCTCCCAAAGTACTGGGATTACAGGTGTAAGCCATCGCGACTGGCCTGTTCAATTCTTTTGATAGTTTATGTCTTTCTGTTAATTCAGTGATTTCTACTAACTCCCACCTATAGGAGATTGTATAATTACTCCAAATATTTGCTGCCCCTCCCTGTGATTGGATTATATGTCCCTGCCCCATTGCTGTCATGTGACCTCTTTGGGCCAACAGACTGAATAAAAATGACGTGCTGCCTCTGAGCAGAAGCTCAGCAGTCATGGTGCGGCTCTGCCATGTTCTTTCTTCCTCCTGAGCAGCCCTTCCACTTCATCTGGCTGCTTCTTTACTTGTGTCCCAGAAGGAAGATGTGGAACAAAGCCTCACTGGCTTGCAATCAACATGTCACATGTATGAGAAGCATAGCCTTGTGCTCGTAAGCCACCGCTTCCTGTTCCCCATTCAGCTCCTTCCCAGGAACAAGGGAGATAGTGATGCTCCTTCCGAGGAATAGATGATGCTTTTCCTGCCTCATTACCTTTACTCATGCTGTTCCCCTGGCTGGAAGCCCCCTCCTGACCCTGGCTGTCTTTAAAACTCGCCCTCATCTTTTTAAAGCCCAACTGAAATATCACCTCTATGATAAAAACATTTTTGATCGCCACCCCTGCCAAGGTAGCATTGATCATTCTCTCCCTTTTTATGCCCTCACTGTACCCTGTACCAATTTCCAAATTTCCGGGTGCAAAGCTTCACCTGGGAGCTTGTTGATGAGATCCCTGCACACCTTGTCCTACTCCAGTATGGTTCAGTGGGGTCTGGGGTTAGGGACCAGGAACCTTGGTTTTAAGTAAGCATTCCCATGTGATCTGATCAGTCTGGTCCAAGGACACTACCTTGAGAAGCACTGTCACTGGAACACCAACAGCACCTTTGGCACGCTTTGGTTTGCACACCTGTCTACATCTACTAGACTGTGTCCTCCAAGCAGAAACCAAGGCTTGTGCAGCCAAAGCTCCTAGATTGGCTCATGGTAAAGGCTCAGTAAAAGTTAAGTGAAATACACACCACAATTTGTCAAATTGAAAACTTTCATACTATCAAGGATCAACAGAAAGATAATTGCTCCTTTGTAAGCAGAACACACTAAAATAAAGCACAATGTAATGCTGCCCCTAGGAATCAGGCATATTTTTTCCATATATAAATAGACTATCATTGTCAACAAGCTCTTCTGTTTTTCACTTTTCCCTAGAGAAGCACAGTCTATGAGCTCCCTTAGTAACCCATTCCAATATTTTGCCACCATTTTTTTAAATAGGCAATGCTTTCTTTACCTGAACTTAATTCTGAAGTTTTAAACTACGTATCTCATTCAGGACCTAAGCAGCAAAGATAAGGAATGATTTTCATAACAGAGAATGTTTCTGTAAGGAATCAGTTTTAATTTTGAAAGGACTACACTGAGACGGTGTCATTGTAGTGGCTGTTTATAGTTACCTCCCTGCAGAGTGAGGCCAGGCCACAAAGGGTGTGCTGGTTAGAGATGGGTGAGCATGAACAATTGGACTTTGCTGATGTTGCTTTCACTACCAGTCCAACAAACAGGTTTTACCAAGAATACAAGACATAAGAACTCAAATGAATGACTACAGCTTCCCAGTTCTCCCTAAGCTCCTCATGCATATATACATGAAGATTAGCAATCTGTGCAACCCTTTGGGAACAAAGATGGCACTAGCCAGAGAGTCTCACTAGGACAGAGAGTCCCAAGAGCTTCAGGTGAGGGAGGGACTACTCCAGCTCTCAAGGATTTACATACCAACATAGAAAACATGTCCTGCTATACTTAAGTTACCTGCTTTCCTGTTCTATTTCTCAAGGTATTATTGGGCCTAAGGCAGGCCTATCTCATCCTCCTTCCCAATAGTCCTCCAGTTTGTGTTTGGAGATCCGTGAAGTTAAGAAAGGCTATCGTTAACCTTGTACAAAAGGAGGAGCAAGTGACCTTGGCCAAGTCAGTCATCACATTCTATTCCCCTGCCTTCGTGATTATTTCAGGGAAAGACACATGATCTAAGCAGTCCATGAAGAGTGAACTTCAGAACATTGTAGGGAGTGATAAGTCAATCTGCTCTTTCTTGGTTAGATGTTGCAATGTAGAGATGCAAAGTCTGGAAGTGCTACAGTCATTTTGCTATCATCAGAGTGTGCCTGGAGATGAAGCTGACACATGGAGGAAAGCAGAGGCTGAAACTCTGATCCAACTGTACCTGACGCTGAGCCCACCTCAAGTCTTTTTTACTTATATGAGCCAATACCCTTTATTGCTAAAGTCAATTTGATCTGGGTTCTCTATATTGCCACTACAATCACCCAAATTGGTATAGGCCTTAATCCCAACAATTGGAACTTTGTTTAAAACAGGATGCTGTCAGATCAGGTAAACTCCTCAAAGTATGAAATGTTACATAGGAGATCTGGCAAGATAGCTGAATAGGAACAGCTCTGGTCTGCAGCTCCTAGTGAGACCAATGCAGAAGGCGGGTGATTTCTGCATTTCCAACTGAGTGGTGCCTGGAACCCCAGCAAAAGAGAACCGTTCACTTTCCTGGAAAGGGGGCTGAAGCCAGGGAGCCAAGTGGTCTTGCTCAGCGGTTCTCACTCCCATGGAGCCCAGCAAGCTATGAACCACTGGATTGAAATTCTCGCTGCCAGCACAGCAGTCTGAAGACAACCTGAGATGCTGAAGCTTGGTGGGTGGAGGGGTGGCCGCCATTACTGAGGCAGGAGTAGGAGGTTTTCCCCTGACATTGCTAAGGAGGCTGGGAAGTTCGCACTGGGCAGAACTCACCACAGCGTGGCAAAGCAGCTGTGGCCAGACTGCCTCTCTAGATTCTTCCTCACTGGGCATAACTCACCACAGCGTGGCAAAGCAGCTGTGGCCAGACTGCCTCTCTAGATTCTTCCTCACTGGGCAGGGCATCTCTGAAAGAAAGGCAATAGCCCCATTCAGGGTCTTGAAGATAAAACTCCCATCTCCCTGGGACAGAGCACCTGGGGGAAGGGGTGGTTGTGGGCACAGCTTCAGCGGACATAAACTTTCCTGCCTGCCAGCTCTGAAGAAAGCAGAGGATCTTGACAAGGAGGATTCTCTTAGCACAGTGCTAGAGCTCTGCTAAGGGACAGACTGCCTCCTTAAGTGGGTCCCTGACCCCCGTGCCTCCTGACTGGGAGAGACCTCCCAGGAGGGGTCGACAGACACCTCATACATGAGAGCTCCTGCTGGCATCAGGCTGGTGCCCCTCCGGGATGAAGCTTCCAAAGGAAGGAGCAGGCAGCAATCTTTGCTGTTCTGCAGCCTCTGCTGGTGATACCCGGGCAAACAGGGTCTGGATTGGACCTCCAGCAAACTGCAGCAGACCTGCAGAAGAGGGGTCTGACTGTTAGAAGAAAAATTAACAAACAGCAATAACATCAACATTAACAAAAAGGACCCCCACACAAAAACCCATTCAAGGGTCATCAGCCTCAGAGATCAAAGGTAGATAAATCCACTAAGATGAGGAAAAAACACTGAATATCATCATCTTGAGGATAAATCCACTAAGATGAGTGCAAAAATTCTGAAAATTCCAAAAACCAGAATGCCTCTTCTCCTCCAAATGATGGCAACTCCTCTCCAGCAAGGGCACAAAACTGGATGGAGAATGAGTTTGACGAATTGACAGAAATAGGCTTCAGAAGGTACATAACAACAAACTCCCCTAAGCTAAAGGAGCATGTTCTAACCCAAAGCAAGAAGCTAAGAACCTTGAAAAAAGGTTACAGGAACTGCTAACTAGAATAACCAGTTTAGAGAAGAACATAAATGACCTAATGGTGCTAACTAGAATAACCAGTTTAGAGCAGACATAAATGACCTGATGGAGCTGAAAAACACAGCATGAGAACTTCGTAAGGCACACAATACCCAAATCGATCAAGCAGAAGAAAGGATATCAGAGACTAAAGATCAACTTACTGAAATAAGGTGTGAAGACAAGATTAGAGAAAAAAGAATGAAAAGGAACAAAGCCTCCAAGAAATACGGGACTATGTGAAAAGACCAAACTTACGACTGATTGGTGTACCTGAAAGTGATGGGAAGAATGGATCCAAGTTGGAAAACACTTCAAGATATTATCTAGGAGAACTTCCCCAATCTAGCAAGACAGGCCAACATTCAAATTCAGGAAATAGAGAGAACACCACAAAGATACTCTGCAAGAAGAGCAACCCCAAGACACATAGTCATCAGATTCTCCAAGGTTGAAACGAAGGAAAAAAATGTTAAGGGCAGCCAGAAAGAAAGGTTAGGTTACCTACAAAGGGAAGCCCATCAGATAACAGCAGAAACTCTGCAGAAACCCTACAAGCCAGAAGAATGTGGAGGCCAATATTCAACACTCTGAAAGAAAAGAATTTTCAACACAGAATTTCATATCCAGCCAAACTAAGCTTCATAAGTGAAGGAGAATTAAAATCCTTTACAGACAAGAAAATGCTAAGGGATTTTGTCACCACCAGGCCTGCCTTACAAGAGCTCCTGAAGAAAGCACTAAATATGAAAAGGAAAAACTGGTACTAGCCACTGCAAAAACACACCAAAATATAAAGACCAATGACACTATGAAGAAACTGCATCAACTAATGTGCAAACTAACCAGCTAGCATCATGATGACAGGATCAAATTCACACATAACAATATTAACCTTAAATGTAAATGGGCTAAATGCCCCAATTAAAAGACACAAACTGGTAAATTGGATAAAGAATCAAGACCCATCAATGTGCTGTATTCAGGAGACCAAACTCACACATAGGCTGCAAAGACACACATAGGCTCAAAATAAAGGGATGGAAGAATATTTATCAATCAAATGGAAAGCAAAAAATGCAGGGGTTGAAATCCTAGTCTCTGATAAAACAGACTTTAAACCAACAAAGATTTAAAAAGACAAAGAAGGGCATTACATAATGGTAAAGGGATCAATTCAACAAGAAGAGCTAACTATCCTAAATATATATGCACCCAATACAGGAGCACCCAGATTCATAAAATGAGTTCTTAGAGACCTACAAAGAGGCTTAGACTCCCACATAACTATAGTGGGAGACTTTAACACCCCACGTCAATATTAGACCAATCAACAAGACAGAAAATTAACAAGGATATTCAGGACTTGAACTCAGCTCTGGACCAAGCAGACCTAATAGACATCTACAGAACTCTCCACCCCAAATCAACAGAATATACACTCTTAGCATCACATAGCACTTATTCTAAAATCGACCTCATAATTGGAAGTAAAACACTCCTCAGCAAATGCAAAATAATGGAAATCAAAACAGTCTCTCAGATCACAGTGCAATCAAATTAGAACTCAGGATTAGGAAACTCACTCAAAACTGCACAACTACATGGAAACTGAGCAACCTGCTCCTGAATGACTACTGGGTAAATAACGAAATTAGGGCAGAAATAATGAAGTTCTTTGAAACCAATGAGAACAAAGAGACAACATACCAGAATCTCTGGGACACAGCTAAAGCAGTGTTAAGAGGGAAATTTAGAGCACTAAATGCCCACATCAGAAAGTGGGAAATATCTGAAATTGACACCCTAAATCACAATTAAAAGAACTAGAGAAGCAAGAGCAAACAAATTCAAAAGCTAGCAGAAGACAAGAAATAACTAAGATCAGAGCCGAAATGAAGGAGAAAGAGCCGAAATGAAGGAGAAAGAGACATGAAAAAACCCTTCAAATAGATCGATGAATCCAGGAGCTGATTTTTAAAAAAACATTAACAAAATAGACTGCTAGCCAGACTAATAAAGAAGAAAAGAGGGAAGAATCAAATAGACACAATAAAAAATGATAAAGGAGATATCACCACTGATCCCACAGAAATACAAACTACCATCAGAGAATACTATAAACACCTCTATGCAAATAAACTAGAAAATCTAGAAGAAATGGATAAATTCCTTTACGCATATACCCTCCCAAGACTAAGCCAGGAAAAAGTCGAATCCCTGAATAGACCAAAAATAAGTTCTGAAATTGAGGCAGTAATTAATAGCCTACCAGTCAAAAAAAGCCCAGGACCAGACAGATTCACAGCCGAATTCTACTGGAGGTACAAATAGGAGCTGGTATCATTCCTTCTGAAACTATTCCAAACAATAGAAAAAGAGAGACTCCTCCCTAACTCATTTTATGAGGCCAGCCTCATCCTGGTACCAAAACCTGGCAGAGACACAACAAAAAAGAAAATTTCAGGCCAATATCCCTGATGAATGTCGATGTGAAAATCCTCAATAAAATACTGGCAAATCGAATCCAGCAGCACATCAAAAACTTATCCACCACAATCAAGTCAGCTTCATCTCTGGGATGCAAGGCTGGTTCAACATACACAAATCAAGAAACCTAATCCATCACATAAAGAAAACCGATGATGAAACCACATGATTATCTCAATAGATGCAGATAAGGCCTTCGATAAAATTCAACACCCCATTCATCCTAAAAACTCTCAATAAAATAGACATTGATGGAACATATCTCAAAATAATAAGAGCTATTTATGACAAACCCATAGCCAATATTATATGGAATGGGCAAAAGCTGGAAGCATTCTCTTTGAAAACTGGCACAAGACAAGGATGCCCTCTCTCACCACTCCTATTCAACATAGTATTGGAAGTTCTGGTCGGGGCAGTCAGGCAAGAGAAAGAAATAAAGTGTATTCAAAGAGGAAGAGAGGAAGTCAAATTGTCTCTGTTTGCAGATGACATAATTGTATATTTAGAAAATCCCATTGTCTCAGCCCCAAAACTCCTTAAGCTGATAAGCAACTTCAGCAAAGTCTCAGGATACAAAATCAATGTGCAAAAATCACAAGCATTCCTCTACACCAATAATAGACAAGCAGAGAGCCAAATCATGAGTGAACTGCCATTCACAGTTGCTACAAAGAGAATAAAATACCTACAAATACAACTTACAAGAGACATGAAGGACCTCATCAAGGAGAACTACAAACCACTGCTCAAGGAAATAAGAGAGGACACTAACAAATGGAAAAACATTCCATCCTCATGGATAGAAAGAATCAATATCATAAAATGGCCATACTGCCCAAAGTAATTTATAGATTCAGTGCTATTCCCATAAAGCTACATTGACTTTCTTCACAGAATTAGAAAAAACTACTTTAAATTTCATATGGAACCAAAAAAGAGCCTGTATAGCCAAGGCAATCCTAAGCAAAAAGAACAAAGCTTGAGGCATCATGCTACCTGACTTCAAACTATACTACAAGGCTACAGTAACCAAAATAGCCTGGTATTGGTACCAAAACAGATTTATAGACCAATGGAACAGAGCAGAGGCCTCAGAAATAACACCACACATCTACAACCATCCGATCTTTGACAAACCTGACAAAAGCAATGGCAAAAGGATTCCCTATTTAATAAATGGTGCTGGGAAAACTGGCTAGCCACATGCAGAAAACAGAAACTGGACCCCTTCCTTACACCTTATACAAAAATTAACTCAAGATGGATTAAAGACTTAAACAAGACCTCAAACCATAAAAACCCTAGAAGAAAACCTAGGCACTACCCTTCAGGACACAGGCATGGGCAAGGACTTCATGACTAAAACACCAAAAGCAATTACAACAAAAGCCAAAATAAACAAATGGGACCTAATTAAACTAAAGAGCTTCTGCACAGCAAAAGAAACTATCATTAGAGTGAACAGGAAACCTACAGCATGGGAGAAAATTTTTGCAATCTATCCCTCTGACAAAGGTCTAATATCCAGAATCTACAAGGACTTCAGCAAATTTACAAGAAAAAAAAAACCCTGTCAAAAAGTGGGCGAAGGTTATGAACAGACACTTAACAAAAGCTAAAATTGACAAATGAGATCTAATTAAACTAAAGAGCTTCTGCACAGCAAAAGAAACTATCATCAGAGTGAACAGGCAACCTACAGAATGGGGGAAATTTTTTGCAATCTATCTGACAAAGGTCTAATATCCAGAATCTACAAGGACTTAAAACAAATTTACAAGAAAAAAAAAACCCCATCAAGAAAGAAGGATATGAACAGACACTTCTCTAAAGAAGACATTTATGCAGCCAAAAAACATATGACAAAAAGCTCATCATCACTGGTCATTAGAGAAATGCAAATCAAAACCACAACGAGATACCATCACACTCCAGTTAGAATGGCAATCATTAAAAAGTTAGGAAACAACAGATGCTGGCAAGACTGTGGAGAGATAGGAACGCTTTTACACTGTTGGTGGGAGTGTAAATTAGTTCAACCATTGTGGAAGACAGTGTGGCGATTCCTCAAGGATCTAGAACCAGAAATACCATTTTACCCAGCAATCCCATTACTGGGTATATACCCAAAGGATTATAAACTTTTCTACTATAAAGATACATATACACGTATGTTTACTGCAGTACTATTTATAATAGCAAAGACTTGGAACAAACCCAAATGCCCATTAATGACAAACTAGATAAAGAAAATATGGCATATACAACATGGAATACTATGCAGCCATAAAAAAGAATGAGTTCATGTCCTTTGCAGGGACATGAATGAAGCTGGAAACCATCATTCTCAGCAAACTAACACAGAAACAGAAAACCAAACACTGCATGTTCTCACTCATAAATGGGAGTTGAACAATGGGAACACATGGACACAGGGAGGGGAACATCACTCACACACCGGGGCCTGTCGGCGGGGGTGGGGAGCAAGGGGAGGGAGAGCCTTAGGACAAATACCTAATGCATGGAGGGCTTAAAACCTAGACAATAGGTTGGCAGGTGCAGCAAACCACCATGGCACGTGTATACCTACGTAACAATCCTGCACGTTCTGCACATGTATCCCAGAACTTAAAGTAAAATAAATTTTAAAAAAGGAGAAATGTTGCATAGACCTCAGGGATGCTTGGATCCCAGTTCTATGAATGAAATGTTATATAGGAACTCAAAATCACAGAGGATAAAAAAGAATATTAGGTCATTAACAGCTCACCATGGATTAGGTTTCTGGCCTTTCATGGGGTGAAGAAGAATGCTTTAGGGTCCTGGGTGTCTAGAGCAACAGATAATAAAAACTAGTAGACTTGCTGACTCTTATCTATCAACAATGTCCAGTTGCTTTACCATATTACACATGGTAAATATTCACAATGAGATTGTGCTCTTTCTTTGTAGCCATTTTTAATTGAACCCTGCCAAGGGGCTTCAACTGGGTTCAATATTTTAATATGTTTACTTTTAAATATCTGAAGTTAATATGAAAAGCTGCTAAAATGTTTGAAACAGGATTGTGTTTCATTATCTCTGTGATTTCCTTCAAGTTGAAAACATTGTAAAACTGAAAAAAAAAAAACAGGAGTCTTGCCTTCAGCATTTAGGTGATGCCCTACTGAAAAGGGTGTCTTTGATGCTTACAAAGTTATTTAATTATTTATTTATTTATTTTGAGACAAGGTCTGGCTCTATCACCCAGGCTAGAGTGCAGTGGCACAATCTTGGCTCACTGCAACCTCCACCTCCTGGGCTCAAGCCATCTGCCCACCTCAGCTTCTAGAGTAGCTGGGACTACAGGTGCGCACCATCACACCCAGCTAATTTTTTGTATTTTTAGTAGAGATGAGGTTTTGCCATGTTGCCCAGGCCGGTCTTGAATTCATGAGCTCAAGCAATCTGCCTGCCTCAGCCTCCCAAAGTGCTGGGATTAGAGGTGTGAGCCACCACACCTGTCCAGAAGTGTTTTAAGAGGCAGAAAGACACTGAGAAAAATGACAGCTTGGTTGGGATCAAACCTTCTAAAATTTGTGATAATATGATTAACTCTTTGCTCCTCTTTTCTATGCTGGCAAAAGGTGTCTAGGATGCCAGATTAATAGAACTGTCTCATTTTTAAAACAAATAGACATCTCATAGCACATGCTGATACTGTCTTGGGAGAGCAGAAGGACAAGGAGCAGATTGGGACATTGGGAGACATCTTTTCTTCTTTGTAACCCCCACTTGCTGAGGGAGCTCTGAGGATCAACGGATTGTTTTTTAATAATTGGTTATCAATTCCAATTTTCTTTGACTCAAGTGATTAAAGGTATTTGTGAAGTGTTATTCATAATAGCAAAAACTGGAAAACAATTCAAATGTCTGTATGAGATTAAATTATGATTATGATATGTTTTGTACAATGAAGTACTAAAAATAGTTAAGCACTTCTAGGGCTGCTAATATAGCACCTGTCTTAAAGTTAGAAAAAGGCACTTCCTCCTGATGGATGTAGCGTGGCAGACTCACAGACTGAGGGCTGATTTCCACCTCCTCTTGTCACCTTGGACAGGCATCCCTGCTCTGGACACAATCATACTGGTAGTACTGGGTAGATCCATGCTTACCTTATAGAAAGATAACTACTTTATGTTATGGAATGAAATATGTATATGCCATACATTTATATCATCTGATCCTATTTTTAAAAATCAGAGCGTATATATTGGTAAATGCACAGAATAGAAATTCTCTGGAAGGTTGGGTATCACACTACTAATCATTGGTTGACTCCAAGAAGTGGGGTTGGAGTTGGGGAGGGGGAGAGAATTGTTTTTACTTTATACAGTTCTCCACTATTTTAATTTTTATATTAGCATATTTTGCATTTGTGATTGTAATATATTTTAAATTTTATTGGTAAAAATTATAAACAGGACCCTAATTAAACTCATTACTGAAAAGAATTTAAACTCTTCACTTTGTAACTCTGCCTTGCAGTTATGCACTACACTTGAAGAGAAAATAATGACTCCATAAAGTTACGAGAAGAGATGAGTGGAGTGGCTGTTCTACATAGTGGTTCAGTACACCTCTGTGTTCATCTTCCTGAGAAACCTCATATATTGTATCCCTGTTGGTTGAAAACTGATTATTTGATCTATGGCATAACCTTGAACCGAAAAGTCTTTGTTCTTATCATATAATTATATCCTTCTAACTTGGATCACTACTGCATTTTGTAATCCTCATAGATAATCTATAAGGCGCGATCATGTTCTTGATTAACTGTGCAGGACACACTGTTGGTTATATTTGGATCTTTCATTTCTGCCTTCCTCCTTCTGAACTGAGCCCCAGTTGAGTTCATACGTTCACTCCCCATCACACACACATAACCCTTGTGACTCAGGGGAAGCTAACTCCATCCCCAGGTCCCAGGGTAGATCAGGATTTGTCTAACTAGTGATTCTCAGAGTGTGGTCCCCAGATAAGCAGCATTAGTATCACCTGGAGCTTGTTAGCAATACAAATTATTAGACCCTATTCTCAACCTACTAAAACTAGAAATGTGGGTCTCAGAAATTTGTGTTTTAACCAACTCCAGAAGTGATTCTGAATGATATTAGAGTTTGAGAACCACTGTTCTCAATCAAGGCTGGTAATCTTGTACTCTTTACCAGCAACTGATTCAGTGCTTGGTCTTCCCCTGGCTACGGTTAATGTTCCAAAGATGGACGTGTAACCTAGATTGACCTAATCAGAATGAAAGGCAGAAATTTTATCCAAATGAAAGAGATTTTCTGTCTCTCCCATTGAACCTAAAGAAGATCTGACATCTTAGAACCTTGAGAGAAGCTAACCTGAGGACAAAGTCAATGTGAGGTAGAACCAGAACATTTCAAAGATAGAGAGAACCTAGTCGTAACTTCCTGGGCCCAGTCCTAATCTAACTTACAGTTCAGTGAGATAACAGATTTCTTTATTGTTTAAGCCACTTTGAATTGGGGCTTTTTTTGCTCTTGCAGCCTAAAGCATTCAATTTATTAAAACACATATAATAATTTTCTAACTGTTCAAAGTTAAATCTGAATTCTCCAAGCAAGTTGTATTCCTACTGCCTTGCCTCTAGTATAGCGGTTTTAACACTTAATTGTCTGATGTTGTGAATAAGAACAAACACATGTGAATGAATGATCATGCACTGAAGGAGCAGGCAGACAATATCATTTTCATTACTCTTATCAAATATAATTTATTCAGTCATTAGGAGGCTCCAAAAATAGTTAATCCACTAATGCAAACAATGAATTGCCATGGTAACCTTAGTTTTAACACTATTTTTGCTGTAACTAAGTGAAATTCTTTCCAGCTAGCTTAAGCAAAACGGAGGTCTATTTTAAGACTACCGGAGTGGCTCACAGACCATGGATTTTACCCCAACTCCAGCCAACAATTATGTGTGCCATTGATGAGGGGAGTGTATCTGGGTCAAAGAAAATTGAAATTGATCACCAATGATGAAAAAACAACCCATTAATCCACAGGGGTCCCTGTGAGTAGGAAGACCAGAAAGAAAAGATATCTCCCAATCTGCTTTTTGGCTTCTTATTCACTCCAGAGCAAAACGCCATTCTGTGCTATGTGCTAGAAGACATCCATGGGTTTTATAAGTGGGACAGGCCTGTCAATCTTCTGGCATTTGGGATACTGTTTGCTAGCACAGAAGAGGCTGGCAATGAGTCATGGATATTGCCAGAAGATAGTTATAAGGAATCAGGCAGCAAACCAAGCCCTGGTACTGCCACTCCATCTCTCCAGCTCTGTGCAGGGCCCAGTGGTGTGTTGAGGGACCCTCATAATTTTTATTCCCCTCCCAACTCAAAAATGTGAGCTTAATTTTTGGAAATTGCCTCAGGCACTAGAGGGTAGTAGGAAATCCCTCCTCATTGTGTTGTACAAAATTTGCAATATGGTATTGCCCTGAAGGTAAAAAAAAACTTAATTGTAAGGAATTTCCCCTACATGGATTACTTCAAAAATACAGATTTTAAAATTCACTGGCCCAGAGTTCCTGGGGCCTGGAGTAAAAGCATTCTGATCCTTGAAACTTCAGTTTGCCAGGCCCAGTTTCTCAATTTCACTATTTGTAAAATGGTCTTATCTAACTCAAACCGAAAAGCTCTCAGTTCTGAAGGAAAAATGCTATAAAATTTAAAGTTTAACAACTTAGACAAAACAACAAGCAAGATTGCCAGACATGACACACAAAAAACCCTTACGGGGGAAAATAGTAAATTGAGCTATATTAAAATTATAAGTATCTATTCACTAAAAGACAACATTAAAAGAGTGAAAAGTCATCTCACGAAGTGGGTGCAAATATTCGCTATATGTATATATCCAAGCAGAGACAGGTATTCAGAATAGTTTCTACAAGTTAACAAAAAAAGTCAGACAACTGAAGCCCTCACATACTGCTGATGGCAGTGTAAATTAGCACAACCACTCTGAAAATTTGGCAGGATCTACTATGACCCAGCAACTCTACTCCTAGTTATATACCCAATAGAATTTTTTTTTTATTATACTTTAAGTTCTAGGGTACATGTGCACAACGTGCAGGTTTGTTACATATGTATACATGTGCCATGTTGGTGTGCTGCACCCATTAACTCTAGAAATGTGTGCTTTTTTAAAAAAAGAAAATCTGGATGCTGGTTGCATGGGAGGTATTCATTTTGGCAAAAATTCATTGAGTTACATTCTTAAGGCTGGCATAATTTTCTCTATATAATATGCTTCAATAAAACAGTTTTTTTTTTTAAGAAACAGCTTCACAACACATAAAGATTTACATTTATGGTTCAGCAAAATTACAAATATTTACTTGTATTATGCTTGAAATTCAGGTCCCTCATGAGTTCAAATCATGCGTAATGAATTGAAAATACTTAATATACATAATGTTTAACATAAAACGGTTCTTAAGATTGAAGGCTTTAATGATAGAATGGCTGGAATTGAAACCTATCTCTGCCACTTACTGTGTGACATTGGGCAAATTATTTAATCTTTCTATGCTTCTGTTTCCTCATCTGTAAATGGAAATATTAATGGCATCTACCTTAGAGGGCTGCTGTCAGCATTCAATAAGTTAACATATGTTGAAGGCTTAGTGCAGTTACTGACACACAGAAAGCACTCAGTAAGTGTTTGCCATTTTTATAACATTAATGTTTGTTTAACAAATATTTATGGAATCTTCACTCTGTGCAAGGCATAGAGCTGGTTGCCAGAGCAATGAGAGAACCAAAGAAAATAAAATGATTAAATCCTATGGGTTTAAAACCCTGGAGAGTCCAGGGCAATGACCCACGTACACCATACAGTGGATAAATGTTTGTTACTGCTGCTGCTGAGATAGCAGTAAGTATGGTACTTTCATTTAAATTACATCTCGAGACTAGCAGGTGGAAAGCCTTAAATCAATATTCAACTTGAAGGCTTTATTTGAGCAATAGAAAGATTTAACAGTAATGGCCCATGAATCCGAAGATGGGATTCAACTTCCAAAACTGGGAAGTTAATGAAAAATAAGTTTAAGTAATGTGGGTATTGAGTCCCTAGGGCTAGCGTGGCGTTCATGTAGCCCACACGAACAGAGCTAATAAAAAGCCATGTGTAAAAACAATATAAATCATACTGCTGTTTCTTAGACTTGAAAAACTCATCATGACACATTTTTGAAAAAACAAAACTTTGGATTACCATGAATATTTTGACGATATTTTTTCCTAAGCAAGGGAAAGAGGAGTCCCCTTTAAAATACAGAACGTATTCATTGAGTGGAAGACCGATCCTATATCAAATGTCCAGGTTCTACAGACGCCTGGGTCCATAGCACATTATCCCTCTCACCAAAACCAAACCAAACCAAAGTCAGTTTCATCTGAATGCACTATGGCCATGGTTTCAAAATTTGGAAAGCTCTTGGAATTAAATTTTGAGATGTAAAGGCTGGCTGACAAATTCACAGAAACCCTCTTTCCGACACCAACTTATAAATCCTAAGGCATCCTACAATCCCGTGGGTGCTGGTTCCTAGTTTGAAACGCTCTAACACAGCTTGGTAGAGCTCAGTGGGCTGGGACCATATGCATTCGGGATTGTGCCACTGAAAAACTGATGTCACATCAAAGGAACACCTTTCTTCTAATATACTAAAAAGGTTTTGTACAGGCTGGGTCCAGAGGTCTTAGGGCTAGCCCATTCCTGCTCCCAGGTATTCTAATAAGCCGGAGAAAGCTCCCTGCAGGTAAGGACCCATCGGCGCTTCCCGCACTCTGCCGCGCGGGAAGGGAAGGTTGGAGTCCTTTCCCCACCCCCGGAGGGTGGGCGGGGCCTAAGGACCGCACCGCCCCAGACCCGCCCCCTGCGCGTGGCCCCGCCCACAGCTGCTCCTGGCCGTGCGGCCTCGCGGAAAGCGGAGGCCGGGGGCGGGGCTCACCCCTTGCCCTTGGGGGTCCCCCGGGCTCTGCCAATCAGCGAGCGCCCTGTTGGCCGTCCGCAGCCATCCGCGCCCCTCCCTCTCCCGCCCTCCTCCGCGTTCCAGAATCCAAGATGGCGGGATCCAGGCAAAGGGGTCTCCGGGCCAGAGTTCGGCCGCTGTTCTGCGCCTTGCTGCTGTCACTCAGTCGCTTCGTCCGGGGCGACGGCGTGGGAGGAGACCCCGCGGCCGCGTTGCCACATCGCCGTTTCGAGTACAAATACAGCTTCAAGGGGCCGCACCTGGTGCAGAGCGACGGGACCGTGCCCTTCTGGGCCCACGCGGGGAGTAAGCCGGAGCAGAGGGCTGGGGGCCGGGTTCCTCCCCCGCTTCTGCTGCCTCTTCGCCTTTCATCCGCGGCTACCCTGGTGTGCTGAGGTTCCCGTTCCAGCAGCTGCACGCCATATGCGCTGTGGAGGGGACCCTCCTGGCAGCCCCTCCGCCGGGTCCCTCCTGGTTCGCACGGTTCCTTCCGCTTGTCCCCGAGTCTTTCCCTCACCCATTCTGTTCTGTCTCACCCGCCTGCTGTCTTCCCTTCTTTGATCTCGTCGGTACTTTCCGTTGGATCTAGAGGTGTTTGGTTACCTCCTACACTTCTAGCACTCAAACTTGCTTCTAGGTATCATGTTTCACAACGTCACGTCTCTAGGAGAAATGTGCCCTACCCCCAGCCATCCCAACCTGAGACATGTTCTAGAAGCCCCCTTACTTCCTTTCCCGCTTCCACCCCCCACCCCCGATCCCCGCTTTCTTTGCTCCGGTGTTAGCAATGGTTAATGCTTAGCTTGAACCCCATGCCCACTGACGGCTCCTGAGATGGCATATAGTGGTATTAGAGTAATTTTTTAAGTCTTTGTATGTCAGAAGATATTCTTATACTGTTGGAACTACACATTTTCCTCTCAGTGACTTGGTGTGGTCTTTGATCTTTTGTAGTAACACATTATGTAACTTTTTAGGAGAAGGGATATATTTTTAGGGATTGATTGTTTCTGAACCTGAGACTAAGAATAGCATTACATTTTTAGCCCTTTAAAAAAATTGGAAGCATTGAAATAATCTTGGGTTCATATTTTATTCACTCTCTGTGTTTGGCCCTTTTGTAGATAACAGAGCCTTGCTAGAGCATTTACTTACCTGAAAGAAAACGTATCTGCACTTTTTAGTGCTGATGTGTCACTGCTGACTAAGGAGTCAATCGTAGCATTTGGCATGACATAAGCTCTGTTCAATGACCATCAGATATACCCGTTGAACAAGTGGCAAATGCCTTTATATGAGATGAGGAGCTCTGGCAGTTTGAATTCTATCTTTGTGTGTGATTAATCTTTTTTTTTTTTTTTTTTACTATAAGCTTTAGGGTACATGTGCACAACGTGCAGGTTAGTTAGTATGTATACATGTGCCATGTTGGTGTGCTGCACCCATTAACTCGTCATTTAACATTAGGTATATCTCCTAATGCTATCCCTCCCCCCTCCCCCATAAGTAATCTTTTATATAAGGTTTTTATACATCACTTTAGATTATCCAGTTCTTGAAACAAAATGTTTCATTTCTAGAAAGTAATTACTGAATAGGAAGCACCCTTTTAGGAAGCGCTATTTCTCTCAAATTAATGTGTAATTGAAAGGTATAGATTTTAATTTGACTTAATGACCAAGTCATTAAGTAGTTGAAGTAGAGTGCAGTTATTTCGTTACTCAGCAGTCATTTATTATGTGCCCATGCAGCAAGGGTATATTACTGGGCATTTCTTATCAAGGTATCTCTATTCTTGATACACAAAGGTGATGCAAATGATATCAAACACAAGTTTTTGGAGTTTTTGTTTCTATTTGTGGGATGTTGATGAATTATTCAGTAGTGGTGATGGATTTGTTCACAGATTTTCACTTCTACACCTCTCCACTGCCTGCCTGTTCTTCTAACCCTTTTCTCTTTTTCTCACACTCACATACACTACATTAGCCAATTAGGAATGTTAATCAACTAGTCAAATCAGCTACCTTGACTTCCTTTACAGAGCCGTAACCAACTAATCTATTCTGCTGCAGAAATGTCAAGATAATGTACCAGTAAATTAAAGCCGTGTGGCTAGAATGAATTTGAAACAAAGTATTAGTATTTTAGCCATGATTTATCTGGCTACTGGCTTTGGGAATCTCTGCTATAGACATCCCTTGCTTTCATTGTCACTGTAGTTTTTGCATAAGCCTTACTGTAACTACATTGATCATTTTTTTCTTTTCGTTTTACTCTGCAATTCATTACTTTAAAAAAAAAGTAGAGAAATTTAAGATCTAGTTTAAACACAGCCCTTTACCTTCAACCCCAAATTAAGACCAAATCTATGGTGTTTCTCTTTCTTAACTCTAATGTTCCTTTAGTACACTTAAGGCCATAAGGGCAAAAAGTGATAATTTGTAACCCTTTATAGCTCTCAGAGTTCTTTCATTCTCTGATTTGATCCTTAGTAGACAAGGCGGGTGTTATCTGTTTTATAGATGAAAAACTGATGTTCAGAAAGGTTAAGGTTTTTGAAAAAGGATACATAAGTAGTAAGTGTCAGTGAAGTTGAACTCAAATCTAGGTCTTCTGATTCTGTGTTCAGTCTCTTTCCATGATGCCCACACCCCCATCCTTTGAATGTTTGTAAGTAACAGTGAACAGTGACTGATCCTACTGAAGTGTCTCAGCTTTCCTTTTTGTCAATTTTTTTCTACCTGTAAAGTGATATTACAGTTACAGTTGTATTTCCCAGCATGGGTTTCAGAATTAGTTAATATCTGAGAGCTAGAATTGTTCAAATTTTAAGTCTGATAGGCCTTTAGTAATTACCTAGTCTAATAATAGGAGAAATAGCTAACATTTATTGAAACATTTAAAGCTACTTGTGTAGGCACTTAAATACCTATGAGGCTGTTCAAGAAATGGAGTAACTTGCCTACAGATCAAACAGCTAGTAAGTAGTAGAGCTGGGGCTTGAACCTAGCCTGGAGATGTAAACCACCGTTTTAGGGATCACTATTTTCTCTGAGAATCTTCTGAAGAATTGCTTTTTGAAGTTCAGTTGACCCTCTCCATGGAAGAATGTATATAAGTACAGTATTTTGCATATAACTTTTAGGGTGTTTATGGAAGTGATCGAGCCTAGCTCCTTCATTTTACAGGTAAACATATGGTGAATCCAAGAGAATAAGAGAATTATTTGCTCAAAGTCACACAGCTGAACTGAGACTAGGAACAAGTCTCTTGATTCCTAGTGGTATGTTCTTTTCACACTGTTTGAGCTTTCTAACCTTTGTAAACAGGTAAAATACGTTGCAGCTTTTCTAAAAATATAAATTTTTAAGGTTTTTAAAAAGAATGTTATGAGAATCAGATAGTTTGCCTTAAAGTCATAATTCCCTTTCTCTCACCCACTGTCCCTGTAATTTTTAGTGTATGAGTGTAGCTTTAATTTTTTTTATTTGATAAGGGAGGTGTTAGCCCTAAACTTTTAAAGTTAAAACTGTCAACATGAAATTTTTTCCAAATCATTATTGTACAGGTTACTAAGTCTCTGTAGGTATATTTAGCAGTTTGGAAATGATTCATTGAGTTTTACCTAATTATAACTTAAAGCTTTTTTCCCCTGATTTCTGTTCTAGATGCTATTCCAAGTTCAGATCAAATTCGAGTAGCACCATCTTTAAAAAGCCAAAGAGGCTCAGTGTGGACAAAGACAAAAGCCGCCTTTGAGAACTGGGAAGTTGAGGTGACATTTCGAGTGACTGGAAGAGGTCGAATTGGAGCTGATGGCCTAGTATGATCATTTCTTTAACTTAGAAAATGTGCATAAATGCATATACCACTAGCCTCTAACTGTTCCCTATTATATATTTTCAGGCAATTTGGTATGCAGAAAATCAAGGCTTGGAGGGCCCTGTGTTTGGATCAGCTGATCTGTGGAATGGTGTTGGAATATTTTTTGATTCTTTTGACAATGATGGAAAGGTATATTTATTGTCAGGACTGTTATCCACTTTAATACATCTATCAACAGAGTTAGGCTGTGAGAAATAATAGCTTATTCAATGCTTTCATCAGTTTGATAGTACAGAACTCCCCAAGCTATATGGTAAATATGATAATTAGTCTTTATATAGCTAGGAATGTATCAGTTTAATTTACATGTGCATGATTTTTTGTACGTCAGCTTGAGGGCATAGTAGAGCCCTGACTCAGAACTTTGCAGTGACCCCTGCTCCCATGGCCCTATTTAATGGATAAATGCAAATCCTTAGATGTAGGTGGTGAAAACAGTAGTGTTTAGAAGACTCTAACAGTTTACTTACATAAGAACATCCAAGTGCATGACTATTGCTAGCTCACATATTCATGTCTGGTCATATGTTAATCATTCTTTTTGATTGGGCCAATTTTTCTGATGATCTCTCCTAAAACAGTTAAGATCAAAATGTACTTACAAATTGGAAACATTAGCTTGTGGCTTAACAGCCTTAAGGTTGCTGGTTGTTTCTCTATTAATTTTCAGGGGTTATTGTTAGCAATTTAAAGAACTGTAGTAATTCCTTGAGTGCCAAGGCCATTTTAAAATTTGGAGTCCTAGAATCTTAGATATGTAAGTCACTTCATAGTACATCAAGAATGATGTAGAATGCTTTGATTAAAGACATTTTTAAAAATGTTTTCTTTATTTTTAGAAAAATAATCCTGCTATAGTAATTATAGGCAACAATGGACAAATCCATTATGACCATCAAAAGTAAGTGTGTGTTTTTTTACATTACTCTTGATTTCAGCTTCTTTTTGGAATCCTTATGAAATACATTGTTTCAAATCTGAACACCTTCCAAATGAAAAAAATACTGTTCTTTTTCTTGAGACATGTTTTGTAACTTGGTAGAAAGGTTTTATTTTATTTGGTTCTGTTCTGAAGTTCTATCTGTGGACCATCTCAGATTCAAACATGGTATGTGTTTTTAATTTAACCTCAAATTGTTTAATAATATACTTTTGAAACTTTATAGACTGTTCCTGGCTCTCAGTGATGCCACTAATCATGCATTTTTATCTTCATTAAAAGGGATCTTTAAAAAATAAAGTTGAGTCTTGATTATTAAGGCTGATGATTAAGCAATTTATGCCATCTTATTTAACTTCAATATTGCGTTATTTAAAGACTCAGTGGTTTGCAGAGGTTCTAAGTGTTCAGTACAGTCAACCCTCTGTATTTGTGGGTTCCGTATCTGTGGATTCAACCAACTGCAGATCAAAAATAATACAAATTATTTTGTGTACGCAACAAGAATACAAATTTTAAAATACATTGTAACCACTATTTACAAAACATTTACATCATATGAGGTGTGATAAGTAATCTAGAGATGATTTAAAGTATACAAGAGGATATGTGCACGTTACATGTAAATACTGTGCCATTTTATATAAGGGACTTCAGCATCTGAGGATTTTGGCATCCACAGGGGTCCTGGAACCAATGTCCTGTGGATGTTGAAGGATGACTGTATATTTATAATGTATTTAAATTAGGTATGTACATTTTTTATTTTCACGTGTTTGTTGTGGAGGAAATAGCTTTTAACCAGTGAACTGTAAGAAAGGTGACTTATCCATGTGCCTGTTTACTGTTTTTCTGCTTTAGTGAGTTTCAGCCCTGGTAGTTCCTCATAACTCCCTATGGAGCTATTTAAAATGGAGGTGCCTAGGCCACCTCCTTTTGATTCTGCTTCAGTTGATTTGGAGTGGAATCTACATGTTAAAAGCCCAGTGAGTGATTCGTGTTCTGCCCTAGGGTAGAGATTCACTGCCTTAGTCTCATGTAGTCTCATGTAGTCTTTTGAGTAAATAACATAAAATATCTCAAGACTTTTTCATAACTTGATATTATTTTAATCTTCCTGAATTTTTAAATATTGAAAAGCTGAGTGTCTTGTTTGTTCTCCTTTCTCTTATACTATAGTGATGGTGCTAGTCAAGCTTTAGCAAGTTGCCAGAGGGACTTTCGTAATAAACCCTATCCTGTCCGAGCAAAGATTACCTATTACCAGAAAACATTGACAGTAAGTAACATTTATTTAGAGAGAATCAAATAAACAATGTTACAGTATCACTTTTCATTTTGAATTTTTGATAGAAATTAAATGCACTTAAATTTGGATATGCTTACATACTCTTCATTGTTACTCTAAGAGAACAGAGGTGGCTTCAAAGCTCAGTGTAAGTGGTCATCTGTTGTAAACCCCTGATGATATGTTTCCATTTAGTCAGTAAATGTTTAAGCCCCCTACTGTATAGCACATGTGAGAGATATATATATCTATAGATAGATAGGTAGGTAGGTAGGTAGATAGATAGATAGATAGATAATCTCCAAGCCTTCAGGATACAAATATGAGTAAGACAGACAGACTTTCTCCCCAGAGAGCTTATAGCCTAACAGAGGACACACAAATGTAGCATTCCTATGCTGTGTGATAAATGCTATGTTGCAGACACTATCAAGTGGTCCTGTGGTTAGAATCCTGTAACTGCCAGGTGGAGGTGGGGAAGGGCAGGAACATTTTCTCAGAGTTGAGCTGTGCCTTACAGGGAGATCAGGAAGTTCCTGGGAGTTGGGGGAACAGGGTGTGTGTGTGTGTGAGTGAGTGGGTGTACTCCAAGCACAGAAAGCAGGCATAGGCCCTTGAGAGAGCTTGAAATATTTTGGAAAGGCGTGTAGTTTGGTATGGCTGGGAGATAGAAGAGATCAGTGAGCAGTGAGATTGAAAGGGCAGTAACAGGCCTTGCACAGCTTCCTGTAGTTTAACCTATAAGAAACTTTTAAAAATGTTTAAAGGATTTTAAGCGGGAAGTGAAATTATCAGATTTGCAATTTAGAAAGATGACTTAGGTCCCAGTATTCCTAGTACCAGTTTTCTTGGGGTTGGGGGTGAACACAGTTGTTGAGTCAAGGATAGTTCCTGAATATAGCCAATTGGACAGCTAATTGGTACTATTTACTAGCAAAGAAGCAGCACATTTGTTTGTGTTTTATCTGTTTGGGGGAGGAATGGGAAATCAGAGGGTTGGTAATGAGTTTAGTTGTCGGTAAATTGAGGTTAGAGTAATATATAGGTGGAGATATCTAACTGGCAGTTATGATAACTAAGATCACTATGCATTGTAAACTTTGCTTTTTAAAGATGCCATTAATACCTGGTTATATAATACTTAAAAGTAAAAAAAAAAGTGTATGAATTTTTCTTTCACCTAAATCATGAGCTAGACTTACACTCCTGGGTCTAAATCTCTAAGAAAGTTAGTTCTGTGGAAAACTGTATTGGCTTAGTCTTAATTCCAAGCTAATTTAGAGATCTTAGAATAGAGCAAGTGTCCAACGTATTATGATTAGCTTGGGTTTGAATTCCACTATAATTATTCACCCTGTACAGTTTCATTAGAGTCATCAGTAAGTCTTGCTTACCTGCATGTAGCAAAGCCCAGACATCAAGCATGGTGGGTGCAGACTGTCCATGTGACCCAACACCGTGAGGCTGTGAGCCCTGGCAGCACTCCAAAACAGTAGCCTTGCAAAATGTACTCCCCAAAAAGGGTTCCACAATTGATGAGACTGGTCACTACTCTGCATATTAGCACATTAAAGATTTCTTTATGAAGGATCCTTTATAAAGAAAGGATAAATAAACCTTTATTAAACCTCACATTTCCCAGACTGACTTAACTATGGAATTTTTTTTCACCTAATGTCTATGAGTGATCATGGAGCTAGTGTTTTCAGGTACACGTTTTGAAGAGACTGGCTGGACACGTGACTGCTACTTATTGGTTTTTACCTCTCTGTACATCTGCTCAGTCTGGTAATAATTCCTTTTCTTTCTACTTGGTAAAGTCATACTTAGCTTTGAGCACACAAATTCAGATCCCTTTTCCATCAGATTTCCTAAACAGCTCATAATGATCTGTCTCTCCTAAACTCTTAAAGAGTATTTTTTTTTCTCTAATGCTTATTTGGCCTTGAGATATGTTGTACTGATTTGCTTATTAACTATATGTATATCTCTTCTTATCAATATGATTGTAAACTTCTCCCAATAGGCATATCCTGTATTTCTCCTAGTTCCTAATATTGTGCCAATGTGAAGTACTCAAGAAGTATTTATTTTCATGAGTACTTGCACCCTAGCTTGTCCCAGTTGTTTCCACATTGGAGGGAAAAACAAAGTAAGAGGAGGTTGAAAGCAATAAGTGCTGTTGGTGGGGGAAACACAGTCAAAGCAAGAGATCTTAAATATTGCAAGTGTAGTCTTTAACAATGGTTTGAAACCATAAGGTGAATAAGGAAGGTTATTAGTGATCTCATGAAGAAGTAATAATCAGCAGACAGTTTGTACCTAGGCTTTCAGTTACAGTCCTTCCTACCATTCCTGCCAACTCACAGTACAATGAAATGTGTTACGTCCTTTAAAAAAAGATTGGGGCCGGGCGCGGTGGCTCACACATGTAATCCCAGCACTTTAGGAGGCCGAGGCGGGCGGATCACGAGGTCAGGAGATCAAGACCATCCTGGCTCACACGGTGAAACCCCGCCTCTACTAAAAATACAAGAAAATTAGCCAGGCGTTGTGGCGGGAGCCTGTAGTCTCCGCTACTCGGGAGGCTGAGGCAGGAGAATGGCGTGAACCCTGGAGGCAGAGTTTGCAGTGAGCCGAGATCACACCACTGCACTCCAGCCTGGGCGACAGAGCGAGACCCTGTCTCAAAAAATAAATAAATAAATAAAAATAATTGGAACTAGACAATGAAGACTCCTGCTGGATTTTCAGTTTGTTAGAATTCAAGGAAAAAAATACTGAACAATTGGAGGATTTTAGTGTTGTAATTTGAATGTAATAATCTACATCTTTTTAAGACTCAAAGGCAAATAACTTCCTGATTGTTGATTCTAATTTAAAAGGCTCTGTGGAGGAGGACCAGTTGTAAATGATGTAAAATGAAATAGGAATATTACTAATCACAGGAAACATATTAATATGAACCAAATGCTAAATGATCTTTTAAAATTAATTAAACTAATTTTTAGTTCACATGTTTCCATTCTACAGTATATAGAGAGTAACTCTTCATATTGACAGATTTTATTCTCTTGCTGAAAATTTGGACAGAATACTAGAACATTTTGCCTGTGTGACTGAATCTTAAGTCTCTGACAAAATTTTGACTCTAGAAGTAATGACAGAAGTTCCCTTACTCTGGTGCCGTGGGCCTTCTCCTGCAACCACCCTGAACCTCAGTGACTGTTGTTTAGGGTGGGACTCGTGAGAGGATTATTAGAAACGAAATATATTGAAGAGGCTGAACCACTGCTTGACTGGGATAATGAGAAAAGCATTCATGTGTCAGGTGGATTCCTGTGCTTGCCTAGGATTCTAAGATTCTGTTAAGAAATTTAGGGTCATTCCTTCAAATATACATTTTGCAGAGTAGAAACGTACATCTTTTTAGTTTTTTCCTTCTCTGCCTTGTCAGTATGACTTCTGTCACTTTTGTTCTCTGCTAACCTGTGACAGTCCAGTTACCTCACTAATTTAATTAAGAGGAGCTCACTACTTGTTGAGACAATCTATTTAATTCTCAACCAGCTGCAGATAAAATTGTAAATTTAACCTCTTGGTTTTAGCTGTCACTGGGATCTGAGAACAAGTCTGATCCCTCTACTGCATGAACCATTCCAAGAGAGTAATGATGACTCCCTAGGTCTTCTTGAGAGAAGGCGAACCATATTCCATTTTAGAAAGGTTTTCATAGAAAGTTATCAGATTTTTCTCTCTTTAAACTTTTGACACATAGTGGGGCAAAACTCATTTTTTTAAGTAAAATATATTGTATATTGACACCAAGTAGGAAACGTTATTTAAAATTACTCTTGATAATAATGAAACAAAACTGAATAGTAGTCATAAAACGGATCAATTGAAATTTATTTTCTAATGTCTTTTGCAAAAGCTATAGCTATGGTATGTCTTTCTAGGTAATGATCAATAATGGCTTTACACCAGATAAAAATGATTATGAATTTTGTGCCAAAGTGGAAAATATGATTATCCCTGCACAAGGGCATTTTGGAATATCTGCTGCAACTGGAGGTCTTGCAGGTAAATCTTGCAGTCTGATGATATTAAAAGTTTGTGAGGTGTGTTTTATTGGGAATAGTATATTAGGGATATGTAGACTTGTTTATACTAATAAGTTTTTAAGACTGTTTGGAACTTTCCCATCACCTCTTGTGCCAGTCTTTTGGTCTGTTGAGATTGCTAATTTTCTACTTAAATTGTTCGGTAGGTGTACAATTAACTGGGGCTGTATACAAGTGTGTCAATTACAGCATCAGTTTGGGTGCTATTTTATAGTGAAGGAGACATATTTAAAGTAGAGGCTATCAAAGTCAGCAGGCTTAAAGGCTGGAGATCAAACCACATGACAATTAACTAAAATAGCAATCTTGGCTAGTCACATCCACAGAAAGGTTAATTGCCAAGTGTTTTAGGATCCTGATCATTGTCACATCACATGTAAATGAATTTGGCAACCTAAGGAAAGGTTATTTGGTGACTAAACTTTAAACAAAACCATAGTTACCATTTTTTTCCACATAAGGTGATAAATTACCATTCAACGTCAATGCCATTTTATGTTTATATGATACATTGTAGTTTTAAATATTTTCAAATACATGGATTGTTCCTGACAACCCAGAGAAGAAGGGAGGGAAGATCATATTTTCCATATTTTTAGAAGAACTTGCCAAATTTTAGGTGAAAGAAATTTCTGAAGATCGTATGGCCAATTGATGGTAAGCCCCAGGCAGGACTCGGCCTGGATTTCTGACTCCAGGTTCAGTGCCCTGTTACACAACACAGTTTCTTAAGTTACTTAGTCTACACTACAGTATTATAGTTTTCTTTTTAATCTGTCTACATCTCTAGATTCTGTAAAAACAGTACAAAGCATAAAGATTGCTGTACGATTGTTATTAATTGCTCTTGATTGGTGGATGTGACTAGCCAGGATTGGTATTTTAGTTAAGGGTTAGGAAGTTTGATTTGCTGAGCTGGTACTTTTGGCATAAACAGCTTGAATTTGATTTTTTGATATGATTTTAGGTAAGATAAAATTATTAATATCTTCCATGTGAAAGAAACAAATAAGAAAGTAAGACAAAAAGTGGTATGCACGCTAAGAAAGGTTCAGAGACATATAGGTACCCGGCAGTATGTGGAGACCAGGATTTTCTCTCATTTGTCTTGGGACGTTGTCCATAAAGGAGATTTGTGGGAAACCATGGAGGATCTTGGTACCAGAATAAGGAGTTTGGACTTCTTTTGACCCTTGATTTGTTTATTCATTTCTTATCAGACATTGATTAAACATCTATTATATGTTAAACACTGCTAAATATTCTGATTTAGGGTTTTAAAAAGTGAGTTTTGGATTATTTCTAATATAAATCTTTCAGGTGAATTTTGGTCTCTAAGCTCACAGAGTGCCATTGCCTTTACCAAATTAGTGCTAATTTTTGTCAATTCCCTCACTGGTTATTGTTATTTAAAGCAATAAATATTGATAAAATACATTTACAATGATAAAAGTAATCTCCTATGGAACTTTTTCAGACTTTCTTTTTTTAATTTGTAGATGACCATGATGTCCTTTCTTTTCTGACTTTCCAGTTGACTGAACCTGGAAAAGAGCTGGTAATTTTACACATTTTTTCAAAAACTTTATCAGTTTAGTGGTTTTGCCTTTTAGCTGAACGTTTCGGAAGACTAACTTAGGTTTGGATCTTGTTTCTGCCAGTTACTGCTATATGGTCTTGTGCAAGTCACTGAACCTCTGTAATGCTTCATTTCTTTTTCTTTTTATTTTTTTGAGACGGAGTCTCGCTCTGTCTCCCAGGCTGGAGTGCAGTGGCGCGATATCAGCTCACTGCAAGCTCCGCCTCCTGGGTTCACACCTGTAGTTCCAGCTACTCGGGAGGCTGAGGCTGGAGAATCACTTGAACCTGGGAGGGAGAGGTTGCAGTAAGCTGAGATCAAGACACTGCACTTCAGCCTGGGCAACAGAGTAAGACTCCATCTCAAAAAAGAGAAAAGGGCCAGGCGCGGTGGTTCACGCCTGTAATCCTAGCACTTTGGGAGGCCGAGGCGGGTGGATTGCCTGAGCTAAAGGGTTCAAAACCAGCCTGGACAACACAGTGAAACTCCATCTCTACTAAAAAATACAAAAAAAATTAGCTGGGCGTGGCAGCAGGTGCCTGTTGTCCCAGCTACTTGGGAGGCTGAGGCAGGAGAATTGCTTGAACCTGGGAGGCAGAGGTTGCAGTGAGCCGAGATCACGCTACTGCACTCCAGCCTGGGTGACAGAGCACGACTCTTGTCTCCAAAAAAAAAAAAAAAAAAAAAAAGTAATTTGCTATCGTTTAAGTAAAGAAGGAATACGTTTTTATGTTAACCTTTCCGCTAGTGGTAGAAGAGTTAAAATGAGAAAAATAACATGTATAGAGATATCTTAATGATTTTCTTATCTTTTTGATGATCTATTCCGAAACTCCAAAAAAAAGCCCACACCAGATAAAGAAATTTCGGAAAAGGAAAAAGAAAAGTATCAGGAGGAATTTGAGCACTTTCAACAAGAATTGGATAAAAAAAAAGAGGAATTCCAGAAGGGCCACCCCGACCTCCAAGGGCAGCCTGGTGAGTTGTAGCAAAGCTGACATGGGTGCCGCAGCAGGGCTTGGGGCTGTTGATCATGGACGCTTGAGTCTCTGTGTTGCCTAGCTCATCCCTGCTCTCTGAACAGGCACATTCCAAGTGATTTCTGGAAACAATTTAGGAGCAAATCTTTAGTCTTTAAGAGTCAAGAGATTGGCATTTTTACCAGTGAGAATGTGGCTTAGTCATGTATGAAATAAAGAGTACCATGGTTATTTGGAGGAATGGGACCGCTAGAGTGAAAGCTCCATGAGGACAGGGATTTTGTTAATATTCATTGCTGTGTCCACTAAGCCTAAAAATAAATCCAAAACAATGCTAACCTAGTAGTTCAGGTTCAGTAAATATTTTTTGACTGAAATCATCAAAAGTGTATATTTTTGGTTTTAGTGACACATAATTACCTTATAGTGTGGAGATAATCCTTAAAATCTATCAAAACTGTTATGAAAGTAATGTGACATATCTGCTTCTCTTCCCCATACTACTCAATAGAATCCTGGACTGTATACTTGTAAATTATAAAATACTAGTCTAACCCAATGTTATTAAGAACTTGAGTGTGCTAATGTCAAAAATAAAACATTTTAAGGCCAAATTGAGGGACTTTATATTATCTGCTAGCTTTTTATCTGAATTGTTCCCCATCAGCATAAGTGATCAAAGGTGTACTTAATAAAGGCTGTGGCTAGCATTTGAACTCTATGTAGTATGCAGTTCTCTTAATGATCAACAGTATGAGTCAGACTTAATGAATTTAAAAATGAAACATAAAGGTCATTCTTATTTTGAATTTGTTTTAAACATCATCACATAAAATTTGTGAGTATATCCTGAAGCTGACTTTAGTGTTTGAAAAGTATGGTTTAGTAAATTTTGACAAATGTGTGTACCCATTTAACCATCACCCCGATCAGTACACGGTACCTTTTTTTCATCCCAGAAAATTCCCTCATGCCTCCTTAAAGTCAACAACCTTCTCCACAGAGCCCATCACTATTCTTAGTGTTATCACTGTAGATTAGTTCTGCCTGTTCTTATAAGTAGAATCACACAGTGTAACGAAAGAGAAATATTTTTCCATTTTAATTTTATTTAACTTTTTATATATTTAGGAAGAGTACAAGTGCAGATTTCTTATATGCTTGTGTCATATAGTGGTGAAGTCTGGGGTTTTAGTGTACTCTCACCCTAATGAACATGGTACTCAATGAGTAATTTTCAACCTTCATTCCCCTCCCACCTTTTGTAGTCTCCTGTGTCCGTTATTCCACTCCATTTGTCCATGTGTACCCATTGTTTAGCTTTTACTTATAAGTGAGAATGTATGGTATTTGACTTTCTAAGTCATTTCACTTGGGATAATCACTTCCAGTTCCATCCATGTTGCTGCAAAAGACATAATTTCATTCTTATTTTATGGCTGAGTAGTAGTCTATAGTATATACATACATATATACATACACACACGCCACATTTTCTTTATCAAGTTCTCTGTTGATGGGCACTTAGGTTGATTCCATATCTTTGCTATTGTAAATAGGGCTGCAATAAACGTATAAGTGCAAGTATCTTTTTGATATAATGATTTCTTTCCCTTTGGGTAAACACCCAATAGTGGGATTGCTGGATCAAACGGTAATTCTAATTTTAGTTCTTTGAGAATTCTGCATACTGTTTTCCATGAAGGTTGTACTAATTTACATTCCCACCAACAGCATATAAGCATTCCCTCTTCTCCACATCTTGACAACATCTGTTGTCTTTTGACTTTTTAATAATGGCCATTGTGACTTGTGTAAGATAGTATCTCATTGTGGTTTTAATTTGGATTTTTTTGATGATTAGTGATGTTGAGCATTTCTTCATTTATTTGTTGGCCACTTGCGTGTCTTCTTTTGAAAAATGTCCGTTCATGCTCTTTGCCCAGTTTTTTAATGGGCTTTTTGTTTTTCTCTTGAGTTGTTTGAGTTCCTTGTAGATTCTGGATATTAGCCCTTCGTTGGATGCATAGTTTGCAAATATTGTTTCCCATTCTGTAGGTTAGATTATTGTGTTGATTGTTTCTTTTGCTGTGTAGAAGCTTTTTAGTTTAAGTCCCATTTGTCTATTTTTGTTTTTCTTGTGTTTGCCTTTGAGGACTTGGTCTAAGTTCTTTACCTAGGCCAATATGCAGAAGAGTCTTTCCTCAGTTTTCTTTTAGGATTTGTATGGTTTCATGTGTTGTGTTTAGGTCTTTAATCCATCTTGAGTTAATTTTTGCATACGGTGAGAAGTATGGGTCCACTTGCATTCTTCTATATATAGCTATTCAATTTTTTCAGCACCGTTTATTGAATAGGGTGTCCTTTCCCCAGTGTATATTTTTGTTGACTTTGTTGAGGATCAGTTGATTGTAGGTATGTGGGTTTATTTCTTGGTCCTCTGTTCTGTTCCATTGACTTATGTGTCTGTTTTTATACCAGTATTATGCTGGTTTGGTTACTTTAGCCTTGTAGTATAATTTGAAGTCAGGTAATGTGATGCCTCCAGATTTATTCCTTTTGCTTAGCATTGCTTTGGCTATTTGGGCTCCTTTTTTTTTCCATATGAATTTTAGGATTTTTTTTTTTCTAATTCTGTGAAAAATGACATTAGTTATTTGATTGGGAGTATCTAGAACTAGTAGATAGTTTTGGGCAGTATGGTCATTTTAACAATATTGATTTTTCCAATTCATGAGCATGGGATACTTTTCCATTTGTTTGTGTCATCTACCATTTCTCTCATCGTTGTTTTGAAGTTCTCCTTATGGAGAGCTTTCCCCTCCTTGGTTAGATATATTTCTAGGTGTTTTTTTTTTTTAGCTGTTGTAAATGGAATTACCTTCTAGATTTGGTCTGCTAGATCATTATCAGTATATGAAAATCTAAGAGTTTTTTGGTGGAGTCATTAGGATTTTTGAGATGTAAGATCATATCATTAGCAAACAGGGATAATGTTACTTACTCATTTCCAGTTTGGATGCCTTTTATTTTTTTCTCTTGCCTGATTGCTCTGGTAAAGACTTCTGGTATTATGTTATTACACATAAGACTGATAAAAGTGGGCATCCTTGTCTTGTTCCAGTTCTTAAAGGGAATGTTTTCAACTTTTCCCTGTTAAGTGTGATGTTGGCTGTGGGTTTGTCATATGTGGCCTTTATTATGTTGAGGTATGTTCATTGAGGATTTTTATCATGAAGGGATGATAAATTTTATTGAATGCCCTTTCTGAGTCTGTTGAAATGATCATGTGTTTTGTTCTTAATTCTGTTTATGTGGTGTATCATATATATGGATTTTTATATGTTGAACCCTCCTTGCATCCCTGGGATAAATCCCACCTTGATCGTGCTGTATTATCTTTTTGATGTGCTGTAGGATTCATTTTGCTGGTATTCTGTAGAGGATTTTTGCATCTTTGTTCATCAGGGATATGGGTCTGTAGTTTTCTATTTTTTTGTGTCCTTGTCTGGTTTTGGTATCAGGGTGATACCGCCCTCATAGGATGAGTTAGGGGGAATTCTCTCCTCAGTGTTTTGGAATAATTTCAGGAGAATTGGTTCTTCTTGATATGTTTGATAGAATTCAGCTATAAATCCATCTAGTCCCAGCTGTTGTTAAGAGATTTTTTTTTTTTTTTTACTACTGATTCAGTCTTGCTACTTATTATTGATCTGTTCAGGAGTTCTGTTTCTTCTTGTTTCAATCTCAGAAAGTTGTGTGTTTCCAGGAACTTATCCATTTCCTCTAGGTTTTCTAGTTTGTGAGCATATAGGTGTTCAAATAGTTTCTGATGATCTTTTGTGTATTTGTGGAATCTGTTGTAATGTCTCCTTCTTCTTTTCTGATTGTGTTTATTTGGATCGTCTCTCTTCTTTTCTTGCCTAGTCTAGCTAGTGGTTTATCAATTTTGTTTATCTTTTCAAGGAAGCAACTTTTTGTTTTGTTGATCCTTTATTAATTTTTTTGGTGTCTTTCATTTAGCTTTGCTCTTACGTTTGTTATTTCTTTTCTTCTGCTAACTTTGGGTTTGGTTTGTTCTTGTTTTTCTAGTTTGCGGAGTAATAATGTTAGATTGTTTGCGATCTTTCCACTTTCTGATGTGGCATTTAATGCTGTAAACTGCCCTCTTCACACTGCTTTTTGCTGTTTTGGTTTGGTGTTTCCATTTTCATTCATTTCAAGAAATTTTTACATTTGTGTCTTAACTTCTTCATTGACAAAGTGAATGTTCAGGAGCATGCTGTTTAATTTCCATGTGTTTGTTTAGTTTCTTAAGTTCCTCTTAGTATTGATTTCTAGATTCATTCCATTGTGGTCTAAGACACTTGATATGATTCTGATTTTCAAAAATTTGCTAAGACTTATTTTGTGGCCTAATATGTAATCCTGTGTCGGAGAGTCTTCTATGTGCTGGTGAAAATAATGTATATTCCATAGTTATTGTAGAAAGTTCTGTAAATGTCTAAGTCCATTTGGTCTAAAGTCCAATTTAAGCCCAATGTTTCTTTGTTATTTTTCTGTCTCGATCTATCTAGTGTTGTGTGTGTGGTGTTAAATTCTCCCACTATTATTGTATTACTGTCTTTCTCTTTCTTTAGGTCTCGTAATAATTATTTTCTGAATTTTGATGCTCTAATGTTGGGTGCATATAAATTAGGATTGTTATATCCTCTTGCTGAATTGATCCCTTTATCATTATATAATAACCTTCTTTGTCTTTTCTTTTTTAAGTCTGTTTTATCTCATGTAAGTACAGCTACTCCTCTCACTTTTGGTTTCCATTTGCTTGGACTATTATTTTCCGCCTCTTTACTTTCAGTCTATGTGTGTCTTTATGAATAAGGTAAGTTTCTTGTAGGCAGTATATAGTTGTGCCATGTATTTTAATCCATTCTGCCAGTCTGTATCTTTTAGTGGAACATTTAATCCATCTGCATTCAAGGTTAATATTGATATATGAGGCTTTGTTCTTGTCATATTGTTCATTATTTTCAAGTTGTCTTATAAATTCTTTGTTCCTTTCTTTTGTCCATCTTTGTCTTTGTCATTTGATGAAATTCTGTCATGTTGCCATTTGATTCTTACATCTTCCTCCCCTGTGTGATTGTTTTATAAGAACTTTTATTTTATATTCCTGTTTTTATCATGGTGAATATTGACCTTTTGTTTCCATGTTTAAGACCGCTTTGAGCATTTCCTGTCATGCTGGTCTGGTAATGATGGATTTCCCCAGCATTTGCTTGTCTGGGAAAGGCTTTATTTCTTCTTCATTTGTGAAGCTGATTCTAGCAGGATATAAAATTCTTGGCTAACAGTTTTTTTTTTTTTTTTTTTTTTTTAAGCACTTCGAGAATGCCCATTCCTTTCTGGCCTGTAAGGCTTCTGCTGAAAAGTCTGCTGTTAATCTGATGGAATTTCCATTATAAGTGACTAAATACTTCTCTCTTGCTAATTTTAAAATTATTTCACATTGACTTTAGACATTCTGAATATAATATGCTGTAGTGAAATCCTTTTTGCAATATATTTTTCTGGGGATCGCTGGGCCTCCTGTATCTGGACATCTAACTCTTTTGCTAGACTTGGGAAGCTCTCATCAATTATTTTCTTAGTTTTTCTCCTTAGCCAGACAACAACTGCAGCCATATCAACTTGAACTCGGACTAAGGATAGGGCACAGCCCAGCATGAAACTCTCAAAATTGTGCCTTGTGCCTGGGACCAGGGAGAGCAGGGCCCTTCCTAGTCAGGTGTCATGAGCAAGAAGCTGTAAGGCGTGCAGTCTGCTCACATCTCAGTTTCACAAGAGTCCATTGCAGGGCAGTGGGTATTGTCCTAGATATGCATAGGAGAGCCTGTTTCCTGTCTCTCCTTGGCCAGGTGGTAGCTACAGCCTTGTCAGCCCAAACATAGCCTGAGGGTGGGGCACAACCCTCCATTAAACTCTCAATATTTCACCTTGGGTCTGGGACCAGAGAGGGTAGGGTCCCTCCCAGGCAAGCAGCATGGGCAAGAAGCTGTGGGGAGTGCTGTCTACTCATGTCTCAGTATCAGCAGCACCCTTCAGCAAGGCAGGAGGGACCTTCCTAGGGGTGCATAGGAGTGACCAGTGTTCCCCCTTCTCTCCTTGGAACATTGCAGCGACTGTAGCCATGTCTGTAGATCCCCAGTATCTAGGCTATCAACAGTGGTGCCCAACTGGAGCTATTGTAGGCTCAAATGCCTGTGGGATTCCATGTGGTTTCCCTTTATGGAGCAACATCTCTGTGCAATATTTAGGCAGTTCCATATGTCCAGCCCACAGCCCTAGTGGGTCAGAGGTTTCTCCTGTAGCCAGGATCATAAAAGCCCATTTTGGACTGCAGGGCCCTGGGGTTTTCTCTCTTACTGTTTCCCATCATCTAGGAGCCCTTCTGGTGCTCAGTCAGCTCCTGGCTGGGCAAGCTGCCTCAAACTCTCTCCTTATTTTGGTGCTTCCCATTTCTTCTCTGTTGAATCCTAGCATTCTCTCCTAGGCAATCTATTTGAAATGCAAGTATCTACTTACTACTCTGGTTTTTCTCCGTGGAGGAGGTACATACTACCTGCATCTGGTTAGCCATTTTGATCCCTCCTGAGATTATCCAAGAAAAATTGTTTTTAAATAAAAAAATTTAAACCCAGTTTATAATAAGTGTTCAATCACCTGAAATGGCAGAAAACAAATAATTTAATCATTATTGAATTAATTATCTGCTTATTTTCTGTTTGGGAGATTGTACCACTATGATGGTGATGTCCTAATTTTGCTGAATGTTGGCACTTTGGTCACTTACGTTATTTCAAAAACTATGTATGTGTAGGTGACTCTGATCATTTTTATTTATTTCCTTTTCAGCGGAGGAAATATTTGAGAGTGTAGGAGATCGAGAGCTAAGACAAGTCTTTGAAGGACAGAATCGTATTCATCTTGAAATCAAGCAGCTGAACCGGCAGTTAGATATGATTCTTGATGAACAGAGAAGATATGTCTCTTCCTTAACAGAGGAAATCTCTAAAAGAGGAGCAGGAATGCCTGGGCAGCATGGGCAGGTGGGCTTGCAGAATATGCAGATGTGCCCCATTTACCCTTTGCTGGAAGGGAAGTAAAGAAGAAGGGCAACTGTACTGTGTGCTCATAGAATGTGGATTATTCAGCTTGCTCGTCATTGTTTCTTCCTCCAGATCACTCAACAAGAACTGGATACTGTTGTGAAAACTCAGCATGAGATTCTGAGACAAGTAAATGAAATGAAGTAAGTATGGAAAAGTAGTGTATGTGTGTTATGTGATTTTTTTATCCTAAATTTGTGACTTTAGGTGTGCAAGACTGTATTGTAAGATTTCTGCATGAGGGTAAGAATCCCGTTCTAGATTCATTTTACAAATAGGGGACCATAAATACAGCAACTTTTAATATTCAAAAACTGCAAACATGTCTAAAGTTTTTAATTGTTTAGAGCTGGAAAAGAAAAAATGTTTTGGCATCTTATAAAGAGATTTGTCAGTTACTTGGCAGAGCCAGGTGTATTCTTATATTTATAAAATATAAAAAGAATATGAAATAATATATAACACTTTTATGAAAAGTACTAGAGGAATAAATATGTGTAGCATTGTAAGACTATAATACAAGCAGACCTGATGCAGGAAATTCTTTTTGATGGAATGAAACCATTTTGAACGTAATATGTGTGACTACCTCTTTTTCATTCCCATCTTTTACTCTCAGAGAGACTGGACAGAGTTGGAGCAGAGAGGAGATAATTGTGTCCTTAGAATGTTGAACAATAAATTTCTAATGAGAATGATTGACTTATGCAGATAATTAATAGCTTTCAGTGCCTGGAGCAGAGATAACAAACCATAGTGTCGTGTTTCCATAACCTTTCAGAGCACTGTCCCAACAGATAGAACCCTTGACAAACAAGAATGTCAAGGTGAGTTCTTTAGGACTGGAGAATTAAACAAGGTTAGATCAAACAGAAGGTGATTATACCTGATGTCTAGAGATTAAAGGCACTTAACTTATAACTGCAAATTTATATTTCTTCAATTTTTCTCTTTGCATTTTAAAAAATCTTCATAATCTGAACTCATGATTGAAATATTTATGATGCTAAATGAATAGCTCTTCAAATAGTTTAGTTAAATGAATAGAATCCTTTTAGAAATAGACTGGATCATATAACACAACCTTTTTAAAAATCTTTTTATTTTGATCTAATTTTAGACCTCAGAAGCTACAGAAATAGTATGGGAAGTTCCTGTACATTCTTCACCCATCTTTCTCTAATTTACATAACCATGGTATAATTGTCAGAACCAGGAAATTAACATTGATACAATTCAATCAACTAAATTAATGACCTATTCAAAATTTATCAGTTTCTCCACCAAGGCCTATTCTATTCCAGGATCCTATCCACAATTGCACATTACATTTAGTTATTTTTTCTCTTTAGCCTTCTGCAGTCTGCAGTAGTTCATCTTCCCTTGTCTTTCATGACCTTGACATTTTCCAAGAGCATTAATCAGTTAATACCTTTTGATTTGGGTTTGGTTGGATGGAAGTTCCACATTTTGATAAGAAGATATTATATATTATAATATGTTATATAATATATATTATATATATTATTATATAAGATTGATAAGATATTACTGATGATGTTGGCCGTGATCACTTGGTTATGGTGGTTTCCTATTGCTATCTCTACTTTAAAGTTACTGTATTTCCCTTTGTGGTTAGTATTTTGGAGAAGGTACTTTGAGACTATGTAAGTATCCATTTCAAACTTCTGCTCATTCATTTTAGCATCCATTGATGTTTCTTGCCTGTAACAAGAAAGTGGTTTTTGCCAAATGCTGATTTTTTTTTTAATTTTTATTTTTATGTATTTTTTTTTTTTTTTTTGAGACAGGATCTAGCTCTGTTGCCCAGGCTGGAGTGCAGTAGTGCAATCACAGCTCTCTGCAGCCTCAACCTCCTGGGCTCAAATGATCCTCCCACCTCAGCCTCCTGAGTAGCTGGGACTACAGGTACATGCCACCACACCCAGCTAATTTTTCTATTTTTTTTGGAGTTGGGATTTTGCCATGTTGCCCAGGCTGATCTCTAACTCCTGGGCTCAAGCAGTCCTCCTGCCTCTGCCTCCCATAGTGTTGGGATTACAGGCGTGAGCCACCACGCCTGGCCCCGATGTTTATATTTTGAAATAATTCCCTCCATATTTGTTTATTGGAATTCTGCTGTCAGGACCAACTATCTTTTCTCTCCCATTTATTTATTTAGTTATTTATTTAGATCAGTTCAGACTCATGGATACTTATTCCATAGGTTACAGTCCAACACTCTCCTTATTTATTTTGCTGCTCAGATTGTTTCAGGTTTGGTCATTCTGAGCTCCTTCATGTTGGCATCTTTGTTCTCTCAACAAGCCCTCATCTTCTTTTGAGCATTTTAAAAATTTATGGTACTGCTCTATCTTCTAGGGTCATGTTGTATTTTCTCTGCCCTCAGTGAGCCCTGGTTCCTTTTTCTTGAGAAAGGTATTTGAAAACCAACCTTTGGGCACTAGGTATGCTCATTACTACCACGGTGCCGTTACCTCTAGGCGTCTTACTGGACAGAGCTAGGGAATATACGTATGTATACCAACCCATGCACGTACATGAGTCTGTAGTTCTGTGTCTGTCAACCTACTTTCGTGTTAAACCATGAGATTATGCAGATATTTTGGATTCTGGCTGGACTGAACACTACAGAGTTAATTTTTAACTTTCCCCCTTGTCTTATTTGAAAATTCTTCCTCCAACAGGGAAAAACCTGGTTCTTATTATCTGTATCTATAACATATTTACTTATTGGTTTCACTTGAGTATGCATATAGGTACACACAAAGTAGTTTCAGATTGTTAACTCGTATCCCTGTGAGAAAGACATTTACTGACAAGTTTATGTAAAGTTCCTTTTATCTCTAGCTCTACAGTATCCAGCCCAGATACTCTTTTCCAGATAGTTTCTTAGTGTAGTTCTCTTTTTCCCTACTCTTTTCATTATGGCTGATGTTACTCACTTAGGATCCAGCTAGATTCTTTGTTAATGTTTATATTCCTCCTATATCCTGGTTGATTTGAATTGTTTGTATTTTGGGTATATGAATACTATGGTTCTAAGGGGCAGAGCATGTGTATATCGCTTCTTCATCCTTGCTACCACTTTCCCATCCTCCCCTTCTTTCCAGCTCTTTCCCACCCATTCCTTCTTGGTAACCAATCCTGTTAGCTTCCGGTTTGTTCTTCCTGTATTTCTTCTGCATATATGTATTTTCTTTTTCTTTTCTTTCTTTCTTTCTTTTTTTTTTTTTTTTTTTTTTTTTTTGTGATGGAGTTTTGCTCTTGTTGCCCAGGCTGGAGTACACTGGTGCAATCTTGGCTCACCGCAACCTCTGCCTCCTGGGTTCAAGCGATTCTCCTGCCTCGGCCTCCCGCGTAGCTGGGATTACAGGCACCTGACACCATGCCTGGCTAATTTTGTATTTTTAGTAGAGATGGGGTTTCTCCATGTTGGCCAGGCTGGTCTCGAACTCCTGACCTCAGGTGATCCACCCGCCTTGGCCTCCTAATGTGCTGGGATTACAGGTGTTAGCCACTGCACCCAGCCCGTATTTTCTGAAGTCCCTTTCTTTCTTCTGTGACGGGTAGCATATTCTAGATACTCTTTTGTGCTTTGCATGTTTCACTTAACAGTAGTACTAGGACATCTAAAGATGTAACTAGTTGTCAGGACATCCTAGCTGTCCAGTTGTATTATCCATAGAATCCCTTTCTTAGAGGAGTTAACAATCCTTGCAAACTCCCACTTACTGAGAATAAATGTCATGCATACAGTAAGTTAATATAAAAACTGAGCTCAAGTTTCTGAACTAGTCCTCTGGAACTTTTTCTTTAGGATTTAGCTTCAAAAAAAATGTAAAGAGATAGAAAATATTTGCCTTTAATGGAAAGGGTAGTTTGTTTCTTTGTGGATTTTTATATTCTTAAGGAATCAAAGAAATTTTTTTTAGCAGAAAGAGATCTTAGAAAGCATGTAGCTTTTCTGTAGCAGTTGATGCCTCTTCCCACTTCTCCATCTCAAAACTTCCCTTTCAAGATTTCTGATACACCATTCACTCCTGGTATTCTTTGGCCTCTGCTTCCATTTAGTTATCTTCACTTGCTCTCCTTCCATCGTCCCTTAAAAGGTATTCTTTTCAAGGGTTCTGTCCAGCCCTCTTTTCACTTGACCTGTTTCCTAAACCAACTATGACCTCCTTCCACCACAATTCTATCCCCATAGGCTCCTCTTCATTTTTTGACACTCAGCTAAATGCATCTTTCTTTGTAGAGCTCTAGTGGTGCTTCTGTCACATTGCTTTCCTGCTAGACAATTCATCTCCACAGGGCAGATATTTCATTCTTCTTGCAAAGTTTATATCCCTAATATTCCCTGGCTCACAGCACTTATGAAATAAATGTTAGCAGAATGAACAGGCAAATGAATGAATGACTGAGTAGGAGCAAATTAAGTGACTCAATCTTTGGTATATTAAAAAGACATTTATACCTAAGCAAGTTCATGCTTCTGGGAAGCAAAATTTCTTAAATACAGATATGTGACAACGTTATATACTCTGTGAGGTTTTGGTCTTGGTATTATTTTAGTTATATTAAAATGTTATGCTTAATTTGAGTTTCAGTGGAAAAGCTTAGCCCCACAGGAATTTTCTTGAGCATATGTGCCATTGAAAGAAATTTTAATCAACACATGACATTGATTCAAAAGCACTTGAGATATTTTGTAACTACTTTTAAGTCTTCACTGCTCATGTAACTCAAACATAATTTTTTAAACGTTATACTTAACATTCTGTCTGACATATAGTGTTATTTTTAAGTAATTTGAGTCTTTCTCTTTTTTTTTTCTTTTGGTAAAGCTCTTACTTTTTAAACTACATTTGACTCCAGTGAAATAACTTATTTATTTATTCCTCCAAATTGAACCATAACTGTTGAATGCACTCGTAGGAAATCAGAATTGTGACCCCCGTCCTCAGGGTCACAAAGCCATTAGTCTCCTACTATATGCTGTATGAGTGAAATCATCTATATGTGCAGCTACAAAGCGGACAAGTCTGTGTGTGTGAGTGTGCCTATAGGAAATGATTGCATTTGGCACTAGTCCTTTACTGTACAGCTGAACACCTGGAAAGATTTATTATAACTTCATTAAAAATATCATCCATTATATTCAATATCCACTTATACTATTGGTTTTAACACAGATTACCTAGTAGTATTTTCTACATGGTATTTTTAGATGACCTTTAGTAAAATACAAAGGCATAATGTCGTTTTATAAATTATTTTCCAATTTTGAACACAACTCGATTTTTAAAAATACTTTACCTGTTTTTTTTAAATGATGTAATATATTAGACTTGAAAAGTAAAAGTATTGGAGATCTGTGACTGAAAAAAAAAATCTTTATAGTGATTTTATTGTATCAAGAGACTTTCTGTTTCAGAAATTCCATGAGTGAAACCGTCAGACTGGTTAGTGGAATGCAGCACCCTGGCTCTGCTGGAGGCGTCTATGAGACAACACAGCACTTCATTGACATCAAAGAGCACCTGCACATAGTAAAGAGGGACATAGATAACTTAGTGCAGCGAAATATGGTAACTTTGTTTCCTTTTCCTTTTATAATTATAATCTTTAGGAAAGGAAGAACTCATACTCTACTGCAAGTATTTTAACCCTTTAGTTAATGCTAATGCTTATTTTTAATGTTTAAGGTAGAATTGTCCCATTCATTGCAGATCTCCATGTGTCCTGGTTTTCTGGTTATTGAAGGTGGAAGAACAGTTCCCATAGCAGTCATGGTTTTTAAATATGTAATATTTATATTATCATTTCGTGAAAATATTTTCTGATTTCCATGTTAATGTCTTCTCTGACCCATGGATTGCTTAAAGTGTATTTCTTTGGCCTATTTTCCATCAAGGTTCTAATCTGGTAATTTCTTGCTATCTTGTTAGCTTCATTTACCTTCACCCAGGTTTCATGTGCTTGGATTGGATTGGATATGTTTTTGACTCTGCTGGTTGTCTTCTATAAGACATATTTGGGATATGGTTGGCCCATATTTCCTAGTCTGCTTTACCAGAAGCAGAAATCCCAATCCCTTATATTTTATATCACGTTTTATCTTTTTAAAAGCTTTTTAAAACGTTTGATGACCTTTAGAAAATATACTAATAGATTAATAATAATGTTACATTAAACTGACTCTCCCAAGGTCAGTAGCTAGTAAGTAGGAAAGGGAGAAAACTTAGGTCTTCAGCTTCTAATCTTGTCTCCTTTATATTTTTTGATAACTCTCTTAACTATATTCCTGTATATATGCCTTGAATATACATTTTTTTCAAAGATGGCTTAATAGTTTTCTTATTGATCATGACCTCTCATCCAAAGCATTATTATCTGTCCCCTTAGTTCTGTTTGAGGTTATTTTTCTCATACATTGTCTTTGTTGCAATGACCAAATTGATACTGTGTGTATCAATTTACTGAAGAACTTTGTCCCACAAATATAACTATATTGGGAACAACTAATCTTAGAAGCCATTCTCTCTGGGTACTTGGATGAAGTCTTTGTTCCTGGTATTTAATTGCCTCCTTATAATAGAAGGAATACTCAGGGAAATAGGGAAAGAAATATTTTTCAGAACACCAGTGAATAATGTTGAATGCTATGAGATTGTAGAGAATGAGGACTGAGAAAAAGCCAGTCTGTTTGTCAAGTAGTTCATTGGTAGGGTAACCATGTAATTTATTGTCTGACCTGGGACACTTTTGAGAATGAAGGGGGTGCTGTTAATAATCACACCACTACAGCAAGCGTGAACTGGGAGTATCCAGAGGAGTTGTCTGTGGTGACCCTAGTCTCAGTGACCTCAGGGACAGTAACATCATCATATACTGTAATGCAGACAGGAGCCAGGTGGCAGTGAGTTAGTGACTGGGTGGTAAAAAGGTGGAGGCCTTCCAGTGTCAACTACTCCTTCAAAAACAGTTGTCAGTAAAAGTTAAGGGGATAGAAGGTTTCTCTGGGGGATGAAAAAATGAAAATACTTGTTTATATAGCAAACAGTTTTATAAAGATTTCACATTTATTTCTTTTTCCAAACTGCTGTTTTGACTAACTGTAATAGAAAGTCATTTGCCTTACAGCCATCAAATGAAAAGCCGAAATGCCCAGAACTACCACCATTTCCATCATGTTTGTCTACGGTCCACTTCATTATATTTGTTGTGGTGCAAACTGTATTATTCGTTGGTTACATCATGTATAGGTAAGTCTCTTGATAAAATGTGACCCAATATTTTTCTGCATCTGTTTAATTAGAAATATTCAACTAAGTTATCTATGTTCATAATACAATTTTCACCACCTATAAAATTAAGTTTATTGTGATTTCTGTTCATTTCAGTTCACATAAAGTGCATGTGTAGAATATATGTTTATCTTAATGCGTTGTATACTTCAAAAGGCATTGATATTTTAATTTTAAACAGTCCTGTTTCTTTCCAAAGTTAAGCGTATAGAACTTCTTTAAGTGTTTGTTTCTTTTTTTCCTTAGGTCTCAGCAAGAAGCAGCTGCCAAAAAATTCTTTTGACTACCATTTTCCTGTGTACTTCATCTATTTGTGTACAAAATGATGTCGTTTTGAGGGAATTTAAGTATTTAAATTGCTTCATAGTCTAAATTATTAAATTTTTTAAATAAAATAACTGTTTAAACATTGATTTGCAGTTAAGAATAAACCTTAAAGCAAAGACAACCACATTTTAATTTGTTCACAGTATGTAAATCTGTCTAAATTTCAGTGAATTTCTGGTCAGTATGATGCAGCCTCTGAGCAGAATATTGACCAGTAAGAGGGTAAATAAAGTGGGGGCAACCCCTGGATGTGAATGTTACCCCCTAAGTCTCCAATATTGCAGGTTTCCCTGTATAACGTAAACACACTTGCCCTCATGCCTCCCAGAATATGAGGTCTAATTAAGAAGTCCCATCAGGTTTATTTTGTAACCAAAGTCTTTTTTAGAGGTCAGACTTCCTAATCAAAGGCCTGGGCCTGCAGTCCTTTCATCTTAATGCAACTTCCTTTGAAATCAAAGAATATTTTGTCTGAGAGCTTTAAGGATCTGGTAATAGACTTCAAAATGTTCAGTGAATTTTTTTTTTCCTCTATTGATCAATGATATATTTCACTTTTAAAGGAAATTTTAGAGGAAAATTAATAGCTGCTTTTTGCCTAAAAAACCTTGTGGGTGGAAACATTCCTCTGAGAATGGCTTTTATAGGTATTTTGCCTGGTAATGTATTCATTCATGATTGCCCATATTCTTGAATGTCTTCATTCCAATGGTGTCAGGTCAATATTATGAAAATAATTTTTATATTTATATTTGTAACTTAAGGAATTTATTTCTCCCATTTACTACAGCATGTAAATTCAGCTCAAATTGCATGATCTGAGGATTTAAATTCACAAAACCTGCCACTACATTCTGGTTTACATTAGTTACTTCATGCTGGCTGGGGTTAGTGACCATTTGCATACTCTTTTAAATCAAGGAGGCTGTAGTAGAAGCAGTTTTAAGATTCTTGAAGGCAAAATTTGAAAAACAGTGAATACTTCTAATTGTTTCCTTTTAGTGCCAGAACTAAGGACATTGTGAAGCACTTGTTAGTAAACTTAACCTTGAAATGTCAGACTGGAAGGAGTTTTTATAGTCTTTGTGCATACTTCTAGGTATTATAGAAACAGTCTGTAAATGACATTTTAAGATGCAAATTTAATTCTGTTCACAGCTGATTTATACTGATTTTTGCTGCCTTCAAAATACTCTTTTACTTCTTTTAGCTAAAATGGTTGTCTTTCATTTGCCATAGAATTCCAAACAATACTATCTTATAAAATAGTACTGTTGAATTATTCCAGGCCTCCCTAGGTTTGCTCTCAAATGTCATTTACAGATTGGGCTAACGACCTAAAATCTATATATAAAGACTTTCTGAAGAACTCTGTATTATAGCAATACCAAACGAGTGCTGTGTGTGCAAACAGTCTCGCATTGCTTTTTATGTTGATATTTATCCTAGAACACTGAAAGAGAATATGCCAGTGATAACTCACTTTACTTCAGTCATTTCAACACAGAAAATGCTTCTCTAGCATTTTTCTTTTGTAGTGTTAACATTTTGAAATTCATGTTTCAGAGGCTTCATCGTCACAGAATTTACTCTTGCTCCATGAAAAAAAATTAAATACCTTCAGAGGAATATTTAAGTTGTAGACTATGAAACTTGAGAAATCCTCTTGAGATAAAAGGCTGCCAAATCCAGTATTATAAAGTCCATGGTCATATGTGCCTGTGCATTAAAGGAATACCAGATCTATGCAGTATACATTTTTCAGGCTGAAATTCAAGGGGAATCATTCTGATTATTCTTACTACAAATGGAGATGGCTATTATGAAACAGCATGAGCATGAGCCTTTTATCTTTTATACTTAGTGATATACTTTGCTTGAAAATCACTCAGCAAAGTAGTTCACACGATGTGTCTCATATTTGAAGTTTGGTTTTTCTCAAAATCATTGACTTTAAGGAGCTCATTTCTGAACAAAAAGGTTTGCTCTGTGGAAAAATCAATCACTGCCAGGATTCTTTCATTTCTGTACTATTTTGTATAATTGAATTTGTTCACTTCTCTCACACCAGCAAGTGTTTTACAGGTGCCTTGGATTAAAACAAAATTGATTTTAAAATTTTTATGTAAGTCATTGTGTCTATGATGCCACTTTTAAAAGGAAAATGCAATTGCATAATGGCTAATATCCTTATTTAATGTACCTATTTGTGTTCTAATAATTGTTTGAATGTTTTATTCAGCTTAAAACTTTACCATGAAGTCATAAACAGTAAACAATGTTTTGTTATGTATTAAGGGGATATCAGTGTTTCTCAAAGTATGATCCATGGACCATCTGGGTCATGGCGCCTGGTTTCAGACAACCTGAATCAAATCTTAGGGGTGGGGCTTTGGGATGTCATTGTTCAATAGGCACCTCAGGAGATTCTGAGCACACCAATGTTTGAGAACCACTAAAATGAGGAGTGGGAAAAAAAATAGGTGTTTTGGTAATTTAGAGCTGAGCTGAGAAGATAATATATTTTTATTGTCAATGACATTAACAGATATGCACTGATTCTTTTATACCTACAATTTACTTAATGTTCCTTTTATTAAAACGCGTGGTTCATGAGCAACTACAGACTGAATCCAGATTATTACCTGTTGCTTTCAGTATTTTCGTGATGGCTTTTAATCTTATGAAATCATCTTGAGATCATTCATGGTCAAGCCGTGAAAACTCCCATCTTCAAGCCTGCCTGCTAAAGCTTCTTTGCCTTCCTGATTGTGATTATGGTAACAATTTATATCAGACAGTTGTACTTTTTGATAACTTAGGGAAAACAGAAATGACTTGAACAAGGGATTGCCTGCCTCACTGCATTGCAGAGATACAATTTTTGTAAAGAACACAAATAGCAGTTGTGAATATTAAGGTGTGATTATCTTTCCCTGTCCATGTGCTTATCAAAAGAAGATAGTGAACAAATGATTATATTGAGGATTTTTTTAATTTATAAGATCTAATGTGAAATCCACACTTGGAACTTTTTAGATCTGTCTGTTGCTTGTTTAATATATTTCTTTTATGACATTACTTAAAGTTTAAAAGGGTTTTCTATCCACTGTCAATTTCAATTGGATAACATTTTGTCAAGTTTTTTTTTCCTGATTATTTGATGCTAGCTGGAATTCAAGAAATGGCATTGACCTTATTCAAATAAAGAAATATTTTAGTAAATTTGCTTTTTCCTTCATTGATCTTGGATAATAAGTTGCCATTTGTTTTTCAGACAGAACCTGTATTGTGATAGCATTTCATTTATCACATGCTTTAGGCTCTGCCCGAGGTGGCCTGCTGCATGCAGAGGCAGTACATGGAAGCATGCCACGAGAACATAGAAATGGTCATGGATAACTGTTTACCCTTGCTGGTAATGAAAAATACAAACTAAAACAATGTACTTGATGTTTTTACCTCTGATAACCAAATGATGGCAGAAGTGTAGTTAAGCTGGAACTCCTAGTCATTACTAATTAGTGGTAGTTTAAAAAATATTTTAATCTTTTTGACAAGTACCATTTAACCAAGTAATTCCAATTCTGAGAGTTAATGTGGTAAAAAAGTAAAATAAAAGAGTAGGGCTTTGAGGTTAGACAAATCTAGGTTTGAATCCTGGCTCTCTCACTTACTGGAGGTGACCTTCAGTTTCCTCATAATACTTACCTCGCATGGTTATAAGCATAGTAAAAGAGCGTCTTTATAAGGAGGCTTCAAAAAATGATAGACTAATTGGTAAAGACAAATGGATAAGATAAAAGATTTAAATACATAGATGGGTTCGAAAGAATTCAGAACTTAAGACCCGATCAGGAAGCCTACTAGTAGTAGGGAGTGGCAGAAACTAGACTACACATAGGCACTAGGTACTGTCATTGAAAATTATTGACATTGTCATTGAAAATTCATTTGTGGCATTGAAGACATGGCTTTAGGCCTAGAAAACCCAGGAGGCTCAAACTGAGATGCTAGGATAAAGTGAGGACCCTGGAAGAGCTGCTCCTTCAGTGGAAATGGGCTGAAAGGACCTCTTACTTCCACCCCAACAGCTCCGAGAAGGCATAGGAAGCTCTCTCCCTGGAGCTCTGGGTAAGGGGACATTTGTTAAGAAATTGAAGCCCAGCTGTATGCTTTACCTATATGGTGTGGAATTCTCTAAGTCAAAAACAATGTATAAATTTGTTCTTGTCTGGGAAAATCCAGAAGGCAAAACAAAACCACTCATTAGCAATAATTGCACAACAAAAGTACATTAGACAACCATAGGGACAGCCAGTCCTAACTAAAATGAGCTCTAAAAATTATAAACCAAACCAGAGAAATACGAAAGAGTGACAGTAGATACAATAATGAAACCTGGCACCTCCAAGAATCTGAGATGATAGAACAGTCAGAAGAAGACAACAAAAATAGTAGCATTGGACAATTAGAGTTAGTTTGGGCCACTCTAACAAAATACCATAAATGAGGTGGCTTATAAAAAACAAACTTATTGCTCACTGTTCTGGAAGACTGGGAAGTCGAAGATCAAGACTCTACCCTAACGACCCAATCACCTACAAAAGGCCCCACCTCCTAGTAGTAACACCTTGGGCGTTAGGATTTCAACATAGGCGTGTTGGGACAAAACGTTCAGGCCATAGCAAGCATCTAATGACTATTAGAAGTGGGGAGTGAATGAGAAGGAAGAATGTAAAATGATACTCTGTTTCTGGCTAGTGGAATTAGATGTAAGGTGTCCTAAAACAGGGAACACAAGAAAAAGTATGGGAATTGAAGACGAGGGAAGAAGAGGTTAAGTTCCATTTGGAACATAGATTTTGACATTAACTAGCCAAGTAAAAATGGCCAGAAGGCAATATAGGCTTGGAGTCAGGGCAGAGACATACCTCAATTTTTTACCTCTAAAATGGGGTGATAATTGAGATAACAGAGCACCATAAATAGAGCTTAGAAACAAGATGCTTGTGCCCAATAAATGTTAGCTATTGTTACTCTATGCGTCTGAAAATCAGAGAGAGAACTGACCCAGAACAGTACAACACAGGATTTTTGGCTCTTTACCTGCTCATGAGTTGTAAAAAAAAGGAAATGGTCCTCAGCAGTGCTGGGAGTCCCATTCCGTTTCTCAGATCCTCACAAATAAGTCCAGAAGCTGCCTGGTCAGCTGCCACATGGCATTTACTCTTTTTCTCTTTGAACCCCTGTGATGTCCATTGGGTGTTGCTCCTCCTGATGGCGTCATCCCCTATGTTGGCCCTTAACTGCTCTTTATTCTGGATCTGCCATTTCTGCCATGTCAGCCCAGCAGTGGCACCGTTTCCGCCATGTTCCATCACACACACAGGCCCCACTGCTACTCGGGAGGATTTCACTGTCCTGCCAAACAAGCAGCCACTTCTGTCATCTGGACCAGGCACCCTCACGACTGCCATTGCCCACAGAAGCAATGGAGGCTTCCAGGAGCTAGTCCATGGGGTGGTGTATTAGGTTCTTCAGAGTAACAACCTTTAAATACATACATGCACACATATACATATACACATATATACATATAAAATAAGTAAGGTATGGCTCACATGATTATGGAGGCTGAGAAGTCCCACGATCTGCCATCTGCAAGCCAGAGACCCAGAAAAGCCAGTTGTATAACCGGAAGGCCTGAAAGCCAGAGCCAATGGTATAGAGTCCATCTGAGCCTGAAGGCCTGAGGACCGTGAGTGTCCCGGGCAGAGGAAGATCGGTGTTCCCAGCTCAAGCAGAGAGCAAATCCAACTTTCCTCTGGCTTTTTGTTCTATTCAGGCCCTCACAGATGGGACGATGCCCACCCACACTGGGGAGGACCATCTGCTTTCCTCAGTCAGCCAATTCAAATGCAAATCTCTTCCATGAACAGCCTCACAGACACACCAGAAACAATGTTTAACCAGATAATCCTGGCATCCAGTGACCCAGTCAAGTTGGCATGTAAAATTAACCATCATGGGTAGTTTGTGGCCAAATGGAGAAGAATGACTCTCTCCCCTCTACATGTTACTTTCTGTTAAGAAAATACTAAAGCAGTGATGCATGGGCCCCAGTGTCAGAGTTCTCAGTGAGAATGGCTGTTACTATTTAATTAAAGGTCTATCTCTAGGAAACAGTCCTAATGGGTTCATGAGCCTTGGCCAGGGTGAACCTGAGTGAAAGACACTACAGAATTCCTCAAGCCTCTGGGAACTAAGGCTTTGTAACTGAGGCAAACTTACTGTGTCTGCTCTGGATGAGTCTCTCCTAAGAGCCTCCTTAGTACTTAATGCAAATAGACTTATTGCTAGCCATGCCACGAATGTTACAATTTGCCAAATATACCTGAATTCCAGGCATGAACATAGCTCAGCTCAAACTGGTCAGCCCACTGTGTAAACAGTAAGTTAGTAAATTAATCTTTGGTTCCCAGCCCATCTTCCCCTTCCACGTAGAACCAGCATGGCAATTTACAATCAGATCATGGAAGCCAGAATGTCCTGTTAGAAAATAACAACCACTGAATTGCCTACCAACTCAGCACTCGACCAGCATGGAAGTTCTGTGGTAGAGAGGATACGGAATAGAATACAGTTATTACCTCACCAGAAAGTGATGTCTGTGAACTGAAATAGACCAGTCATACAGTGTTGGCAAAAGAAATACTTTAGGGGCTAGGCATGGTGGCTCACACCTGTAATCCCAGCACTTTGGGAAGCCAAGGTGGGAGGATCACTTGAGCCCATGAGTTTGAGACCAGCCTGGGCAACATAGCAAGACTTCATCTCTACAAACAATAAAAAATTAGCTAGGTGTGATGGTGCATGCCTGTAGTCTCAGCTGTTCAGGAGGCAGAGGCAGGAGGATCGCTTGAGCCCAGGAGGTCAAGGCTATAATAAGCCATGGTTACGCACTCCAGCTTGGGTGACAGAGTGAGGCCCTGTCACACACACACACACACACACACACACACACTCACACACAGATTTTGAAACGTTCAGTATAACACTGCTGAATATTTCTGGAAGACAGAAGAATCAGCCCGGGATACATTTCTTAAAATGGCCACTTTGGGAGACAAAGGATTGAGATGTTTTGAGTCTCCACAGAGTCACAAATGTCTCACAATCTATCAGATAACAATGGGCCAAGGTAGTACTGAAGAGACTCTTCGGTCCTGTAGCTCAATGAAAACCATACTGTCATGATTGGGGAATTTCTTTGCACAGCTGGTATATAGATAGCCTTGAGTTTGTATCTACAAGAATATTAACCAATCCTATAGAAATGAAAACAAACATGCTACTTGGCCTGGCATTTCAATACAGTTCATTAAATATGTATTAAGTGTCTATGATGTACATGGCACTCTATTAGGTAAAACACAAACCACTAAAATGTCTCCAGTAGGCAGTTATTAGGATTAGGACTACGTGTTTAATTTCCTTTGTGGTTTCCATAATGGTCCTTCTATTTCCCAAGACTTTTTCCTCTTTTTATATTACCTCTTTTTTCCCAGTTAAAATAGAGGTTGAAAAATTAATACCAGTGAATCTCATCTTTAGATCATTTCTACACTTAGCCTATTAGCCAAGTGTGGTGACACATGCCTTGGCGCTTGGTGACCTTTTTCTTCTTCAGTTCTGCTGACCTTCATGAGCACAGAGGTTTAGCTGCATGGCTACCCCTGAAATGTTGTGTCACCCGTTAAGAGGATATAACAACTGAGACAGGACAACCTAATCACCATGATTTCCTTGGGGAAGGTCAAAAAAGAAATGATACCACTAGCCGATTTTAATTACAGGAGCAAAATTTAGGTATTTGATGTGAAAAGAAAAATCCCAGGTGAAGGACCAAAATGGATTTATGCTGTTTGAATGTGATCTCTTTCTAAAATTTAATTCCACTAATGGGATTATTGCTTCTTTAGCAAATTCTTTGGGTCAGATACCATCAAAATTTTCAAGTTGAATAGGCCACAACGAATCTGTGTTTACAAAGGTGATCCATTAAATCAGAATGAGGCATGATTTTAAAAAACTATGGCACGTAGTCTTGATCCTGGGAGCTGGCAAAGAAGGCAGCAACCACTATGAGGTGGATTTGTAAGCACTAAGATGCTACTTCTGTTATTGGTGGAGGGTGTCCAGGTTCTTGGCATTTTGAACAAGGAATTAGACAAAACGCACAAACAAAGCCAGGAAAGAATGAAGCAACAAAAGCAGAGATTTATGGAAAACAAAAGTAGACTCCACAGACTGGAAGTGGCCCCACCATAGGGGCTCAAGAGCCCCTTTGCAGGATTTTCTGGGGTTTAAATACCCTCTAGAGGTTTCCCATTGGTTACTTGGTGTACACCCTATGTAAATGAAGTAGTGGCCTGCAATCAGTCTGATTGGTTGCGGAAAGCAAACAATCAAAGACTGAAGTGAAGTTACAAAGGTTACACCCTAAGCAAGTATCTGATTGGTTGTGGAAAGCAACCAATTACAGGCTGAAGTGAAGTTACAAAGTTACACTCCTATCCAAATGTCTGATCGGTTGCAGAAAGCAGCCAATCAGAGATACTTTGAATTTTCCATCCGCCATGTAGAAAAAGTTGGTGGGGGTGGGGGTGGGGGGTGGGGAGTTGCAAAGGGAGTAAGGAAGTAGCTTCCAGTCCTTTTGTTACTTAGGTGTGGAAAGTTGGGGTTTTCCTTTTAATTTAGTTCTAGGAAGTCAGCATGAATTGGCCTTAGGTTCCCTGCCCCCAGACCCTATTCTCCTGTCTCCCTTTTGCCTGAAGATAACTCTCCAAGTGCCTCCATCATCCGATGTAGTACCTTGATTACTTCCATTGAAAGCGATTTGCTCAAAAATAAGCCATTAGGCCTAGTGGCAATCATTCATTCATTGTTTTCCCCCAAGATTCTTATTGATCACTTACTATGTGCTGAGCATGATTCTCAGAGATGGGGATGCAAAGGTGAACAAAATTGCACTGGTCTCTCTTATGGAGCTTACATTCCAATGGAGTAGATGGAAAGGAAACAACTAAATCAAGGAAAATATACTTTCAGGTAGAGTGCAGTACTATGAAGAAAAATAGAATAGGATAGAGGATTAAAAGGTGGGGTAGTGGAGGCAGTGTATCTTAGGATGGTCAGGGAAATCCCTCTAAGAAGGTGAATGAGAACAGAAACCTGAATTAAGCAAGGGTGAGCCACCTAGAGATGTGGAAGAGCAACACAGGCCAGGAGGTTCCACGAGGACATAGGTGGGAGCAATCTTGGTTTAAGGGACAATAAGGACATGAATGTGATTAGAATGAGCAAAGGGAGTGTGGCTGAAGAGGCTGGCAGCTAGGCAGTGGGCAATCTTGCAGCAAGGAGTGGGGATTCTATGCAAGGACAGTAGGGAGCCATGGGATGGGGACACCTAGAGGTCCCATTCATGAATCCAGGGCATTCATTTCCCCTTTCTGAAGGAACGGAAGATTCTACCACCATTTCTATAAGATTCTACAGCCAGGCTTGGTGGCTCACACTTATAATCCCACCACTTTGAGAAACTGAGGCAGGCAGATCACTTGAGGTCAGGAGTTCAAGACCAGCCTGGCCAATATGGCAAAACCCTGTCTCTACCAAAAATACAAAAACTTAGCTGGGCATGGTGGCACATGCCTGTAATCCTAGCTACTCGGGAGACTAAGGCAGGAGACTCGCTTGAACCCAGGAGGCGGAGGTTGCAGAGAGCTGAGATCCTGCCACTGCACTACAGCCTGGGCAACACAGTGAGGCTGTCTCCAAAAAAAAAATCCTACACACCAGCTAGTAGTTCCTGGATGTCCAAGGGCAAAGGTCATTGTAATAAATCAAGGAGTAAAAAGCTTTTTAAGTCGTGACCTCATTCTCAATGGAATTACCTGTTGAGGAAATAATAAGATATTTGATTTCATAAAGCACTCTCAGGAGACCTTCCATGGCCACCCTGCTGAAGCTACCACCGAAGAGTCCCCATAATGCATGACACCCCCTCTTCCTAACCCCCTCCACACAAACATACATTCAGAAAAGGACTGGACAGGAAGAAACTCCTTTACACATGGGTGCTGGAGTTTAGAATTGACACCCTCACCATTAATATTTCCTAATTCCTCATACAATGGAATTTGTAGAATAGATTTTATAATAAATCTAAATAATTACTTATAATAAAATGTAGACAGAACAGACAGAAACACAAGGCTGTGGCTTTTATTTTATGGTTTGAAAAGTTCTATGAGACAACATTAATTAGTAACATTCCTCAATGGACTGCAATGTAGTTTATTATAAATGGTAATTTAGAGATAATGGTGTGAACGTGTTAAGTTCCAAGCAACCCATCTAAAAGTGAAAGTGGAGCTCAATATTGATGTACATTCTCCTCAAAGCCCTGAGTACAGCTTATATTTCACCCTAAATTATCTTTTTTAGCCTTTCATATTGAGAGCATTTAAGCAGCATTTTAAAATAGATTACTAAAAGGGAAAGCAGACAATAAAATATATAAAGCAAGCATTTTAGACAAGAATCCAGATTATGTAATTCTATATGATCAGAGAGATAATCACCTGGTTTCTGAGAGGACTCATGCCTTCAGATAAAATCACAATGGATTACATCTCTTCCTTCCCACCCCACCCTCTTTGGCATGCTTTAATTAGAAAGATACTAGTGTAGATTAAAGTCTTAGCCATACTCAATTCTTCCCTTGACCTGAAGAAAACCACAGCCATAGAGAATCTGGTGGGATACAAAACATTGTCAGTTTCATCCAAGTACACCAGTGAGCTTAAATAGAGCACCCAGGAGGTGCACTCTTCATGCAAGAGAAAAAAGGTGACCCTTTACATATTGATGATTTGACTCACATAATGGTCTTACCTTCTGGATCAGAGCCTTGAAGTGTCAAGCACATCATTTCCATGTAGACAAGTAATATTTCCATGCAGGAGAAGGCTAAGATAATCTTCCAGATGTAAACCAAGGACCTGCTGTCTGGGTCTTTGCATTTGTCAGTTGTGTATTTATGTGCGGGACACAGTAACTATTGAAGCAAACCGAATTCAAGCAAACTAAAAAGCAAATCCTTGCATAGTACTTAAAGTCCAATGAGATAAAATGATGGATCGAACGGATTATTTTTGCTTAATGAAGCATTCTGGGTTTTGAGTCTCATTGGACTCAGTTTTTCAACAGGATGTTTTGCTCAAGGGCTGGAATTTGGAAATTCCACAACAGCTATATAATCAGTCAGCTCTGATTAATTTAATTGAAACGACTCTTGATGAAGCCCTGCTGTGCTTATAATTAAAAATTTAGAAAGGGGTAGGGAAAGGGGTAGATGATGTGGGGATTTCTTTTTCCTGTGAAATTAGCTGAGTGTATTAATTCAGAAGGTAGGCAGTTGCCTCTGATTGTATGCTTCGGTAATCTGAACCATCTGCCTCTATATACTAAGGAGTTCACCACTTTAATCCAGCTTACGGCCGACAAACCACTCTTCTCTATCAGTATGCCCTTGAATAGATGAGGCTGTGCAAAGTCCTTTGCTCTTAAATGTATTGCTGTCATTGAGAATATTTGGAGGTTTTCTCTTGGGTTTGTTTGGATTTTTTTTTTTTCAGCTTTTGTCTGAATTTTGGTTTTATTTTTCTGGGGCAGAGAAAATGGCTTTCCTTATGAAAAGTATGATAAGTAACCAGGTAAAGAATTTAGGATTTGGTGGTGGGTCTGAAGAAAATAAAGAAGAAGGAGGTGCATCTGATCCTGCAGCAGCTCAAGGCATGACTAGAGAGGAGTATGAGGAGTATCAAAAGCAAATGATTGAGGAGAAGTGAGTACATCCTATTTCATTTCCCTTAAAAAGCAAAGGAAATTCATTCTGGCCATACCTTCTTCAGTTCTCCAGTTTATTTCTCTTTGCTTTTTAAGATGCCTTTCCTTTTGCCGTTTACCTCTAACCCAAGGAAAGGTTGTTCTTCTAAAGTAAACGGTTCCCTAACATCAGCAGCTACTATGTTCTGTGTTCTACATGTATGGATGGAAATGAACAATAATAAATGAATCTATATGTTGTTCTTAAAGCAGCTTAACACTTTCTGGTCTAGGCATGTTTTGATTGACCTCAATTTAATTATTTCGATGAAAAGTGGTAGGTTTAACTATCTTTACATTCTTTCTAAACTTCACCCTCTTAGCACGTAGAAAGTCTTCAAATTGTAAGAATTCAGACCTTATACCTAGAAAAGGGCCTAAAATAACATAGAGTGCAGCTTCTTTGATCTTGCATGTGAGAAAAAAAAAAACCAGGAAGCATAACATGACAATTATGTCATAAGACTTGGCTTATCAAAGACTATGAATAGATTTGTGGACTGTTTAATATGGAAATTCTAAATACACAGAAAAGTAGAATAGTAGGACGAATACCCATATATACCTATGACATAAAATCAACAGCTTACAGTTTGCTACATTTGCTTATAGATTAAATAGATAGATGGTAGATAATAGTTTTTAAAGTAAATTACAGATGTCATGTACTTCACCCCCAAATACTTCAGCCACCTTCCTCCAAAAACTAAAGGCATTTTCTTGGCTATATAAACTATAACAAAAATAAAATATAAAATATAAGCAACATTTAATTGGGTATTACAGAATGTGAATATCACCAACAACTTTTCACCACTTGAAGACTGATTCTGAAATAAATGTAATCTCTGTGTAATTTTTAAATGTTTAAGGTAGAATTAAGATTCTTTTAATAATCAGTTAAGAAATGAAACATCAATCTAGAGGTTAAATGTTTATCATATGTTTCAAAAGAAAAGTATTTCTTTTTTGCCACCAGGACTCTTTTGCTAATGATCAATTACATAATAGTTGCCTAAATCCTATCGCTAAGATGATTATAGGTGAAAAGGTTAATGACCTGGAGGAAACAAAGAAAGTACAAAGACTACGTTTAGTGGAAACCTTGTCTATTGTATTTTTCTGAAAGAAATCATGGCTTATAGGCTACCTAGAATACATTATGCTTGGCTCTGCAGTAACTTGAAGTTGGTTTTTAAAAAACAGTCAATGCAACTAGCAAAAATGATGGTGCTAAGACTTGGGCAAAAGAAGCAGCATTCCTTGAATATTGGCTGATTTTACCTATGGCATGCAAAAGAACAAAAAGCTTAAAAGCAAAATAAGTACTGTGTAATGAAGAATAGAAGACAAAAATCAGCATCAAACATTCTCAGATCAAGTAGGCTAATGAAAACAGAAATGTAGACTACAGTTGTGAGCATGCAAAACATCACCTAATATGTTCAAGCAGCAGATCCGATTGCAGATAAGGCATCTATTTGATTAACTAATGTCCTAGTTTTCCTTAATTTTATATCTGGACAGATCAAAGCTCAAAATGGCCAAATCATACAGTCAATCAGCAGACTGAGTTGTCAGCTACTCGGCTTTTTGCATATGTGTGTGAGAATATTATATATTTATGTAGTCACTCAATTTAAGAAATAGTGTCAGGACAATGGGGCATTTGGCTTCCCTATGATAAAGAGGGATGACTTTCAGTCCATTGTTTGAGTTTTCAAGAATTTCACCACCTAGAATGCAATATGTAGTAGGCATTAAAAATAATTCATCACAAGATAAACGCAGAGAGAGCTACAAACAGTGTAGTATATATAATAATTAAAATCAATGTTAGCAAATGAAAGCCTCCTAAACCCATCCTCATCATTGTAGGAAGTGGGGAGACTATATGAATTATAAACAAAAAACTATTTAGCAATGCACTCTATTTAATAATGCACATTCGTTTTTATTTTCTGTGTTCAATGTGTGTGTGTGTGCGCGCGCATGCGCCACTGGCAACATTAGTACTGAAAGAGGTCTAAACATAAATAGACTATCTGGAAAGGAAATAAAACAATAGTCTGTTTCTCCCTCCATTTTCTCAATTATATTAAAATGCTTCTTTGCCATAGTTATGCTTCAACAGTTTCTACAATATCATTTGTAACTTGACTCTGACCTTCGTTTTATTCAGTAATTGTTTGGACCTCTAGTATGAGCATAGCATTGTGAGGAATGTACTGAAATGGAAGAGATGGGTTTTCTTCTGCAGGAATTTACACTTTACTTGGTGGGGGGAGACTAGCTAGCTGCATGTGACTATAAACAGAGCAACCAGCTTTTCTGCGTGATTTGTAGACTGGCTCTGGAGGACTGGAATGTAACTCTGCATGGCATTAGTATCAACAAATCGATCAATGGGGTTTATAGTTATTTGATTTTCAACAAAGGCGCCAAAATAATCAGACCAGGAACGGAAAGTCTTTTCAACAAATGGTGCTAAACAACCGAAGAACATTGAACTTTGACCCCTACTTAACACTATACACAAAAATTAATTTGTCATGCATGATACACGTAAACATAAAAGCCAAAATTATAAAGCTTTTAGAAAAAAAAGTAGAAGAATATCTTTGCAACTTGAAAGTAGATGAAGGTTTCTGTATCATGACCCAGATTGGCAATGACCATATCAATGACCATAAAATTATTAAATGATAAATTCAACTCTAAGTTAAAAACTTTTATACGTTAAAAGATGCCATTTAGAAAATAAATGGGCAAGCCAGACTGAGAGGATATATTTGGAAAATATATCTGACAAAGGACTGGAATCTAGGAAATATGAAGAACTCCTATAACTCAATAATGAAAGCAAAAACAATGGGCAAAAGATTTGAAGAAATACTTCAGAAAGATAGATACATGGCCAATTAGTACATGAAAATCTTACTGGAAATTACCTGAAAAGCTGCTTAATATCATCAGCTGTCTTGGAAATGGAAAAAATTAAAATCACAGTAAAGTAGCACTCCATAAACACCAGTATGGCTAAAATCAAAAAGACAAAAAATATTAAATATTGGCCAAAATGTGAAACCACAAGAACTCTTGTTTCAATTGTTGAGGCATAAACTAGTATGACCATTTTGGAGAAAGGTCGTGCTGTTTCTTATAAAACTAAATTTATCCCAGTAAGCTACCGTAGAACCCAGCAAATTCCATGCCTAGTTATTTACCCGGTAGAAATTAAAATATATGTCCACAAAAAAAGCTAGAACAATATTCATAGCAGCTTTACTTACTGTCACCCCAAATGGGGAACAATTCAGGTGTTCATTAACAGAAAAATGACTAGACAAACGGTGATTGTATTTGCGCAAACAATAGAATACTTACTACTCAGCAATAAAAAGGAACCAGCTACTAGTACATAAAACAACAAGGTTAAATCTCAAAAGTATTTTATGCTGAGTGAAAGAAGCCTTACACAAAGACGAACTGTATGGTTCCATTTTATGAAGTTCTAGAACAGGCAAAACCAATCTATGGTAGAAAAGGCGTGGTGGTTGCCTCTGGGACTAGGGGGTAGGCCTTGATCAGGAATGTGAATGGGGGAATTTTCCCAGGTGAGAGTAATGTTTTCTATCTTGAGAGGGTTTTTGGGTTACACAGGTGTGTGCTTTTTGGGGAATCATTGAATGGTGTGCTTGAGAGATTTGTGCATTGCATTGGATACAAATTTTGCTTCACAAGAAGAAAAGAGAAACTATAAACAAACATGTCACCCTAGTTAATTACATGCATATTGAAGAGTTTGGGGGAAATGTTACTGATTTCTGCAACTTCGAAATGTATCAAAAAAGTAAAATGTGGATAGAGAGAGGAATAGGTGTGATAAAAAAAAAAAGTACAGTGAGATGCAAATTGTAGAATCTAGATGGATTTGATATCAAAATTCTTTCAACTTTTCTGTATGTTTGGAAGTTTTTACAGTAAAACATGGGGAGAAAAGGTCTGCTGCTTGTCCATGCCGCAGGTAGCTAATCTCCTGGACAGGTCACTTTATTCGATGTCCGTCTCCAAAACTAGAAGGTTGAACCCGATGTTCTCTCATGCCCGTTCCAGACCTGACATTCTGTGGATGGAAATGAGTTCAGAGAGCACCTGAGCCCAGGGCCTTTGATCAGTTTAAACTGATCATTTGCTGCAGCTCCTTCCTTAACACTCAGTTTTTTTGTATAATGGTTAAGATTATTTACAAGCTCGGAGTCAAGACATAGAAACCAGTTTTCACCTGAAAATGAAAACAGGGGATTTGTTTTAAGCAGATAATGCTTTATGCAAAGACAGTTCACCAGATCCACAAGTAGAATTCCCATCAGGCCTCACGTGGGCCTAAACCAGAAAGCAGAAGGCTGTTGAGAGGCCACGAGCACGCTTTCCCCATCTCTTACCATTGCTTCTATCTGGGCATGGCTGCTTTGTTCTTCCTCAGCCGCCAGACTACAAGGTTAGTGGAAAATGACAGCCAATGGCTACCAAGTTAATCTGTTATTTTGACAGCCACACTGCAAGTGTCTGTCGTTCTTAGTACCAATCCCAAATTTTCAAAGAAGAGATTTCATTTACTGAGCTTGGTCTAACCCAATATAGCCAGAGGGCAGGGCCATGTATATAAATTCAGCTACCAATAAAGCACTTCTGTGGGCAGCAGGGACGGGTGGTGGTGCTTGTGAGCCTTGCGGACATCCCCAAAGGTGTCTGCTTTGGTCTGAATCATCATTAGCAAGAACGTCCATTTCAAACCAGCAACATCATGAGTCCAGTTAGATCATTCACACAGCAGGAACCCGGTCTGACATTCTGGAAACATACTGTGCCTTGTTTGGGGCTACCTCCTTCCAAACTGGGAAGAAAATACCATGCCTAAATTGGGGTCTGGAGAGAGTAACAATGAAGGGAGACAGGTTTATATTATATCCCCCAACAGCAATGGTCTTCAAAGAACTACCTGGTTCTGGACACTGTGGCCCTATTTTAGTTTGCATAAGAATCACTCCGGGGAGCTTGCTAAAAATGTAGCTTCCCCTCCCCTGCACCCAGAGATTCTGATGCCGCAGGGCTAGGATCAGGCCCAGGAAGCTGCATTTGTCATAGGTGCACCAGGTGATTCTGAGGCTCATGGTCCTTGGCTGAACAGTCCACGGAAAACTCCATGTTAGGAAAAATCTCCTGGTTCACATCACACAGAGATTCCTAGGACCAAATTGTCTTTGGGACTTAGAGGTATGTACTGAAAGTTATGACAGTAGAGTAACAAACAGAGAGGCAGACGTTTGGGGACCTAGGAAAAAAATCCCATAGTTCCCAAGTGTCTGCCAGCAGTGGCATCTCAGAAGGTGTAACCCTCTGTCTGGCTCCTCTGAGCATGGGCAGGAATGTCCTTAGCTCTCTGTATCCTTCTGATCCTTTATTCTTTAACTTTTAGGATGGAAAGAGATGCTGCATTTACACAGAAAAAGGCAGAAAGGGCATGCCTCAGAGTTCATCTCAGAGAAAAATACAGGCTCCCAAAGGTAAGACACTCTGGAAACATCTAACCATTTCTTAATTAATGAAAAATGGGAAGTCATGGTTGATTATCCACAAAGGATCATGTTCCTGAATATGAATATATATATATATATATTCAAGATATACATATATATATTCAAGATATATATATATATATATATATATATTCAGGATATGTATATACATATTCAGGATATATATATATACATATTCAGGATATATATATATTCAGGAGATAGATATACACACACACATATTCAGGATATATATATATATGCACACACATATATGCTAACTGAAATGTTTGATATAGTGAAAAGAGCACTGAACTAGGAGTTCATAAAAACTTGATTCCAGTTTTTAACTTAACCTCTATGAACTTCCACTGTTGCTAAAAAAAAAACTGGAGTTAATACCTATAGATGGCATTTTAATGTAAACTTATCTAAAGGTTCTAGAACTTCTCTATGTAAATACACAACAAGGACAATAATCATAGCTCACATTGGTTGAGCTCTTTCTTGGTACCAGGTAGAGTACCTTGGCATGTATTAAGTCATTTAGGTTCTATTATCATCTCTGTCTTACCATAGAGGAAACACAGGCATGAAGAAAGTAGGTACCCTCCTGCCATGGGCCAGATAGCCAGGAAAGATAGAGCCCACGGTCCTGCTTTCTATGATATTCCACCTCTATTTAAAAGGAACCATCGCTTGCTGGTTTGGGGAATAATGTAGTAGTGACAGTCATCACCTAGCACCATCTTATGCATCTCAGCACTGGCTGAGGGTGACTGCTGTAGGCTGTGGTCGAGTGAGTCGTTGGTCTCCTGGTGGGAAGGGAATGCGTTGACATGTTGTGGAACACGTCTTGGAGGTACTATTCCAGGGCTAGCATCCAGTAGTGACAGAGGGCCTATCACTTTGCTACTCTGACTCATACCACCTGACTCCACCTTCACTACCTGTCCACCTGACTAAATGACTCCACCTTCACCTTCTGAGCTGGTCATTCAATTTCATATTCCAAAGATGCACCATCCCTTAAAGAACATCTTCCATCTGGAGAAGCCAAAGTAAAAGATCCCTCCAAAGGGCATGATCCCAAGTATGAGAGCCATCTCCAAGTCTGGGTGGTCTAGAAAGTGCTGCTAAACCAATTCCTTCCATGGATCCCCAGCAGATCCCAGAAAAAGCTGATTTTAGAAACTACAAGCACTAGACAAGGGAGAAGCCACTGTCTATGCAAGGTCACTGATGAAATCACCAAAGACTTAAACATGGTAGAGGTTGATCCCTAAGGTGCCCAAGGAACCTGGGTTCTGTTCTTAATAAGGGAAGGAAAACCCACAATAAAATGTAAGCTCATTTCATTCACAACCAATGAACTTGGAAAAGAATGCCTTGCTTTTCCTACCCCCAGCCCCGTTCAGGTTTAATAACTTTTCCTCACTGTGCTTGCATTTTGGAAGAGTGAAGCACTTCTAAACACTGTCCTTTCCACTTTCATTGTCTGGTGAATTTCTTGAAACTCCCTGGATGTCATTGGCTCACTTTAGCAATGTGGTCTCACCCTAGGCAGGAAGATTGAGTTGGATTCATGCTACTGCACTGAAGCCCCTGGCCTCTGCTCTTGGGCCATCTGATTAAAGCATCATCAACTTGTTGGGATGAAGCAGAAATTTCACACACACACACACACACACGATTGGCTGGGTGTGCATCGTCCAGAATGGTAGGGCTTTTTACAGATTTATTTTTGGCAACTGTTATTCTTCTGTAGGGATCTAGGGAGAATTGGGGTTCAGTTGTAGCTCTGTGATGCAATATCACATGGTTTTTAAAAATATCTGAGTCTCTTAATTTATGCAGCAGCAATAGAAAAAAAAAATCTGAGCTTCAGTATCCTCATCTATAAAATGAGGGCTGAAGTACCTAACTTCATAGGATCTTTGTCTGAGATAATGTAATATAAAGGACCTAGTATGACGCCTGACAATAGAGCTCTTATTATTGACATTATGATCTCTGGGCACAAAAGTCTTATTTCCTGATAATAACAACCAGGGGTCTTGAGGACCACCAGTCCTTAGGTGTCTAATCAATGCAACAATGGAGGTTCCTGAGCCTCAAGGCCCCAAGCCTTTTATCTGTTTCTCCACTAATGGTAAATCAGCAGTCTTGCTGACTTCCAGATCTTCAGGGGTGAACACCCTTAGGCTTAGCAGTAAGGTTTAAGTACTCTTCCAAGAAAAATAATTCTTAAATCTCTGTGCCAGGGTATCCTTTGAAACAAGAGCCTTTCCAACAGAAACTATGGAAAGAGGAAAAAATGATAGCCATGAAATGCACAAATCCAGGTCCTCTCTGGAGAATGATTGTGGCTATACCTGCAAAGGCTACTGCTCTCTAAAGCCAGCTAGGGGGAGGGACCGACATGAAGGACGTTGATAAATAACAGTAGAGCCCACCAGTGTCTTTCATTGCATGGCTTACTGATGTTCATATAGCTCCTTTTCTACAGCTGTTTCAAATGCATAATGCATTTGAGACCCCACCTGATTTTCTCATAGACCATGAAAGAGACCATAAATCTCATCTAATAATCTCATACCACTGTGTCATTTTACACCTGAGATAACTGCAGCCCAGGAGGGTTAAGTAGCTTTGCAATAAGCCACATCTCCTGTGACAGACTTAGGACTGGAACTCAGGCCCTACAACCATGAAAAAGAGCAGCTTGTTCACAAAAGGACTTCAACAGAGCTCCTCCTTTCAAGGCATTTGTTCTTTCTACTTTTTTTTTTTTTTTTTTTTTTTGACACAGAGTCTCACTCTGTCGCCCAGGCTGGAGTGCAGTGGCATGATCTCCCCTCACTGCAAGCTCCGCCTCCTGGGTTCACCCCATTCTCCTGCCTCAGTCTCCCGAGTAGCTGGGACTACAGGCGCCCACCACCACTCCCGGCTAATTTTTTGTATTTTTAGTAGACACGGGGTTTCACCGTGTTAGCCAGGATGGTCTCTATCTCCTGACCTTGTGATCCGCCCACCTCGGCCTCCCTAAGTGCTGGGATTATAGGCGTGAGCCACTGCGCCCGGCCTCTTTCTACTCTTAATATTTGAGCTGTTCCCCAAAATTTTAGGGCAGTTTTGAATTCCACGTGGCTTAAAAAAATGGGAGCATATTATTTCTCCTGTGTTGTCTAACGGTTTGACCCTAGATCTGCAAGTAGCTGTCTAAATTCCAAATACAATCCAAACAAACAGATAAGAATTTCACTTGAGAACATTGTACACACCATCATTCACTGCAGTTTACTTCCAGGTGGGGACCCCCTCCTCCAAGGGCGTTTTTATATTTGGTTGCATTTGTAACAATGGATTCTACACACAATGTTTCAAAACCGTGCCTATGGTATGGAAGATACTACAAATACCAATAATACAATTGCCTGCTTTTTGTAAAGCACATGTAAATTCTAATCCCGTGTAGCTAGCTATAAAAATAGCACCTAATAAAACTATATGATAAGAAAAATCGGCTACTCTGGGCAGACTGCCTGAGTTAGCCCTGCTCTGCAAGGAGCAGTTTAAAAACTAAAATTTAAAAGTTTAAAAAATCAGCTGGATCGTATTCCACTTAGTCCAGTTATCACCAGCTGTGGCTAACTTCCCCTACCCCAGTGCAACACTTTGCGCTTGCAAACCAGCCCCACCCTTGGGAGCCTCCTCTGCCTCCCGCGCTGTCACTTGTCGCACGTTACCCTCCCGCCCGCGTCCCCGCACTGACGAGGCTCTGGGTACAGTGACCCTTCGATGGCCCATGTGGCGAAAAAGAGGCTGCGGGGGACAGACACGTTTCCCAGGCTAATGTCTGCCCAGGCTATGCAGAACAGCCGCTCCCGTCCAACCCAGATCCTGGCTGGAGCGAGGAGGGCGCAGCGGTCGCCAGCGCGGGCCCCGAATCCTCGACGCCGGCGCCCCCTGGTGTTCCTAGCGCCGCGGCCACTGGCACCCGCGGGAGGCGGAACCCGGGCTGCGGGTGGTGGCAGGACCAGGGAGGGGCAGAAACCAATTTTTAGAGGTGACTTAAAAAAAAAAAAAAAAAAAAAAAAGTCTTGATAGGTCATTGGATGGGATGGGGGGGAAAACAAAACAACAACAAGGAAAGAAAGAAAAGGAAAAAAAAGTCTTACTATTTTGTTATTAAGGACCAGATCGTGCGTTTTCTATCCTCCCATGGCATAACGGGAGAGGGAGCTCGCAAACAGCCGAGTTTCCGCTGTCTCCGCAGTGACCAGGCTGCAGAGAGATTCTGAAACGACAGCAATCGAGGGCGGGCTGAAGGAACTGGTATCTTCAGCCTTGAGAGATGACTGAATAAATGAAGCTTATGGGCGGCAGAATCATGCCCCAGGCCTCCAGTGCCATGCTTTTTATTCTAATACTGAATTCAGCCAGCTTACCCAGTGGCTTAGCTGCTGGTTGTTATTGAACTGTAGGTACCTAAAGTCTGTCTCTGATTACGCAGAGGAATCTCCGTAATGGAACCTTTAGAAAGCCATCCTTAGAGAGAGGCCGGACGCGGTGGCTCACGCCTGTAATCCCAACACATTGAGAGGCCGAGGTGGGCGAATCACCTGAGGTCAAGAGTTCAAAACCAGCCTGGCCAACATGGTGAAACCCCGTCTCTACTAAAAATACAAAAAAAAAAAAAAATTAGCCGGGCATGGTGGCGGGCCCCTGTAATCCCAGCTACCCAGGAGGCTGAGGCAGGGGAATTGCTGGAACCCGGGATGCAGAGGCTGCAGTGAGCCGAGATTGGGCCACTGCACTCCAGCCTGGGCGACAGAGCAAGACTCCATCTCAAAAAAAAAGAAAAACCATCAGAAAAACACAGTGGGGATGCGAGGTGTAGGGTTTTGTCTCCTAGATGCTTCATTAAGGAGCAAGGAGACCCTGGAAGGCCAGACAGTGCCCATCTGGGTCACTAGGAGATGTGATTGACAAGCCCAAGGCATGGTGCTCTGTCCAGAGAACCGGAGGGAAGGAGAGGAGAGGCAGGCCTGCCAGTGCTGGCTCTTACTGAGGCCAGGGGAGGGCTGACTGAGGGCTGAACCAAAGGAACTGCTGTATTCGGAGGGAAACAGAGCAACAGATTCCCAAGTCCTTATGAGTCCCCTCTTTGGGGCTTGGCTTCCAAGGTCATCTGAGGAACATGCCAACCATCACTTCCCTCCAACCTTCTAAGTTCTTTTCCTAGAACAGGTTCAGGTTCCTGGATGACCACAATACTTTGGCTCCTCGACACCAGTGTCTGAGTGCTGTTTCTCTTTTCAATAGACTTATTTTTTTACATCCGGAAAAGCACATACGATATGTGTGCACTCAATACATAACCATAAGGATCATGTAAATGTAGGGACGTTCCGAAGGTCACAAAGCTTGCTGTGACAAATGGAGACTCAAGCCTCCTTACTCTTCATCCAGGACTTTTTCGTGCCCCCTTCTCCTCATATCCCTCTAAACTGGGCATCAGATTCCTGGTGGTAGACTTTAGAACTGAACAGACTGTCTGACAAAGAAAACGGCACAAGACAGAAAGCAGGGGTCACTGGGACTCTAGTGGGTTCCTAATAACCGTCCCCTCCCTGCCAGGTTTGCAGAATACTTAGCCTGTGCCGTCTTCTGAAGCCCATATTGGGTAAGCATTCATAGTAATAGTATTAACAGCCCACAGGGAATTGGACGAATTTAACATGTCCTCCAGCTAATGAGGGATGACCCCCTGGGTGCCTCATTCACAATTCCCCAGGGTCACCGCCACAGCGGTTACATAACAGCAGGATTCAGTTCTAGACCCTTCCCCTGACCAAGGCCCGACGGGGAGCAGATTTGAGAAAATGTCTTCCCGGGAGCTGTCAGGTCTAATGAGGATAACTATGTCACATTTTGGAATTAGAACTGTATTTTCTAAAGAAATTATTTGGCTGGTGTTTCCTCTGAAAAAGAGTTTCACTCTATTGCTGACAGGGAAAAGCAAATGTAGACTCTTTGAAAAGGAGCAACATAAGCCATAGCCCTCTAGATAAACAATAAAAGGTCTTGGGTCTCAAGTTTATTAATTGTTAGTGACAGTACTATTTGCTATACTAAGGTCTTTTGGTGACCATTGTTAATTTTGGTAATCAGATAAGTAATTAAATAAGGGCAGTAATCAAATTGCAGTAATCTGCAGTAAGTATGTATATGTACATGTATCTATACCAGTCATTATAATGTTCATGTACAGTTATCCAGATTATGTCGATTTCCTCTAGTTGTCAAATTATAGGTCATCAGAGGACTTAAAATGCCTAAAGTCATCCATGATGCTCACGTTAGATTTGGATCGCACACCACTAATTATTCCAGATCCTGTATCTTCAGTTTCTCCTTCTTGATTGGCCTCTCCTTAATAAAGGAGGTCAAATCTCTCCCATCTAAAACAAGGAAACAGTACTTTCTGAGTAAACATGGCTTTTTAGGTGTCTTGCCTTAAATGACTAGTTCTCACTGCTCTGCTGAAATCTTCTTCTTCCAGATGTTCAGTGTCTGTCTAAATACAGTAAGTGGTTCCCTTAATTTCTCTTGGGGCCTCTTTGTTTCTTCTAGCCCTGGTGATCGCTTCTTCCTTAAAGCCCTCTCTCTCCTCAACTTGCAGACATCACCCTCTGGTTCTTGTTCTCGTACTGCTTCTTCTTTATGAGTTATCTTTCTCTGTCTGCCTGCAAATTGTGGGATATTCCAGGGTGCCCCCTTGGCTGGCTCTTCTTCTCACTCGAGCCTGCACATTGTCCTCGAGGGCTGCACCTTGCCATTGCTTTTTGCTACCACCTACATGTTGATGATTCTCAAATCTATACCTCCAGACCACATCTTCTCCCGAAATTTCATAACTGCAGCCACCTTTCCTTGGACACTTCACAGGTAGAACCAGCTCACATCCAAAACTCACTTGCTCATTCTCCCCATAAACCTGCTCCTCCTATAGGCTCCACTTCCATGGGTGACTCTCCCGACAAGCCCATCATCTCCCAGGCTGGCTACCAGATGTCACCATTGCCTCTTCCCTCCCTGCTCCAGCTGCACGTCCAGTAAATCGCCAAGTCATCTTAATTCAGAGTTCTCAATTCACCATAGCTTTTCTACTTGGAGTCTTGTCCCCCTCCATACTGAGGTTTCTAAAATGCAAATCTGATCCTGTTTCTTTCCTGTTTTTTGTTTGTTTGTTTGTTTGTTTAAGACCACTATGTCTTTTAGAATAAAATCCAAACTCCTTGTCCTGTATGCCATGATATGGCTCCTGTCTCTCCAGCCTCACCTCTTGCTACTACTCCCTGCCTGGACTAGGACTTCCTCCTGCTTCGTTCCCTGCTCCCTGTGGCCTTTCCTTTCTGTAAGATGCTGGTCAGTGCCACTTCTTCCAGAGCCTTCCATGATCTCCCTCCCTCTACCTAGTTCTGGATTGGGCCATCCTCCTCCATGTCCCCATATATCTTGAGTCCATGTCTCCTACATCATCTTATGACCCTAAATATCTGCACCTACTGTGTGCTCCTTTTAAAAATGGACCGACTTTTAAATCTCTGTGCTCAGTGCCTAGCAAGGTGCCTGAGATATAGAAAATTGCACACACACACACACACACACACACACACACACACACACACAGATTGCTGAGTAAATGGATGTTATTGGGGAAAAAGAAAAGAAAGAAAAATGCCCGGCCGGGCGCAGTGGCTCACCCCTGTAATCCCAGCACTTTGGGAAGCCGAGGTGGGTGGATCACGAGGTCAGGAGATCGAGACGATCCTGGCCAACATGGTGAAACCCCGTCTGTACTAAAAATACAAAAATTAGCTGGGCATGGTGGTGCATGCCTGTAATCCCAGCTACTGGGGAGGCTGAGGCAGGAGAATCGCTTGAACCAGGGAGTTGGAGGTTGCCGTGAGCCGAGATTGTGCCACTGCACTCCAGCCTGGCAGCAGAGTGAGACTCCATCTCAATAAAATAAAATAAAATAAAATGCCCAAAGAACAAAGTGTCAAAACAACAGAAAGAATTTACCTGCCATTAGAGTTACATTAAAATACAATTTTATGAAAAGAACTAGTCCAGATTGGATATTGTAGTTTTGTATAAAACACAAAGGTTTCCTTGTTTTATAATTAAAACACCATATTTCTTCAAGCAGAGGAAGCAATATGTTTTAAATGAAGCTACAAGATTCTTTCTAAAAGCAAATGTGTTCCTCTCCCTGGCCAATTTAAAATGTATATGTAAGTCAAGCTAAATTAATAAGAGAAAACAGTTCCACAATGAACCCTAATCCTATTAACAGAATTGTCAATCTAGGTTAGTCATTGAAAAATAATGTTGTGACCCCTGCTGAGCTATATCATTTAGTTACACCTGGTGTTTGTCTGCCGTATTAAGGGCACCATTCATTTCGAATAAAGATGCATATAGGAGAAACTTAACAGAGTTTTCTTTAAATGTGTCACATTGAAAGCTCCATTACAGTTGAATGTAAAATTTGCCTCTTAAAAAAAATAACAAAGATGATTGTGTGAACCTTCCTTTGCCAGACCCCTTCAGATTAGGAGTTCTTGGGGCTGCCCAGCAGGGTCTGAGACACTGAAACCTCCTGCTTTCTGAGCAGCTGTTTCTGGTGGCCAGGCGGTGGGAAGGCCATCAGAGGCCCCAGCAGCCGCCATCTCTTCCTTCCCCTCCTAACCCTGCCCCAGTTCGGTTTGCTCCTCCTACTCATGTCCTTGAAAGAGCAATGGACTACATGTCTACAGGGAGCATGGGGATGGGAAGCAGTCACTGGACACTAGTGAAGCAGGATTTCAAGACGTGTTGCTTGGCCACACCAGCTTTCTCATGTCATCTTCACAAGCGCCCTGTGAGGTAGGTAGATATCACTTCGCCTTTACAGATGAGAACGCCTGCTCAGAGAGGGAAAGTGACTTTCCAAGGTCACACAGCCAGTAAATGGCAGAGCAAGATTCTACCATGAGACAATCCGAGCCCACAGGCCATGTTTTCTCGCTAGACCCTTCTGGCAGCTGTGCTAGGTTCTCATCCCCTAAAAAGCAGAATGACATTTTTGCAAGAATCTTTACCTCTCGAGACCTCACTTTCCTCCTCTGTAAGTGAGAGGCTTGGATATGCGGCCTCTGGGAGCTTCTTGAGTCCCTATGGAATGTCTTCATAAGGGAAAGAGGTATGAGATGTGCACAGCTGGTATCTAGAAATTCTCATTCCATGTAGCTCCCAACGCATGCACACTTTCAATCAAACTGAAAACTGATGCCTATTCTTCAAGAAGACAAATCCACACCATCTGTCCTACTCTAGGGGTGCTGAGGGCTCTTTAAGTAGCTAAAGAGGGAAGGGCAGCAGCGGGGCACAGCAGAAGGAGCAGCCAGCATGCCCTAGCCCAGGGCCTCCACACCAGTCACACACTAGCTTCTGAGGGCAGCAGCCTCACTCATAACCAGGACAGTGAGAGTGGTTTATGAAGACAAGTACCTGACTGCTCAAGTCCATGATCCTCACAGTTATGTCAATCTCACGCTACATGAACTCCTCCATGTGAAAGAAATCTATTCTTCTAGCTTTTGGTATCCTGTGGACAACAATAAGTGAATAAACCAAAAACAAAATCAAATCTACCTCATATCAATCACACTGGTATTTGCTTATACAACATGCTTAGCTAACTAGACTCTGACGAGAGGAGAATGCTCAGCTTTTTGAAGACATAACCATCTAAGATAATTTATCATGGTATCTCAAGTTTGGTAAAAGAGAAGTCCAGTTTATCCAGGTCTAGGAAGTAGTGAGTCTTGAAATCCAGGGTCATGTTTATCCTTTGGTGAAAGGTCAGGCATCAGTCACAGGAAATGACAATGGTAGGATATGGAGCTATTTAAATAATGGGGTACTCAGCACTGGCCATAAAGATAATAAGTCTAGTTAAAAGCAAGAGATTAAAACGGATTCTCATCAGCTGGCATAAAAATAATTAGCTCTTAACTGCATTAAACAATATCCCAAATTGATAAGATTTCTAGAAATGAGAAGATCTCTGAAACAGAGCCTCTAAGAACAAAGTATAGCCTATAAGTCCCCTAATTATGTGCTGGCTCAGTCATTCATTCATTCATGCCACGGTTCTCATCCTTGAGCCTTCCCTCCCTCCCTGGAGCTGCTTCCGGCCTGTAGTGATGCTGATTCACATTGGCTATAACTGCACTTGTATTTGGGGGTTGTAATGAGGCATTACTTCTTTTCCTTGAAGTGTGAACTGTGTCCAAATATTCCTGGTCTCCCCAACCCAAGATTTGTCAATGGGCAGCAGAACGTGTGGACAAGACATTCATTGTTTGAATTGCAGACAAGGTCCTGTCAGCAGGGTGGTTCATTAGGAAGAGAGGAAACAAGGCTGCTGTGTCCACTGTATAAATCCCATTTATGCTTCTTAATTGCTTGCTGTGTCCCGGATCTTTCTCTTAAGGGCCGATACTCTCCCACCGTCTCTTTCACTGTCCATGCCTTCTTTATCCCAGGGATCCTTTCAGCAGGGATCTTGACACTGAGCTGCCCTCTTTCCTCTAAAATATTCATAACGACTGCTACCATTTGTCCAGAGCTTAGATGCTTGCGAGGCTGTTTCACAGCATGTCTCATTCAATCTGCTCAACAGTCCTCTAAGTGGCCCTTCCATTGGACATCAGAAACATAAGTCGACTTGCCTAAGGTCATGCATTGGTGAATGGCAGATCTGGGACTCGAACCCATGTCTAACTCCAAATCCCACAATCTTTCATTCTCCTAGGCTGCCTCCACCAGAAAACGGTTTGGATAGGCTGCAACTTTTTACAAAGGAGACACTTGAATACTTAGCAAGTTCTAGGTCTAGGGCTAGCTCAATTAGTTAGGATCCAGAGCTAATGAGGCTACAGGCCCACATTTGGTTCCAGAGGGCATCATTTTCTCCTCTAGCCACTCAACGGCCTTGTCTGGTTGTCCTACCTTTAGTCATAAGATGTCCATGGCACAGGCTGCAGCCCAGAGTAATTGGCTTCAAGACTAGAATCATCTCCAGAAGCAGCCATGCTCTAGTGGAGGGCCAGTAGCCTTGTACTTCTAGATCAATGGTGAGTGCAGGACTCTCTGACCACAGCCATTGACTACACCCATTGCTGCCTTTGGACCTGGACATCTGAGGCCACTGCCCTGGGGCCCATGTTTTAGAGGGCTCTTTTGGTCTCTCTTCTAGACACACTCTTTCACATGGGGTGAAGAGCCTGTGGGCCAAAGGGCCTAGCCCAGGCAGAGCCCACACCCCTCTTGTAAACTACGCTCAAGCTGCTTAGGACCCCAAACGCCCTGCCTAAGTGCATTCCAGAGCATTCTCAGGCCTCCGATGCAGATCTGTGCTCCTGAGAGTGGCCAGGCAGACTAGTCCTGAGGAATGGGGTAGGGGCCATGCACCCAAGGTCCCAAGGCCCTTCCCAGTGAGCACTGGCACCAGGAACTGGAAAAAAAAGAGGGCCAGGTTGTAAGCCAGGAACTTCTATCAGCACTTATGTTCTGCCACCCACAAAAATCAGGGGCGGGCCTGACAAGAGGTAAGGGGAGCTAGGGCTGGCTAGGTAGCTTTCTCCTAGAATAGAGAGCCTAGTGCTAAAGAGGAAATGACTAAGCCTGGCTTGTTAGAAAAACCAAGCCTTTGGGTGAAGGTAGGAGTCATTGCTAGGTCAGAGGTAAGGTGCCAGGACGTCACAGCCTCCTCACAGAGCTAACCCCATGTGCAAGACTGCCCACAGCAAATTCCCCTGCCCACCTCTGAAGGTTATTATTTTTATGAATAGCTACTACTGAGTGAGTGCTTAACAGATTCTAAATAATTCAGTTACCATCTAATTAACCTTCCACAGCTCTAAGGCAAATAATGCAATTCTCCATATACAGACAAGGAAATAAAGCTCAAAGAGGCTATCTATACAAAGTGCCCCAGGTCACCCATCCTATAAGTGGTAGAACTAATGTGCTCACTCAGGCAATTTAGGCTGCGATGCCCCAATGAGATTATAAAGATAAACCGATAGCTATGAAAACAGAGCTCTTTACAGTAAAGAGGACCTACAAATTTAAGTATTACTAAGGCTGTTATCCTCTCTGACAGTAGATTCATTGAATCATTCAGTAAACATTTATTTTAATTTTTAAAAATATTTATTTATTTGTTAAGACAGAGTCTCTCTCTTTGGCCCAGGCTGGAGTGCAGTGGTGTGATCTTGGTTTATGGCAACCTCTGCCTCCCAGGTTCAAGTGATTCTCCTGCCTCAGCCTCCCTAGTAGCTGGGATTACAGGTGTGTGCCACCACTCCCTGCTAATTTTTCGCATTTTTAGTAGAGACGGGGTTTCACCAAATTGGCCATGCTGGTCTTGAACCCCTGACCTCAGGTGATCCCCCTGCCTCAGCTTCCTGAAGAGCTGGGGTTACTGGCTTGAGCCACCATGCCCGGCTATTCAGTAAACATTTAATTGTCTGTGTCTACATGCCAGAAACTTTGCTGGGTTATGAGACAGAAAGATGAGTAAGTTACAGCCCTTGTCTTCAAGAAATGTAGAGCAGGGGTTCTCAAACTTCAGCAAGCCCCAGAATCACCTGGAAGACTTGTTAAATCACAGATTGCGAGGCCCGAGCCCTGAGTTTCTGATTCAGTGGGTCTGAGCAGGGTCCCAGCACGTGCATCTCTAGCAAAGTCCCAAAAGATGTTGATGCTGTTGTCCTGGAGAACCCACTTTGAGAACTACTTTGAGAACCGCTTTGATAAAAGTTAGGGCAATCAAGATCCTCTGCATAAGGCAAGGTAGAATTGCACTGCTCTCCCTTCCCTGAGCAAGAAGCACAAGGATAAAACAAACCTCAGAGTCACCCTTGAAGGAGGAAACCATCCCAAAGCTTCTTCAAGCACCGCAGAGCCATAGATGGTGGCCTCGCTGAAGTCTCCCTGTGAATGGGAGGCAGGCGAGCACCATCCCGTGAGCCCTCATGAGTGTGTTCAGTGTTTTATACTCCTGGCTGGCTGACACGCTTTCCTCTAGCCCGTCTAGCTGCCCATCCCTGCAAGCCCACAGCAGTTACCCTGTCCAGGTTCAAACCTGGTGACATGCTTGGGGATCTTACTACCAACCTGAGGGAAGGGGCCAGAATTCCCGGGAATGTCTTTTCAGATTACTTGCATTTGATTTCAGGATGCATAAGAGAGGGCAGATGTCCCACATTTGCATGAACTGAGAATAAGTCGTCCACCTTGTGCTTTTCCTCTCCTTCCTGCAAAAAGTCCCAGAAGACGATCAGCAAGGAAAGCAGCCGCTAGGGAAGGCAAATAAAAAATAAATAGAAATGCACAATTGGCTGGGAGCCCCTAAGGATTAACTAACTAATTAATCCCACAACAGTTTGACCAGGAACTAATTAATCCGTTAAGCACTTGGAGGGCCCAAGGCCCTGGCCAAGAGCAGGGAGAGGCTTCACTTATCTCCGGAGGCTGGCGCAGAGTGGGACTGTCCTCCAGGCTCTCCAAGGAGGGCCTGGGTGAAGACTGTCCTTCCCAAAATCAGTGGTTCCTCCTGCATCAGAAATCTGCTTCTCAAGCTATTTCTTGAGCCAGACTCCTGTGTCACTCTGCCCAGGGAACCGAATCAAAGAAGAGAGCCCTGAGGAAAGGCAGCTGGGCTTCAGCCCCTCCAAGGATGGGAGCCACAGAGTATTAGAACTGGAAAAGACTTCAGCCATCTGGTCCTTCCAACCCACTTTCCAGATGAAGAATGAAGTTTACAGGTTACCTGGTGTGCTGTTTGGACCTAGAGACAACTGATGTTTCTTTCTGATCATTCCTACATAGCACCCAGACAGGGAGAATTCAGATCTCTCTTTAGGTGCTGTCTTTAACTCCACCTCAGAAGTCACCAGGTGCAGAAATCTTTCTTAAAGCAATGTAGTCTGTTTGACTAAGATCGTCATTTTTTAATATGATTTTTCATGAGCTTTGGTAACAAATTTAAGGCTGGTCACAACATATTCAGGTGGCTCTAACATAGATCTTTCCTCTCATTAGCTTTTCTGACACTCTTTTTAATCTTCTGTTTCCCTGAAACCCAGGTCACCTCATGTTACAACCTGATCTCCAAAAAATCTGACAGCAGCCATCTGGGGATGTAAGCTACTGTTAACCTTTCCCAGAGAATATTTTTCTTTAGACTCCTCTCTCATTACAGAACAAGAGACTCTATAGCCTAAGTGGTAAAAGAATCTCAGCTGAGTATGGTGGGGCATACCTGTAGTCCCAGCTCCTTGGAAGGCTGAGGTGGAAGGATTGCTTGAGCTCAGGAGGCCAAGGCTGCAATGAGCCGAGATTGCACCACTGCACTCCAGCCTCGGTGAAAGACAGAGACCCTGTCTAAAAAAATAAATAAATAAAGGAATCTCAAAGACCAGGCAGCATGCATTAAGAAATTCTAGAACGGACACTCCTAAAATCACAAAATGAAATGTGCAAGGCGCTTGTGACAGCGTCAGCAACACCGAAGGCTAGACTGCCAGTATGCTGAGTGGGGACCATGCCCTTGATGGTTCACTTAATACACGTGTGCTGTGTGCTAGACTCCAGTCCAGGTGCTAACGGTGGAAAGTTGAATCTGACAAGAGCCCATGAGGGGCTCCCTGTCTAGTTGAAGGGAGGAAAAGAGCCGTGATTAAGCAAAAGTTGCCACTAAGGTGTGATGAGTGAATTAATGCATACTGTCTAGTTACTATAAACTGAGACCTCATCCTCTACAGTGGGGTCAACCAGGTGAGTGGGTCTTGGCATGGGGCTGATAGAGTCTGCAAGACTTGCAAAGCTGCCCTTAGGCAGAGTTGGGGTGTGATGCCCCAGCTTTTGTGTGTATCAGCATCACAGAGAGAAAGACCTTCTTAAAAATCCAGATGGGGTTGGGAGTGGTGGCTCACACCTGTAATTTCAGCACTTTGGGAGGCCGGGGTGGTTGGATCACCTGAGGTCAGGAGTTTGAGACCAGCCTGGCCAACATGGTGAAACCCTGTCTCTACTAAAAATACAAAAAATTAGCCGAGTGTGGTGGTGCACACCTGTAATCCCAGCTACTGAGATTTACTGAGGCAGGAGAATTGCTTGAACCAAGGAGGCAGAGGTTGCAGTGAGCTGAGGTCGAGATACTGCACTCCAGCCTGGGCAACAGAGCAAGACTCCCTCTCAAAAAAAAAAAAAAATCCAGATGGCTGGGCTCTATCTCCAGAGTTCCTAATTCAGTGGGTCTGGGATGGGGCCCAAGAATTTGTAGTTCCAGCAGGCTCTAGATGATGCTAATGCTGCTTGTCCAGGCACCACACTTGGAGAACCACCATGCTGGAAGGTTCTGATCGATGCAAGGTGCCGTGAAGAAAGGACCTCCCTACAGAAGCCCCCACAACTGCCATCAGGACCAGGCTCTGCTGCAAGGCCAAGAGTGCCACTCACTTCCTGTATTCTCTAAAGACCTTTTCCTGCTGCTTTTAAAATTTATTTAGTTAGTGAGTTAGTAGTTTAGAGTTATTTATCTATCTCTATTTATTTTTCACGTAGAGTGAAATGGATGAGAATCAAATCCAGATGGCTGGAGATGATGTGGATTTACCTGAAGATCTCAGGAAAATGGTAGATGAAGATCAAGAAGAGGAAGAAGATAAAGATTCTATTCTTGGGCAGATACAGAATCTCCAGAACATGGACTTGGATACCATAAAAGAAAAAGCCCAGGCCACCTTCACTGAAATCAAGCAGACAGCGGAGCAGAAGTGTTCCGTGATGTGAGGGGTGGGAGGGGTGGAGGGAGGGAACCAGCCATCCTTGGAAAAGACCACTCTCTTGTGGGACGTTTCAAGCAGTACATGTTTTAATGTAGTGAACACAGTTAGGAAAACCACGATGATCCATTGACAGACAATAATTTGGTTGTTCTAAGTATTCCTGGCAGAGCGTTTAGCTAGCACCTTGCAGCAGGAACCTTACTTTCCTTTTAGTTATAAATGAGATAAACTGGAAAATTTCAGTTGTAAATGATGATGCAGAACACATATCTGCTTAAAGACCTTGAGATGAGCCAGGAAGAAACAAAAGCAAGGGGCATTTCCTCTCCAGCTTTCTTCCTTGGAGGCCAAGTTCTCACCCTGTCCAACTATTCGCAGGACACCAGGTCCCTTCAGAGAGAAATGTGGAGAGTCAAGGTGTCCACTGGGAGCCGGGTTTCCCACAGGGAGCTGAGCCTACAGACTCCAGGGCAATCAAAGGTCACCACCCCCACCCCTCACCTCCAGGATCCTTGAATTTGTCAGTGATACTCATCAAGTTTGGTCTTTAGATGCTTCTCAGCCAAGTGGCGGCAGCACGAATGTGGTGAACAATGACAAATTGAGGCAGAGAATAGACCTCACTAGCCCTTTGCAATGGAGATCATCATTCTAGTGGCCATGTGAAGAATGGAACCAAGGGAGGCACAATTAGAGGCAGAGGGAAACCAGGCAGACGGCTGCTCTTCTTGAGTTGAGCTTAACTCTCCTTGTCTGAACTTGGTGATAGCAATGGGAACAAAGTGGGTAGACTAACAGACAGCATTAAGAAGTTAAATCAATCTCTCTCTGTCTCCTCCCAACCTCTCTCTCTCTCTCTCATCCCCTTCTCTCCCTATCTCTCTTTTTTTTTTCTTCTCCTGTCCCTTCCCATCCCACCCCTTTAGACTCCCTTCCAGTAAATCACACTGTCATTTGGTGCCACAAGCTTTCAGGGTAGACACTGATTTTTCCCCCCTAATATCTGCTCTCTTTCAAAAGGAATAATTCAAAAGACTTAGGACAATTACCATTGAAACACTTCGAGCTATTTAGCTAAAGCCCACCAAACCAAAACAAAATACTGATTTTTTTTTTTTGGTGACTCTGTTCATACAGTGAATAAAGATCTATCAAAGGAAAAGGAAACTGAGACGAAAAACTTAGGGTCTAAGTTGTTCTAAACCCAGAGTTCTCAAATGTGTTGTACAAGAAGTTTCATGTAATAAAAATAAGCAAATAAAACAAATGAATAGAGGTCCAAAACCTATGGTCCTTAGCAAAGTTTAATCTGTCTTGGAAATTCCTGGGAGAACATTGGTGCAATGATTGAGGCTGATTAGCCTTCTAGTCCACAAACCCAGATGCCATGGGCACATTTTAAAACCGTGCTTGTCTTTTATCAGAAATGGCATGTGAGATGTGATTTGTTTTGTAGCAGAAACTTTAAAAAACTCACTTTTTAAAAAACTACAATATAATAGATAACATTTATTTTCAGTTTAATGCCTGACTCTGCCCTGTAGTTGATGAGGTGGGTAGAATGGATGGGTGAGAGGTGCTGTATGTGGCCTGATATCTGTACACTTTGTATGACATAAAATACTACAGCTGCCAAATTGTTCCACACTCTAGCCTCAGGATGACAAAGAAGATGTGCTTTCTTGTAAAAGATGCAGCCAGTTCTGCTAAGGAAATCACTAAATTGGCACTTCCTCTTGACTGCCAACATTACTCCAATGCAATTTGGTTGTTGTCTCAATGAAGCTGCACAGCTGCTAGAAGACTCTGGCCATGATTCCTCTCATATCACACCATACAACCCCACAACACAGCCCAGTATATCACATCACCCCACATCACTTTACACCAGACCACAACCTATAACACCACATTACACTACAACGCACCACCCCACACTAAACCACCCCTCACCACGCCAAACCACACCACCCCAATCAACACCAAATCACATGTGTATGGGTTGGGAGAGGGAGGACATGTATTAGGGCATCCAGAAAGCCCCTTTCTCTCTAGAGGGTAGATAGGTGTCTGTGCTGTATGACGTTGATGAGCACAAAAAGGTCTCCCATCATCAAAACCTAGAATCCAACAATTATTAAGGACTACGAGGGAATCTATTCCAATCTCCCATACAATAAAGGGACCCTTCCCAAATTGTCCCAGTTGAGCCTTATTTGAAAGCTTCCAGTGGTACAGAAGTCACTATCTGCTGCTCCAAGGAAATTTAACCACCAGCTCTTCCATTTGTAGACAGCTCTAGTTGTTAGAAAATCCTTCTTTGTCTTAAGCTGAAAATGGTTGCATCTTTAATCCATTGGTCATGGTTCTGTTGAATTAAACTGCACAGATTGTGCCTACATTCCCACTCAGGCTTTGATATATCCCCTCTCAGTTTTCTCTTTTTCAGGAAGACATCCTTACTTCTTTTTGTCAGTTCTTATCATACAGTAGGAACACTGTGAACCCACTGGGTAATTAAGTGCTGACTGCCCATGTCTAGGAGTGAAGCCAACCATGCAGAAGGCAGCAATGCTGTCCCCTTCCACACCCTGCCACTGGACTTGATGTTTGAAGCCATTCCTGAGCCAACTCATAGTCAGGAATGAGGATTTTAGTCCCAACTCCACTAGCACATGACCTCAGACCAGTTATTTATACTATCTGAAAATCCATTTTCTCAACAGTGAAAATGAGGGGGCTGGATTACTCTACCTTCTGTAATTCATTCTATGGTTTCAGGGTGGTCACTGTGGAGATTTTTCTTGTGAAAGAGAGCACATTAGCCCATTGTCACTGCCACAGAACTAGGTTTCAGTCCTTTACTAGCTTCAACTGAGGAAAGGGACACCAGGCTCCAGGAGTGGCGGGGAGGAAGAGAGAGTTTTGATAGATGCTAAAAGAGAGGAGAGAAAAATCTAGAGATCCAGGGGGGCATTTCTATTCAGGCAGAAGGAACCATAATGACTCTGGGGAGAGGTGCTGAAGAATAAATTCCAAGAAGACAAATTAAATGGACTTCCCAATTTTGCTTAGTCTAGTCCCAATTAGATATGGACTCCTACAGTACAATGAAGCAGGAGTTCTACTTTTGAAGGACTATTGATATAGTGAGCTCAGTTACCCAGAAACCAACTGATCTAGTTTGTGAGTTATGTAAGTACCTTGGTTTTGCTCCTGGCACTAGAAATTTAGCCAAATTCCTGCTTACAAACAGAACCATCAGACACAGGGAGAGGAGTGAAATTAAAAGTGAAAAAACTAGAACTTACAGCTTCTGATAGTGGAGAATAAGCTCCTACTGGATCAACCCTCCTGCAAATAACAACCATAAACTATGAACAAAATACAAAGAAACAATTGCCTGAAAGCACTGGAAGCAGCCAAAAGCAGGTCCACACTGGAGAGAAATGAAACCTGAACTGAGAAGAAGGAAAAAGCATTGGTGAGTTTTCCTTTGCTTACAGGTTTCATCTGAGGGCAGACCCCACTTGAAGCCAAGTAAGACAACTAAAACTCAGATAGAAAACCTGCAGCCTTAATGTATTGAAGAACCAGCAGAGTTTGGGGTGCCCACAGCAGCTGCAAAATGAAAGAGCGAATCCTAGAAAGGAGAGAGCTATAGGAGGGGGATTTTAAATTCTGTGTATAAAGTCTCTTCAAGATCCTGGCTAATCCCTGAACTATGCATAGATTAGGCATACTCTGAGCAGCCCAGTGAAGGCTAAACAAACTGAATTAAGAATTCTGTTACTGCCCACTTAAGAGAAACAGAGTTTTGAGTTTGAATCCAGCCACGTTTGCTGACTATGAAACAAACAGACAAACAAATGAAAATAATCTTCAGAAAAACATAACAGAACTCAGCAAAGTAAGTAGAAGGATGGAAACACTAGAGAGCACAAACCAATGAAATAGAAAACAGACAAACAATAGAAAAAATTAAGAAGTCCAAAAGTTGGTCGTTTAAAAGATCAACAAACTTAACAGACACCTAGCTGAATTGCTCAAGAAACAAGTAAGAGTACACAAATGACCAATATCAACATTGAAAGAGGGGATACACTACAAATCCTACAGACATTCAAGGATAAGGGAATATTATGGAGAACTTTATGCTAATAAACTTGACAAGCATTTAGGTGAACTTAACAAATTCCTTGAAAAAAATGCACCTCACAAATACTGATGCAAGATATATAGAATAACCTTATGTCTTAAAAAAATAGAAATAATTATTAAAACCCTTCCCACAAAGAATACACCAAGCTTAGATGGCCTCACTGGTGTCTTTTATCAAATATTTAAGAGAAAATAGCACAATCTTACCCAAACTCTTTCAGAAAGAGGAAGAATAAATTCTTCTCAAGTCATTTTATAAGGCAAATATAATCCTGATGCCAAAACCTGACAAAAACATTATTTAAAAAAAAGAAAATTGCAGGCCAATATCTCTGTTGAATTTAAATTTTTAAAATTCTTAACAACTAATAGAAAATAAAATCCAGGGTGGATGTGGTGGCTTACCACTGTAATCCCAGCACTTTGGGAGGCCGAGGTGGGCAAATCATTTGAGATCAGGAGTTCAAGACCAGCCTGGCCAACATGGTGAAACCCCATGTCTACTAAAAATACAAAAAATTTACCTGGGTGTGGTGGCATACACCTGTGGTCCCAGCTACTTGGGAGGCTGAGGCATAAGAATCACTTGAACCCAGGAGGAGGACGTTGCAGTGAGCTGAGATTGCACCACTGCACTCCGGCCTGGGTGACAGAGGGAGAATCTGTCTCAAAAAAAAAAAAAAAAAGAAAAGAAAATCCAGCAATACACAAAAAGGACAATATATCATGAACAAATGAGGTTTATCTTACAAATTCAAGGTTGATTTAATTTAACATTCAAAACTCAATAAATATAATTCACCAAATTAACACAATAAAAAGAGAAACCCCATATAATAATTTATGTCAACAGAGAAGGCATTTATCAAAATCCAGTACCCATTGTTGATTTAAAACTCTCAGCAAACTAAGATTAGAATAAAACTTTATCAACTCAATAAAGAGCATCTTTGAAAAACCAACAGCTAACATCCTTGATGGTAAAACATTAAATACTTTCCTCTAGAAATAGGAACAAGACAAAGAAATTTACTCTCATTATTTCTTTTCAACATTGTACCAAGGCCCTGGCCGGTGCAATAAGGGAGAAAAAAAGGAAGAAAAGAAAAGATGGGAAAGAAAGATGTGAAACTGTCCCTATTCACAGATGACATGATTACTAATACAGAAAATTATAAGGAATTTATAAAACAACCACCAGAACTAATAAGTTAATTTTAGTAAGGTTGCAGGAAACAATGTCAGTATATAATGATCAATTGCATTTTTATATACTAGCTGCAAACAATTCAAAAATGGAATTACAACAATTTTATTCCAATAGCATTAGGAAACTTAGAATTGTTAGTAATAAATGTAGCAAAAGATGTAGAAGGCCTGTACACTAAAAATTGCAACACATTCCTGAGAGAATTCAAGAATACTTGAATAAATGTTTATGGATCAGAAGATTCAATATTGTCATGCTATCGATAAACAGCAAATTGATCTATAGAGTCAGTGCAGTCTCAATCATAATCCTATCATGTAGAAAAAGATGAGCTGTTTCAAAAATATAACTGGAAAGGCAAGTGTAGTAGGATATACAGAGCCATCTTGAAAAAGAAAAACAAGTTTGGAGGGTTTACTCCACTTGCTTAAGGCTGTACTATGAAGCTACAGTAACCATGACAGGGTGATATTGGTACCAATTGATACTGGTACTGATCGATACTGGTACCTGAAATAGACCCACAATTATATGTCAACTGATTTTTCTAAATTTTTATTTGGAAATAATGATAGATTCACAGGTAATTGCAAAGATAGTACAGAAAGGGTCCCATGTACCCTTCTCCCAGCTTCTCCCAATGGTTCCATCTTATATAATTACAGTGCAATATCAAAACCAGAAAATTGACAGTGGCATGATGGGTGTGTATAGTTCTGTGCCATTTTATCACACGTGTAGATTCATACATCCACTGCAATCAAGATACAGATCTGTTTCATCATCACAAAGATCTCTCTGATTCAACTCCTTTATAATCACATCTACCCTCCCTCTTCCCACTCCCAAGCCCTAGAAACCACTAACCTCCATCTCTTGGCCAATTGATTTTTGACAAAGATACCGATGCAATCCTATGAAGGAATGGAAAGTCTTTATTTTTAGTGTGCTGAAACATGTCAAACCTACACCCTTATCTCATACCATATCTAGAAACTTAATTCACTGTGGATCACAGACCTAAGCATAAAACTAAAACTGTGAAGCTTCTAGAACAAAACACAGAAGAAAATTTTTGTGATCTTGGAATAAGGAGAGCTTTTCTAGAGAATAGAAAAATTTTTAAATTGATAAATTAGGCCTTATCAAAATTTAAACCTCCTGCTCATCAGAGGATATCATTAAGAAAATAAATAGCCAAGCCACATACAAGTTACAGACTGGGAGAAAATATTTGCAAAATTTATATCTGACAAAGGACCCAGACCTTTGATATATATATATTTTTAAGCCCTTACAACTCAATAATAAAAAAATTTAAAACAAATTTTTGAAGGGCAGAAAATGTGAGCAAACACTTAACAAAATGAAGTATGCAAATGGACAAGTATATAAAAAAGTGCTCAGTGTAATTGTCGGGGAAATGAAAACGAAAACTAACCACAGACTTGCTAGAATAGTTAAAATTTAAAAGACTGACAACAACAAGTTTTGGTGAGAATATGGAGCAATCAGGATTCTTGTATATATTACATATTGTTGGGGAAAGTTCTGGCAGTTTCATCTAAAACAAACACACTAGGCTAGAATCCTTAAAAAAAATTGAGCTCTAGCTAATTAAGTGCATACTGAAGTATCTGGAAGTGAGATGCACTGAAGTCTGCAACTTACTTTTAAAAGTACACAAAAAATAAGAGATTGTTGAGTAGTTAGAGAGATAAATAGGTGTCATAGAACAATAAAGAAAAAATATTAATTTTAGAATCTAGATGGGGGGGTCCACGGTGTTTACAATCCTTTCAACTTTACTACATGTTTTAAGTTTTTCTTAATAAATGCTTTATATTTTATGATTAAATGATGAAGCGGAAATGAATAAACTTCTCCACTTGTCAACAGCTCTAGTGAAAAAAGTATGATGAGAAGAGAGATGGAAACAAAAATATACAATAACATTTGGGATTCTCTGTGTATTTTTAAGCTCTCATTTTCTCCTCTGCCCAATAGTTCAGATAGATATTTGTCTCATATTCTAATATTCATGTTTAGAACTTTCATTTAAGGGTTCAAAGCATTGAGCAATATATAAATATCACTCTCAGCAAAAAAATTCCAATTTCTATAAGAATTTTATATTTCTTAATGCAATTAAAAATATAACATTTAAAATGAAATAAATATACGCTTTGGGAGGCCAAGGTGGGTGGATCACTTGAGGCCGGGAGTTCAAGATCAGCCTGACCAACGTGGTGAAACCCCATCTCTACTCAAAATACAAAACCTAGCAGGACATGATGGTGCACACCTGTAATCCCAGCTACTCGCGAGGCTGAAGCACAAGAATCGCTTGAACCTGGGAGGCGAAGGAGCCAAGATCACACCACTGCATTCCAGCTTGGGTGACAGAGCAAGACACTGTCTTAAAATAAAATAAAATAAAATAAAATAAAATAAAATAAAATAAAATAAAATAAAATATAGTGACAGTCTAACCAAAAGAATTCTGGAGGGAGAACTTATGTCTTGTTATCCTTATAGGCATTTACAAGACTGGTGCTCCCAAGCGTTCAAGTGTCAGGTAGCGTGTTTTGTGTGGACTTTCAGATCCAGCACCGTGCTAAACCCAGAATGTTCCACCGGTCATGGATGTGGGGCTCCTGGAGGCTTCTGTGTTTCTCTTCCCCCTCCTCTTGTTTATGTGGCCAGTCCATATTTTTATTAGAATGACTATCAGCATTCTGATAGTAACACATGTTACATCCACATGTGTGCCCTGAAGATGTTGGAGAAATAAAATGTATTCCCTAAAAAATACCACATAAATCACCAGAAAACCTCAACAAGAAATTTCTACCCCAAGACTACAATGTGGCTCTTTGAAGAAATAACAATTTTAAAATAAAGAAGAATGTAAACGGACTTTGAGTGCTCTCTGCAGTGGAATTCAGAGTCTCCCTATTTTTGTTTTTGTTTTAATTTTTCCCTTTTAAGAAATTCTAGCCAGGACATAGTGGCTCATGTCTGTAATCCCAGAACTTTGGGAAGTTGAGGCAGGGGGATCCCTTGAGCTCAGGAGTTTGAGACCAGCCTAGGCAACATAGCAAGATTTTGTTTCTACTTGAAAATCAAAAAAGTTATCTGGGCATGATGGTGAGTACCTGTAATCTCAGCTACTCAGGAGGCTAAGGTGGGAGGATTGCTTGAGCCCAGGAGAGAGGCTGCAGTGAGCTATAATCTATGATTGCACCATGGCACTCTAACCTGTGTAACAAAATAGATCCTGTCTCAAAAAAAAAAAAAAAAAGAGAAGAAAGAAGAAAGAAAGAAAGGAAAGAAAAAGAAAGAAGAAAAAGAAACATTTTATTAATTTTTTAAATTGCAGTAAAACATACACAACAGAAAATTTACCATCTTCACAATTTTTAAGTGTACATTTCATTGGCATTAAGTATATTCACACTGCTGTGCAACCATCACCATCATCCATTTCCAGACCTTTACCTTTGCAAACTGAAACTCCATACCCACTAAACAGTAACTTCCCACTACCCTCTCACTCTGGTCCCTGGCAACCATCTTTCTACTTTCTGTCTCTATGAATTTGATTACTCTAGGTACCTCACATGAGTGGAATCATATAGTATTTGTTTTTTTGTAACTGGCTCATTTCACTCACCACAATGGCTTCAGGATTTATCCGTGTTGTAGCGTGTGTCAGAATTTCCTTCCTCTTTAAGCCTGAATAGTGCTCTACTGTATGTTTTGCTTATCCACATATCCACTGATGGACTGTTGGGTTGCTTTTGCCTATTAAGAGTAAAGCTGCTATGAACATGGGTATACAAATATCTGTCCAAGTTCCTGCTTTCAATTATTTTGGGTATATACTCAGAAGTGAAATTCCTGGACCATAATATCCTTTGCTTGTCTACATTAGAAAGAGCAGTTTTGAGAGCTGCAAAAAGTATGCTTGCAGAATGTAATAAATTTTGAAATCGTACAAATTAAATTCAGATTTAGAAAACTTGTGGCTTTTTTGCCTTTTAAAATATTTTTTTTTTGTTATGGAAAAATTTCAAACCTCACCAAAAGTAGAAAGACTAGTATAAAAAATTTACTTGTGCTGAAGTTTAGCTCCTTTACCCAACTCTAAAATGTGGCTAGCCCTTGAAAACAATATATTTTTACAACTCTGTTTATATGCTAAAAACATCATTCTTAGATGGCATCTAATTTCTGAAGTTAAAGAAAGATAGCATGTATGTACAAAATGAGGTTTACTTATTTTCTTAACTAATTTCAGAAACCCTTGAAGATTTCCAAGTTGTGTTTTTTTAAAGATCATTCATTTAACTGACAATGCACACGCCCTGCAGTAAGCACCGTAAACTCCCAACACTTGAATGAAGACACTTCTGGGGAGTATCTTGTAAACCCTACTGAAAGCATCTGGTGGCTAAAAGGGGCTAATTCGATTCATCAGAACATATAGGATCAGCATTTTTAGGGCTTAAGGGGTCAAAGGAGAAAGCACAATAAAAATCAACAAACAGATGTTCATAAAATCACCGTGAACTGTAAAAGTAAACTAAACAGTAGAGTTGCTGGACCCGCCTTGGGGGAAAAAACTGACATTCCCTAGAGTGGTGTGGGTTCTGAGCAAGATGGCAATGGCGTTGCATGGGAACCCCTGTCTCCTCATTTAATGAACGCTCACATCAAAGGCGGTGGAGGAAACCCCAGCCAGCGCTGATGCTAACAAGACTGGAGTGGACTAAAATGCCTTTTGAAAGTGATCAAATGATTTCTGTGGACTATTTGGGAAGGAAAGCTAAGCAGTTTGACATTTTCCAAACACATGGGAAATAATATTTTAGAAAAACTCCAGATGACTGAGTATAAGAATGTGAAAAAATGTATGCTTGTGCCAATTAATGGCTGTGTGAAATCAGACAAGTTGCTTAACTGCTTCCTTATGTGAAAAATAGAGTTCCTTGTAGTTATTCATTGACTCAACCACGACTGTGTGCAACATATGTTCTGGGTGCTGGAGATCCAAGAGGTAAGGTCCCTATTCTCACGTAGCTAAGATTCCAATGAGGGGAGACGGATAGTAAAATAAAGAAGATAGGTTTGGAGAGTAGTAGGTGCTATTTAAAAAATGGAATTATAAGAAGATCATGCAAATATTTGAGGGAGGGCATTTCAGGCAGAGAGAATAGTAAGGGCAAAGGTCTTGAGGCAGAAAGGAGCTCAAGATTTCAAGAAGGAGGATTTCAAGAAGAGGATTTCAAGAAGAGGAAAGAAGCCAAGGGGTTGCAGCTCAGTGAGCAAGTTGGTAAGGATAGGAAAGGAGTCGGAAGTGTTAAATCAGGAGATGTGAGAAGTGGAAAAACAGTAAGAACAGTGCAAGGAGTTTGGATTTTATCCTGTTACAGTGAGCCTTTGGATAAATTTTATGCAGGGAGTGGCATGATCTGATTTATATTTTTCAACATTATCTGGCTGCTGCGTGGAAAGTGGAGAGAAGGGAGCTAAGAGTAGCAGAAAGGAGACCAGTTAGAAGGCTAATTCAGTCCTCTGTCCAAGCAAGATAAGACGGTGGCCTGCACGGTAGTGGAGAAGCAGAGCCAAAGGAACTCCTGCAAACATTGAATATGGAGACTTCAGGGAAGAAGGATTATAATAATACTGACCTCTGAAATGAAATGAGATGGCACATGCCAAGTTAACTCATGGTATCCAGCTCATTAATGTTACTGAGATGAACATGGCATTGACAATGACTAAGGCCAGGAACAGGAGAAAGGGGGAGAAGGAAAAGGAGATTGTGGCTTGCCCTTTCCTGTACGACCATGAACTATCTGACTTGCCTTTAGGGCAGCAAAAGCTTGACAAAGTCTACAAAATAGGCAAGCTTTATATTAAATTTCAGAATGTAGAATATTGGAATGTTCTTTTGCCTTATGCTTTTTCTGTACCTGTTGAGATGATCATGTGATTTTTGTCCTTCATTCTGTTAAGGTGGCATGTCATATTAGTGATCTGATTTACTGTTGAACCAACCTTGCATCCCAGGGATAAACCTCACTTGATCATGGTGAATGATCTTTTTAATGTGCTGTTAAATTTGGTTTACTGAGGATTTTTTCATCTACATTCATCAGGGATATTGACTTGTAATTATCTTTTTTATACTGTCCTGATTTAGCTTTGGTATGAGAGTAATGCTAGCCTTTTAAAATGAGTTTGGAAGAGTTCCTTTATCTTCATTTTTTTTGGAAGAATTTCAGAAGGGTGGCGTTAAAGCTCCCATGATGCTATCTGGTCCTGGATTTTTGGTTGTTGTTGTTGTTGGGAGGTTTTAAGTTACTGGTTTCATCTCCTTGTTGATCTATCCAGATTTTCAATTTCTTCATGATTCAGTCTGGGTAAATTGTATGTTTCTAGGAGTTTATTTCTTCTAGGTTATCTTAGAATAATAAAAATTCATGGCAGTCTCTTATGATCCTTTTTATTTCCTTGATATCAGTTGTAATGTCTCCCCTTTTATTTATAATTGGATCCTCTTTCTTTTTTTCCTTGGTTAGTCTAGTTAAAAAATTGTCAATTTTGTTTTTTTAAAAAAACAACCTTTAGTTTTGTTAATATTTTCTATTTTATTTCTAGTGTCTATTTCATTTATTTCTGCTCTAATCTTTATTATGAAAACTCTAAGCAAATTAGACATGGAAGAATGTACCTCAACATAATAAAGGTCATATATGACAAGCCCACAGATAACACAATTCTCAACAATGTTCCCCTATGATCCAGAGCAAGACAAGGGTGCACACGTCCACAACATCTATTCAACGTAGTATTGGAAGTCCTTGCCAGAGCAATTAGGCAAAAAACAAACAAATGAGCCGGGCGCAGTGGCTCACAGCTGTAATCCCAGCACTTCGGGAGGCCGAGGCGGGCAGATCACCCTGAGGTCGGGAGTTTGAGATCAGCCTGACGAACATGGAAAAACCCCGTCTCTACTAAAAATACAAAAAAATTAGTAGGGCGTCGTGGCGGCCGCCTATAATTTCAGCTACTCGGGAGGCTGAGGCAGGAAAATCGCTTGAATCTGGAAGGCGAAAGTTGCAGTGAGCCGAGATAGCACCATTGCACTTCAGCCTGGGCAACAAGAGCAAAACTCCATCTCAAAACAAAAACAAAAATAAACAAACAAAAAAACACAAATGAATAAATGACATCCAAATTGGACAGGAAGAAGTTAAATTGTCTCTGTTTGCAGATAAAATAATCTTATAAGTAGAAAACTCTAAAGACTCTACCAAAAAATAGTCAGAACTAATAAATTCAGTAAGGTTTCGAGATACAAAATAACATATAAAAAGCAGTTGTATTTCTATACTGTAACAAAAAAACTAATCAAAAAAGGAATTAAGAAAAAGAATCCTGTTTACAATGGCATCAAAAAGAATAAAATACTTAGGAATAAATTTAACCAAGGAGGTGAAAGATCTGTATGCTGAAAACTATAAGACATTAATGAAAAAAATTAAACAAAACACAAGTACGTAGATATCCTGTGTTCATGAATTGGAAGAATTAATATTATTAACATCTCCACACAACTCAAAGTGTCTACAGATTCAGTGCAATTCCTATCAAAATTCCAATGGTATTTTTCACAGAAATAGAAAAAAAAATCCTCTGGTGATCATTTCCCAAAGTGTGTGTACACATCAAATCATCACACTGTACACTTCAAATATATACAATTTTTATTTGTCAATTATACCTCAATAGAGCTGGAAAAAATAAATAATACTTTTAATAAAACAATATTGGAATAATTTAACTGAGGCTTTACAGTGTATTCACAAGTTTCATCAAAATTTAATAAAGTGTGATGTGCAAAGAACACTGGTGGAGAGATCTGGCCATATCTGTGAGCTGAAAAAAGTTCATCCGACCTCGACACGCACCAAAAATCATCGACACCTTTTCTTGGGCACCTCAAGGAAGACAAGACTTTCCCAGAGATTGGTAGGAAAGCATAATAAAACAGACCAGCTTTTTCACAAATACAACAAGGGGCTTATCATGAAGGTAAGGAAGACGGCAAATAAGGGAAGGGAACGGTACTCATTTGCTGGGGTTGCCATAACAAAGGACCACAGACTGGGGGCCTTAAACAGCAGAAACCGATTGTCTCCCATACTGGAGGCTGCAAGTCTGAGATCAAGGTGTCTGCAGGGTTGGTTTCCTCCGAGGTCTGCGAGGGAGAATCTGTTCCATGCCTCTCCCTGAGCTTCTGGTCGCTGCTGGCAGTCTTTGGTGTTCCTAGGCTTGTAGAAGCATCACCCTGATGTCTGCCTTCATCCGGGTGTGCGTCTGTGTCCAAATTTCCCCTTCTTTCTAAAGGCACCAGTCATTTTGGATTAGGGCCCATCTACTCCTTTATGACCTCATTGTAACATAACTAATTATTATCTGCAGCAACCCTATTTCCAAGTAAGGTCACATTTTGAGGTGCTGCGGGTTAGGACTTCAACATATAAATTTTCAGGGGCATCTAGTCAACACAAAACAGGAACTAAGAGTCTCAAGAGCTCACTGTGCACCGGACACTGTGCTAGAAATTCCCCAAGACCCTATAGAGTGGAGGAGTTTGGGGAAAGCTTGTTCTATAGCCGACTTGCAGAGTAGTTCCCTAAACGTATGCACGCACATGCGCACACGCACACATGCAATACATACTCTATTTTCTCTAATAATACCTCGGCTTAGTTTACTAGAACACACATATTTTTTACCTGTGGAGGACGACATGGTAATTTAAGGTGTGAGGAAGAAATGGAACTGAATAAGAAATATGAAAAGGAGACAAAGTTGAAGTGCTGAGCAGCCACGATAGGGAGGGGATAATTCAAGTGTGAATGATTCAACATTGATGCTAATGCATTTTCAAAGCAAACATATGGCATTTAGAGACAATCTGATGTTTGTGGTTCTCTGTGCATCTCTTACTAGCTTGAGATAATCAAGAGTTGATTGTGTTCTAGCCTTCTGTTAGTCATCTTGCTAATCATAAAGTGTTCTACAAACTTTAGACAGAACAAACAACCCAATTGAAAAATGGGCAAAGAACTTGAGTAGGTGTTTCTCTCAAGAAGATCAAATGGACAATAAGCAAATGCAAAAAGGCACGATATAACTAATCATTAGGGAAATGCAAACCAAAACCAATGAGATACCAGTTTACACCTATTAGGATGGTTGTTATTTTTTTTAAATAGCAGAAAATAACAAGCAATGACAAGACTTGGCAAGGATTCACAATCTACCGTGTGTGTGGCTGGTGGAAATGTAAAACGGTGCAGCAGCTGTGGAAAACCATGTGGCAGTTCTGCAAATAATGAAACACAGGATTACCATATGATCCAGCAATTCCACTTCTGGGTATTTACCCAAAAGAATTGAAAGCAGGTCAGGTGCGGTGGTTCACACCTGTAATCCCAGCACTTTGGGAGGCCGAGGTGGGCGGATCACTTGAGCCCAGCCTGGGTGACAGTGTGAAACCCCGTCTCTACTAAACATACAAAAATCAGCTGGGCATGGTGCTGCACACCTGTAATCCCAGCTACTCGGGAGGCTGAGGCAGGAGAATCGCTTGAACCTGGCAGGCAGAGGTTGCAGTGAGCCAAGATCATGCCACTGTACTCCAGCCTGGGCAACAGAGATTCCGTCTCAAAAAAAAAAAAATTGAAAGCAGGCACTTAAACAGTTATTTGCACACTAATGTTCATAGCAGCATCATTCACAACAGCTAAGAGGTGAAAGCAACCCAAGCGTCTATCAACAGATTAATGGATAAGAAAAATGTAGTATATACATACACTGGCATATTATTCAGCCTTAAAAAGAAAGAAAATTCTGGCTCATGCTACAACATGGATAAACCTGAAGACATTATGCTAAATGAAAGAAGCCAGTCACAAAAGAACAAATACTCTATGATTTGACTCACATGAGATACTTAGAGTAGTCAAATTCCTAGAGACAGAAAGATGGTTGCTGGGGGCTGGGGACCGGGAGTGGTGAGGAGTTTTGATTAATGGATACAAAATTTTAGTTCAGGAAGATTAAAACGTTCTGGAGATGGATGGAGGTGATGATTGCACAGCAATATGAAGGTATTTAATGCCACAGAACCATATACTCAAAAATGATTGAAATGGCACATTTTTAGTTGTGTGTATTTAACCACACATTTTTTAAAAAGGAAGTAGGAGACACAGTCCTGGCCTTTGAATTGTTTCTGCTTGTGAGTAGCTCGTGCTTTGTCAGGAGTTAGCTGCATTCTGGGGTTTTTTTTTTTTTTTCACTCTCCAAATTAAAACATAAAATGGAATATGTTAAACTCCTATTTTAAGAAGCAGGCAGCTTCCATTTGGGGGAAGGAGAATGTGTATGTTGACTTTGAATTAGAAGAGAAGGAGAGTAACCCAACACATATTTATGGATCTGAACCAGAGTTGTGCTATAATTATTTATCTGAATAGAAAGGAGGCTGGGTGTGGTCGCTCACACCTGTAATCCTAGCACTTTGGGAGGCCGAGGCAGGCAGATCACCTGAGGTCAGGAGTTGGAAACCAGCCTGGCCAAAAAGGTGAAACACCATCTCTGCCAAAAATACAAAAAAATTAGCCAGACGTGGTGGCACTTGTCTGTAGTCCCAGCTAATCGGGAGGCTGAGGCAGGAGGATCACTTGAGCCCTATAGAGATGAATGGTGGTTTGCACCAGATTGTAGATGGAGAAAAGCCATCAGAATCTGTTTATATGTTGAAGCTACAGCCAACAGGATTGCCTGACAAATTGGGTGATAGAAAGAGAAATGGCTTAGAGTTTGAGACACGTGAGTGAAACAGCCATTTGCAGATGTGAGGAAGACGGTGGTAGAACAGGTGCAGAAGGGAAGTCCTATTCAGAAACTCTGTTTCTAACATGTACTCAATACACATGCAAATGGAGATGCCTAATAGGCAGTCAATAAACTACAGGAGTCAGAAAGAGTTCCGGAGTAGAGTCAAGGAGAGCATCAAGAAAGTGAGTCTAAATAGGGAGCAGGACCTAGGGCTGGGCCGGGCATTCCAGCTTTGAGAGGTCAAGGACAAGAGGAGGAATCCAGGGAGGATACTGCCAAGGAGCAGCCAGTGAGCTAGAAAGAAAACCGGAGGTTGTAGAGAACTGGAAGCCAAATGATTTTCAGTAGAACTGCTTTGCTGTGAAGAAGACTAGAGCCAGCCAAACCCCGGGTGGGGGTTGGGTCAAGGCTGCTGCAAAATGGGCATCCTTGGATTTGCCTTCTTAGCACTCTAAGAGGATTGCTAGGCTTCAAGACCATCATCCCCTCAAGATAAATGTCTTTAGTGCTTCCCCCTAGACACTCTGAATTCAATTAGTTTAATTAGAAAACAAGTAAAGAGGAATTATCTTAATATAGCTTTGCTCCTAACAACTCAAAAAAGTCCATTTATTTGGCAGAAATCCAAGTTCCCTCTTCTGTTTATATATTCTGAGATAATGATGTAAATTTTCATTTCTGAGTAAAAAGGTAGACATCTCTCACCCCGTCAATCATGGTTTTGTTTTAGTTTTAATAAATAATAACAATAATAAACACTTCCTGATTTCCTCATTTTTAATGAGGTAGGAGCAGTCATATGCTAGTAATGTTTAAACATCATTTAGTTTTTAAGTTGAGAGGGGGACTGTCTGATTTTTAGTGTTTGCCAATTGCTGTGGTGAAATTACTACCACTATGGCTGATTTCAAGCTACTAAGATGAATCACTGAACTCAGAACTGGGAAGATGCTAACTGTAAGTTCTTATAAGCCAGTAGGGGCTGATTCCAGCACACCAATGCGTAGCAATATTAGCTGTTTGCCAAAAATCCCTGCAAATCTATTGCCAAGGGAATTTTTCCTCTTACCGAGAGGCTACTTGAACTTGCATCAGTTGTAAAAGCAAGCTCAGAACCAAGATAATTGGGTTGGTAAGTGACGGGGGAGTTGTGTGAAGAGTAACTTCATTGTGTTTGTACAACAAATATATTCCTCCACAATTCACGCACTGACTTTCTCTAACTATAAGCATGGGGCATCTGAGTGTAACAGCCTGAGAGCTCAGCATGGCGGTGCTAATGCCAGAGTGCCCAGTGGACACCCTGGGAGTCTGGGACCCGGCCTCCAGTCCAAGCCCTAGTACAAACATTCTGTCTCACCTTGGGCTAACTGCTTAATTTCTCTGGGCCCACACATTTTTCACATCTAAAATGTTAAAATGGGGGCTAGAAATAAGAGAACAGAACAGATAATCATCAAAGTTCGTTTTCTAAATCTTCAATATATGATCCCCTGAAATAACAGGACACTAAGTGGGAGGGCAGTTTTAAGTGATGCTGTTTCCAAAAATATCATAATCGGGAAACAATGGAAATTCCCAAGGAGGAGACTTCTTGCTAATTGCTGGATGGTCTGCAGAGAGCTGTGGTCCCTATTTTTAGGTGAAAGGAAGTCTTTCAAACAGGGTATTACTGCTGGGAAACAACAGCTCTCAACTGCCCTTCATTTCGTCTTGTGACAAGATGAAATGTTTGCTTCCATATGCCCATCTGCGAGGGCTCCCAATTAAACCCATAATGTCTACATGAGGCCCATCTCTTTGTTGGTTTATGGTCTTTCAGCCACGATTATCTGATGGGGTTATTATTCACTACACTATCCTTATATCAACATTTGCTTCAATCTAGTCTGAAAATACTAGAGAATATCCAGATTGTCATAGTAAGAGGTAAACTACTATACTGGAAATGTCTTTATCATATGTGTCAAGGTCATATATTTATGAAAGTGGCCAAGGATATTCATTGTTAGTTGCCCACATGTAAAAATGGGGTTCTGGTAGGCACTTCTAAGAACATTTTTCTGATATACCTTGTGGGTTGCTTCAAGTAGCTAATGTTTCATAAATGAGGGAGATCTGGTAGTGAGAGACGAACAAGCATAATGTATTTTATCTCTGGATGCAATGTCAGTATTAAAAAGAGCTTAGCTAGTGATATTTTTGCAACCATTGCCAGCAACTCGCCCATGATATGCAATATATAATACAATATAGGTGAGAATTCACAGCATCAAAGGCCAATGCTGGAAAATATCTTTTAGATGCTTAAATATATATTGTTCACAAACCACTGAGAGTGATTTGAAACTCAGAACAGGGAAAACTCCCTAAACTTCATGAGATAGCCTTGGAAAGTTGAATGGCATACTTATTTATTTATTTTTTTTAGCAAACCTGTAACCATCTTAAATGACTTAATCAATTATAGGCCATCCATCATACCTTTCTCATCCCCACATCACTCTGAACTATATTATTCTTGTTACCTTTGACTCCCAAATTTTCTTGCTTTAATTTATCTGCTGGTTCTCTTATGGCCACTGGAGAATTAATGGTGCATGTTAATACACATGCCGTGTTGGGGGTAGCACACATGGTGGGCAGAAGGAAGCATTCCTGAGTAAAACACCTAGGTTCAGATCCTGGCTCTACTTGAAACCAGCTGTGTGACCTTGGACATGCTACAGAACCTCTCTGTATTTCAGTTTCCTCATCTGTAAAGTAGGGATAATAATAGTGTCTACTGGCCAGGTGCGGTGGCTCAAGCCTGTAATCCCAGCATTTTTGGAGGCTAAGGCAGGAACATTGCTTGAGCCCAGGAGTTAAAGACCAGCCTGGGCAACATGACGAAAACCCATCTCTACAAAAAAATACAAAAATTAGCTGGATGTGATGGCCTGCACCTGTAGTCCCAGCTTTGCAGGAAGCTGAGGTGGGAGGATACTTGAGCCCAAGAGGTTGAGGCTGCAGTGAGTTGTGATCATGTTACTGCACTCCAGCCTGGGCAACAGAGCCAGACTCTGTCTCTAATAATAATAATAATAGCAGCATCTACATCATAGGATTATCGTAAGAACTAAATTGGGTAATTCATGTAAAATAATACTCAAAAGCATATGGCATATACCCACTGACATATACTTAGCATTCAATAAATAGTAGCTCTTGTATATATTCTTAACTCTTGACAACTGAATTTGTTGAACTTCAGTGTGTGTGTATGGTGTGTGTGCGTGTTTAGTGATTACATGAGTTGTGTTTTGCTCTGGCTTAAACTAAAAGTAAGTTGCCTTTCTTGCACATGTATCAGCTAGTGGGAGGAGGAGGTCCTTGAATATGGCATGACACGGGGAGTTATTCCAGGATTAAAATACATCTGCTATGGGGAAAATCTACATGCAGACAATCAAGTTGATTTGATACACTTTACGAATTGATATGTCATAGGCCTTTCCACAGACATTTTCACCCTAATGTAAAACATCGCTGAGAGGTGAAATGACTAGAGACTATGGCCGAATGTCCTTAATTCACCGCTCTCCCTCTCCTTCTCCGTCCAGTGCACAGGGATATGCATGTCTCCTCCGTGTTGTAGGTGAGACTGTTCATCCAGAATACTTCCAGAAATTGGACCTTCTCCATACAGCCACGATCAAGGAGTCGCTTTATACTACAACTTCCTCACGTTTGGAAATGTGTGTCTCCCAACCATCCCAAGTTTAATGGGGCTTTAGCTGTGTCTAAGGTTGGCCGCAGGTGGGGGATGGAAGGAGGGGTTTTCTTTGATCCATCTAATGAATTAATGAATTAATCAGAGGTGGGGTTCAGAAGCCAGGCTCCTTACTGTTGCTGAAGCAGGGCTGATTATGAGCTAGCCTAACTGCTGGAAAAATGCAGCTTCATGCTAGAAGAATTAGGGACATGGCCCAGTCCATTCATCTTCCCTAATCGAGTTCTTGGGAAATACACACGTAGATTAGCCCCTAACAATGACCCCCGGCTGATTGCTTGGAGTACCCTCCACCGTGCCCACAATGGTACTGACTAGCTCTTTATGTCCTGCACAAAGGAAGCCCCAACTCCCCCTTGTCCTCCTCTGCCCTGTCTCCCCCACCCCCATCACCACCACCCCTGCCCTCGCCAGTGGCTGTTGAAGTCTTTTCTGCTTTTTTCCCCAGACTCTGAAATAAACAGTAAATAAAAGCTAACCTCACCTGGACTTATTAGGAGGAGCTGGGCAGTTCCAGAGGAATTAACTTTGGAAAACAAGGCCATAAACCCCTTAGCAGCGTGTGGGCAGGAGCTTAAGAAAACGCTGCCAATCTTTGTTTAGCGGTGATTATCGAGATCAATTTAATATTGGGGAAGTTTGCATAAAAAGCATTCTCAGTCAGAGGGGGAACAACAAATACCAATTAATTATCTCCACGGCTGCCCTCTGATCACCACCACCTCAGCACGTCAGCCACCTGGTCTATGTCACTGGCAGTCAGACCTTTTTGGGTGCCATCAGGCCATTTGTGGGCCCTGGAAAGGTGGAGGAGGGGCGGAGGAGGAGGCAAAACCTGGTCTGTCAGGGGACTTTCCAGAGGGTTTGTTAATTTGCCCTGGATGCCGGTATCCAAAGCCCACTCTCTATAGGCTCTAACTTTATTTCTTCTGGGAGCTAAACTGCTTCTACCTCCGCCTCTTAGATGCAGAATCCAGTCTCAGGGAAGGATTAAAGACAGACTGCAGGCTAAGATGGGCTTTGATTCTTTTCAAAAGATCACACACTACGATAATAATTACAAATGAGCTGCAGGCAGAAAACACTGGACAAGGAGTCAGTGGCCTGAGTTCTAGTCCTGACCCCTCCACTTAATAGCTGTATCACTTTGAGCCTCAGTTTCCTCTTCTGTAAAATGGGGACCAATATGTCTGTCCTGCTCACCTCACAAGGTTGTGAAGATCAGATGACATGAAGAATGTGAGAAGATTCTGAAACCTACAGAGCGACATGTCGAGAGAATTGCTTGAGCCCAGGAGTTCCAGGCTGCAGTGAGCCACCATCATGCCACTGCACTCCAGCCTGGGCAACAGAGAGGGACCCTGTCTCTAAAATAAACAAACAAATAAATAATAAGTAAATAAAGTAATATGTGAACACTGTAAAGTGCTATTAACTTTCATTAATTTAGCTTTTTTCTTAAAAAATAATTTCTGACTTGAATTGGTTCAATTTCCATCTCCTGCAGTCACATGCTTGCCCTTATTTTAGTTTGCCGTTATATAGTTTTATTAAAAGTAGATATGCCCATGACGGGGAATTAACCATTGAATGATCCTTAAGAAACTGACTTGTCCTCCGCAAACATCCTTCTAACACCAATTTAAAGGTGGGGGATCTGAGGATGTGTGTTTTCCCTCTGCCTTTGTCTTGTCTTCCAGACTGGACGTTAAACTCCACCAGGCCAACGGCCCTGGCCTTTCCCAATTTGTTTGATGCCCACGACGTGGCCCTCGACGGTTGCCTTGCCCTCTAAAGGGACGCAGCAAACGCTTGTCTGAACGCAAGCGGGATAAAGAAGACACCCCTGCTGTGGAGATCAGAGCGCCTACTGAAAAGATTTTAGGGATGTTGTCCTCTAGGTCCTTGAGCTTTTATAGGAAAGCATTTTAATTCACGGTTCAGGCCACCAGTTCAGGGAAGGCCAAGCGCTCGCCTCGGGTCTCGCCTCAGATTTGAGGGGTGCGACGTTCACAGCGCCATTGTCCATCCGCGCTGCGGGAGGTGAAACACACTCACCCTATCAAATCATCTTTCCAAGTGGCCGATCAGTCACCGTGGGCCACGGAAGCCTCGAGGGGGTCCAAAGGAGAAAGAACTGCAAGCCAATTACTCCTGAACCCTCGGGGAGGCGCGAGGCCTCTCCCGGGAGAAGGTCCTTTCCCAGCCAGCTCTGGGCCATCTCCTTGGCCCGCAGTGTTGGAGGGAGGCGGGAGTGCGACACCGCTGCACATCAGTAAAGGAGCCCGCCCTCCCCGCAGGACAGGGGGCGGGAGCGAGGAACTCCAGGTGGGTCTCCTGCGGGACCTGAGCCCGGCAGCACATCCGACTCGGGGCTCCCAGTCTCCTGCTGGGCGATCGGGCGCTAGAGGTCACTGGACTTGCGGACATAAATGGCCCTGGGGTGGGCGCTGGGGGGAGGGAGGGAGGCTGCCGGCGCTCAAGTCCGAGGGGACTGGGAGGAGTTAAAACAGATATAGACGGACAAACTAAACGCGGGGTCCGGGACTTCGTACAACCCACCCAAGAAAGGAGTGGGTCCAGAAAAGGGAGCCAGCGAGGGGAAATTCAAACTGGGACGAGTGCGGGGCTGGGAAGCCTTCGGCTGGGTCTCGGCGCTTCCAGGGGGCACAGGCCAGGGTGGCGGCCCCGCGGAGGTGAGCCAGAGGGGGCTAGAGGGGCGAGTCTGAAGCTGGGGAGGGGTGCGTCCAAGGAGGGAGGTGACCCCCAGGGGGTAGTCTGAAGTGAGAGGGTAAGCCCGAAGTAGAGGGAGACAAACGCAAGGGGAGAGATGAGCCCAAGGGCGTCGGCCCCACTGAGGCAGGACTAGGGGTGCGCGGCGACCAGGTTCCCGAGCCTGTCAAGCATCCCGCCGCCGATCCCCGGAGTGTTTGTAAAGCTTAAAACGGATCAAGAGGTGGAAGGGGAATATTCCTAGTGCCGGCCCAGGGGTGGCCACGAGAGGACCCTGTGGCTGGGCCGGGTGAGGACACGCCCCTCTGTGGAGGGAGGGGCCGAGAGAAGGGGCTGGGTCCAGGGCGAGAGGGGAGGAGCCGAGGGCCAGTTGGCTCCCCGCCTTTAGCGCCGAGAGCCCCAGCTACCCCGAGCCCGAACTTCCGACTTCTGGGACTAAGGCGGCAGAGGGCTGAGCGCTCGGCCACCCCCAGCGTGCGCAGCCCGGGCGGGCTTCGCCCGCGGAGCTTGACCTAGGGTCGGGACCCGTCGGGTTGCACCGCCGGCACTCTGGAAGACCCGGCTTCGAGCCTTTCCTCTCCGTCTCCAAAGCGCCCTCCCGCCTCCCGGCGCTCCCCATGCACCTGCCGGGCTGCACGCCAGCCATGGCCGACGGGAGCTTCTCGCTAGCCGGCCACCTGCTCCGCAGCCCGGGCGGGAGCACCTCGCGATTGCACAGCATCGAGGCCATCCTGGGGTTTACCAAGGACGACGGGATCCTCGGCACCTTCCCGGCGGAGCGGGGCGCCCGGGGCGCGAAGGAGCGGGATAGGAGGCTGGGCGCGCGGCCCGCCTGCCCCAAGGCGCCCGAGGAAGGCGCCGAGCCCTCCCCGCCGCCAGCCCCGGCGCCTGCCCCCGAGTACGAAGGTGAGTGCGCACCCTTGGCTGTGCGAGGCCCTTCGGGCGCCCGAGCTTAGGAGTTGGCCAGACGAGAGCGCCCCTTCCTTAACTTTTATTAAGGCACCTGGGCGCGGGGTTGGGGACTGTCTATGGCGGGAGCTTCCAATTTGCATTCAGAGAAAGCTTAGGACCCATCGCCGCCCTCACCACGGACCTCCCCGGGCCATCTCGGAGCCCGCAGGCGGGCTGGCCAGTGCCCACAGCGAGGCGGGGTCGGCCCAAGGGTGCTTTGGGGAGTGTATCTGACCCTCCCGGGCCTCGTCGCCCCAGCCCCTCGCCCCTACTGCCCCAAGGAGCCCGGGGAGGCACGGCCGAGCCCAGGGCTGCCCGTCGGGCCAGCCACCGGCGAAGCGAAACTGTCAGAGGAGGAACAGCCCAAGAAAAAGCATCGGCGGAACCGCACGACTTTCACCACGTACCAGCTGCATGAGCTGGAGCGCGCGTTCGAGAAGTCCCACTACCCGGACGTGTACAGCCGCGAGGAGCTGGCCGGCAAGGTCAACCTACCAGAGGTCCGGGTCCAGGTAAAGCGCCCAGGTTGAGGAACTGGGATCTGGGAGGGCCCGAGGCCCAAATTGCAGCCAATGCTTCTTGGAATTCACGGGTGTCCATGCATTTATTACTGTCCTTCCTCGACTTGGCATGCCCAGAGTCCCAAGGGAGAGGCACAGATCTTCGATGTTCCCTGTGCATCGCCCTTCAAGCAGTCTGTTCCAGTTTGTAGTACGAGCTCCCCTTTGGGGGTTTCCCTCTTCTAAACTCAAAATAGAAGATGGGAATGACTTGCAAGATGAAGAGGCCGACAGCTCATTAGACATAGCCGAGAAGGGGTTGGGGGTTGCTGAGTGGAAATGGAATGCAGGTAGTGTTCGAGGGTGACAGGATTGGGGCCCCAAATGCCACCCTCGTCACTAGCTGCGAATACCGAGTTGGAAACGAAAACCCTGTTTCCTTGCGAAGGGCCTGGCACCTCGCAGTTGAAACTTTGGGTAGATTTATTTAAGAAACTGACTTTTCCTTTTCTGGTGCACATCCAACCAAACTTCTCGCTGCAAAGGCCTTTTCTTTTTATTGTAAAGGGGTTTTCGCTTTAATTAAAGCTGAATTATCTTTAATCCCTGATCATTAAAATATTTGAAAGCCTTAAATATTTGCTAGTCATCTGTGAAAAATCTGGGAGGATTTCCAAATTGGGAGAGTTTACAGAGGGCTGAAAGAGAGACATTGGGAACAAATTTCACTGCATCTGAAAGGCAGTGGAACTAAGATGGGATTTTTGTGTGTGTCTAATAAATTAGATTTCCAGGAAATGAGAACACTCAAGTGTTCGGAGCTTTTATCCACGTCTTAAAAGTAAAAGAGGACAAGTTGCTGCTTTTTCTTTTCTGCTTAGTTTAAGAGTTGAAAGTAATGAGTAAAAGTCATGGCTTAAAAAAATATAATTCCCTAATGTGACTTGGGATTAACCAGCAAGGACAGTTCAATGTCTCCTAATTTGGGGCAGTAAAGCTGCAATGATTTCACTGAAGGGGTGGAAATTTTATCACCTGCTTTCAAAAAAGAAGGATGGGAGAGGGAATGAATACAAGAGAAAGAGGAGAGGCAAAGCCTTCCAGTACCCTACAGAATCCAAGCAAAGCAGACTCAGTTCCCTGGGCACTCGAGCCCACCTGCATCCTCCCTCATTACTTGTTCAGGAGTTTTGGCTTCTCCTCTAAGTTGTGAGACTCTTGAGAACAGTGTTTGTGACTTCTTTGTGACCACAGGGCCAGCACAGCACCCAGCATATGGCCATTCTTAACACATGACTATGATGTAATCAGATGGTAGAGATACTAGGCAGGATCTCCCACACTGAGGGCAGCAGTAGAGCATTGCAATAACCGACCTCAATCCTTCAGTCTATAACATGGGACACTGGATCTGAAGGCTACAGCTGATGTGGTAGGGAATGGAGTGGGACAGACAGGGAAGCCGAGAAGGTGGTAGGACAGGAGCCCTCACCCAAATCAGTGTTTCTTTTCTCTACTGTTGGCAAATATCTAGTATTTAAGGGAGACTTGAGGCCTTAGATATGCAGATGAATCTTTTCTAGGATGGTACAGGGTACTTACACTTTTGTTGTTTCTATTTTTCTCCCTAATTGCAGCCTCTCACACACTTGCCCTGCGGTGCTTGGGTGCTGGATTGCTGTTCTTTCAGCTCTCCTCGGGGGTCCCCTGCCCTTATTGACTGAAAACTACTTTCTCCCTTCTGAGGTTGCAACAATCTCCCAATTTCCCTTCATAAATATAGCACTAAAGCCACCAGTTTGGCTGAAATTCTTTTGTGTTCTCTACTAAACGGATTCTCTGTCTTGCCTGTGAAGGTGGAACTGGTAGTAAAAATGTAATTACACATATTCCAGCACTTTTATCAAATCAGTAATGAAGTTTCATTGGAAGAACCCGACGTTACTCTTGGCAAGGACTTTGTATAGATAAAGAAGAAGAAGCAAAAAACCTTGTCATTGAGCTAAGGTCTTAGGGTAATGTCAAAATTAACTTTGTAATGTAAAAGTAGATATAATAGACTGGAATGATTGTACTCCTTGAAAGTAATAACAAACAGCAGAAATGGTAAGCAGATATCAATTAAATAAAAATAAAAATATTAAAGCAGCAATTCAAATATGGTTGGGGCAAAATAAACCCCACTTGCTCCTATCTAGTTATCATAACAAGTAATCCGTGAAAAGAGCTGAATTTTAACACCCATTCTTGCCAATTACTCTACTTAACAATATTTATTTATACCTGTATTTAGAGACAAAGGGTAGGTAAAGCAGAGAAAGTCTGAGACCAAAATACAGCAACTTAGATCTGTACCATACAGAGAAGAAGCAAGCCTAAACTGTTAGGAGGGGCTTCCAACCAGCAGGTCACAGAAAATTGGTGAGATCTCGTTTCAAAGTTCTACGATTCGATTGCAGAGTTAAATTCACTTTTTTTTCTGAGCTTCTGCTACGCACTAGGAGTTGGAAACAGATACAACCACAGCTATGGATAAACAGAGAAAAGGGTGGGACGCCACGGAGGACTAGGATGGGACAAAGAGACTCAGAAGAGGGGATAATGGAGAGAAGAGGCCAAAAAAAAAAAAAAAAAAGAGAGAGAGAGAAAGGGGATGGAAAAGAGAACGCGGGGTGGGAGGAGTAGGAGTGGGTGGAAGGAAGGAAGATCCGGGCCTCTCTCGGCACATGCATAACAGTTGCGCCCCTAGTTTTATTTGAGGGGGACGGAGTGGAGCCCGCCGAGCTGAACCGGCTCAGGGTTGGGGACGCGGCCGCAGCCTCTGCTGCCGCCCGACGGCCCCTGTGCTCTCTCCTGCAGGTGTGGTTCCAGAACCGACGGGCTAAGTGGCGGCGGCAGGAGAAGCTGGAAGTGTCCTCCATGAAGCTGCAGGACTCGCCCCTCCTCTCCTTCAGCCGCTCCCCGCCCTCCGCGACGCTGTCGCCCCTCGGGGCGGGCCCGGGCAGCGGTGGCGGGCCGGCTGGGGGCGCGCTGCCGCTGGAGTCCTGGCTCGGGCCGCCGCTGCCGGGCGGGGGCGCCACGGCGCTGCAGAGCCTGCCGGGCTTTGGGCCGCCGGCGCAGAGCCTGCCTGCCAGCTACACGCCACCGCCGCCGCCGCCGCCCTTCCTGAACTCCCCGCCGTTGGGCCCCGGCCTGCAGCCTCTCGCGCCGCCGCCGCCCTCCTACCCGTGCGGGCCCGGCTTCGGGGACAAGTTCCCGCTGGACGAGGCGGACCCGCGCAACAGCAGCATCGCGGCGCTGCGTCTGAAAGCCAAGGAGCACATCCAGGCCATCGGGAAGCCGTGGCAGGCCCTCTAGGGGCACTGGGGACCGTCTTGGGATCCGACCCCGGGCCGACCGCACCGTATCCGCATCCTCTCTCCCAGGGACCGCCCCCCCTCCCCAGCTCGGCCCCTCTTTCCCTGTCGCCTGCAGCCACCCGCCAGGCATAGTTCAGGGCCATGCGCCTGCTCCCGATGCACAGGGAGAAGGGCGACTTTCAGGCCTGAGGAGAGGCCCTCTGGCCGCCTCAACGCACTTCGCGGACCTCAGCCCTGCAGCTGGAGGGCGACAGGCTGCCGGGCCCCGCTGGCCACGCCGCTCCCATCCCCGCAGGCGTTGGAGCCTCCAGGCCCAAACAGGCTGAAGCTCCTAAACTTGGCCATTCCCAGGAGGCTTGGAGACCCCCAGATAACCATAACAGGGAAGCAGGGGAGGCGGAAAAATAGAGTTTGAGAAACTTTTGTATAAGTAGTTTCAAACTATTTGAGAGGAGAATTAAAGACATGCTTGTTTTGTTTCGACTCTGTTTAAGCACGCTCAGGACTTGGGGAGAGGAGTGAATATTGCGGTACGGGAGGAGGGTGCGTTGACGGACAGGGTGGGTCAGGGAAAGAGGAGGACTGCGAAGAAGCTCAGGGTTTCCTTGTGAAAATTCTAGGGACACTTCGCTGCAGCAGAGAATCGTCCCCATTCGGAAAGCTTCGGCGGCCTAGACCCGAGGCCCCTTCCCTGGAGCCGGCGTGCGCGCTTGGGGTCCGGAGTGGATGGGGCTAAGGCTCAGCTGCTAGCGCGCTCCCAGTTCCCCCGCTAGCCCCATAGTCCAGCGGCAGCTGATATTTTCAAGTTTGACTTCAATAGAAAGCGTCAAGACCACCTTCCCTAGGGCGAGAGCGAAGTGTCCCCCGGCCCCTGGCGTCCCCGCTCTCCTAAGGACTCCTCTCAGCTCACCAGGTAGATCTCCGGTTCGGTGCCAGTCCCTAACACCCAAGGTTGATCACCAGCGGTACAAGAACTGAGGCAAAGAGATGCTTTTCCTTTTCGGAGCCGCGAGACTCTCTAACCTCCCCAACTCGCTCCACACTCGCCAACCCAGAGTTCGTTAAAAGGCGCGTCTGGTGAGGTGCCGCGCTCGGAGAGTGTCCTGGAGCGCCCTACGCCACCGCCCCGAAAGCTAGTTCTTGCGGGCGTGCCCTGGACAGTATCTGCAGTTCTTTGGCGCCGGCTCTAGGGCGAGGAAGGAATCTCGAAATCTCAGCCCGCTTCACAAGCTCCTGAGACTCCCGGAACAAGGAGAGTCCCGGACTCCCTCCTGAGAGTGCTCGATATCCACCGTTGACACTGGAAGCTGGGCGACCGCCAGCAGAACCTGGATGCCCGCCAACAGGTCCTGGCACGGGGGGGGGGGTTGTGGGGGGGGGGCGTCCACCCCACAACCCCAGTCCCTAAGCGTGCTTTCAGGATGATGCCGCCAGAGCCTTAATTAGCATCAACTGGCTACTGTCTGTCAGTCCTGAGCAAATTAGTGAAGCTCCCAGTCCCCTTTCCTCGTCTAAATAAACCCTGTCTCTCTGGGAGGTGGGAAAGATGGAATAAGATCACCTGTAAAGGCTTTGTGTAAAGTACCAAGACCCTGGCATGACGCAATATGGATTGTAATCGTCGTCCCCATTTCCCCGAAATTCCCTGGCTGTTCTCCGGTTCCTGAAACCGACTTGGGAAAAGGATGACCACGCTGGAGCCGGGAATATGGGAAGCCTCATCATAGTTTCCAGTCCTTTCTCTGCGGGTCTAAGAGGCTATTGCATAACCAGGGCTGTGTACCCCTAGACCTCCAGATGGTGCCTTGTACACAGTAGGCTGATCAGTAAAAATTTACTGAATAAATTATTCCCCCCAAGAGGTAGGGAGTAATATCTGCACTTTCCCTCACAAGGATGTCTCCTTGGGGGAGGAGGATGGAGCAGCCCATGTGCTATCACCTTTTAGCAAGACAACAAAACAAAACAAAACCAGAATGAATGTGTGTTTGGCCTATCATTTGTTTCATTCTTTCATTCCCTAGGGATGATTTATTTACAGAACTTCCAACTTCATGGACTCCAAGTGAGTACCACACGTGCCCTGTCCTCCTTCTTACCTCAGTCTTGGGCACCTGTGACCTTGAGCATGCCACCGTCAGCATCTTCTTCACTTCCCTTAGATCATTGCCAAGATTATCCATTTCGTCTCCTCTGTGCTGTTTTTCAATTCTTTCCCTATGAGTTTTTCTGCTACTTCCCCTTCCTCTTCTACTGTTTAGTTTCAGATGAGAATAGATTTTCTTCTAAACCATCTCTCCAGGCATCATTTCAGAGACAAGCCCTTGGAAAATGATCACGAAAATATAAATAGCTAATAATTATTGAAGGCTTACTATGTGCCAGCACTCTTCTGAGAGGTTTCCATCTAGTGGCTCAGTTAAGCCTCACCACAATCCTACCAGGAAGATACAATTAGCCCCACTTTATAAATGAGGAGACTGAGGCATGGAGAGGTTGTCCCAGTTTACATTGTTTCTAAGTGTTGGGGTTGAAATAACCAAAAGTGTCCATCATAGTGCGTGTTGGGAAAACATTGCTGATAAGTGCTCCTTATATCAATTCTACGACAGCTCATTAGGCCATATTGGGAACTGAGATCCTGAGCGTTGGGCACTAGCTGTGCTTTCCTGAGCCTCCTGGAGAGATGTTCACACACCATCTGCCCCAGGGTTCCCCCGTCCCCAAGCCCCGCAGGGCAGCTCTGAGGGTGGGAGATTCACTGCCAGCTCTAGGAGTAGGGGTGCAGATGGGGCGGGAATCCAGTACTTAGCTCTGGCTGGAGGTGAGCAGCTTGTGATAAAGAGCATTAAAACCCCGATGGCCCTGAAACACTTGGGGCCCCTCTGCTCAAGCGAAAACGCTTTGCAGAGAGGCGCCGGCCGAAGTTGAGTCACAAGCTTCCAAAACTAGACTGTTGGCTCGGTCTAGGACGGGCATGAGGCTTTCAGGGACCCCGAGGGAAGCCTGCATCACTTTCCCAAGAATCACATGCAATGGTTCTTGAATCTTCTCTAATGAGGCTGCAAGTTTGGCTCAGGTGATGCTACCAGTGCCCACAGAAGGAAAACAAGAACCACATGGGTCTTACGAGGTTCCAGAAGAAAAGGCACCGTGCTGCTCCAAGCACAGACCTAGGGCAAGCCTCGATTGGCTTCAGTCAATTCAAGAGGTCTGGAGATGCTTCCTTCCCAAACCCCGACGACGTCTGCTCTGACCCGCCCTAGGAGGAAAGCAAGCGGGTCTGTAGACCGGGATCCTCTTCTGCTCTTGCGAACCAGGTTGGGCGGGGCCTGGGCGGGGCTCTCAGATAGCGAAGGCGGGGAGGGGAAGGACGCCGCGAATTGGACCGCGCCGAGAGAAGGGCGGAGTCAGGCACTTTTGGGGAGGTGTGGAGCTGACCGCTCTTTGAGCCTCGGGGTACCTCCGCTGACCCAGAGAGCTGGAGCCTGCCGGGAGCGGACCTCCCCCGCGACCCCGTGGCCACCATCAGCCAGCCCCACGGCAGTTTTTGTTTTGTTTTGTTAGAGACAGGGTGTCTCTCTGGCGCTGAGGCTGGAGTGCAGTGGCGCAATCATAGCTCACTGCAGCCTTGACCTCCCAGCCTCAAACGATGCTTCTGCTTCAGCCTCTCGAGTAGCTGGGACCACAGGAGTGTGCCACCAAGCCTGGCTAATGTTTTTTGTTTTTACTTTTTTTGTAGAGACGAGGGTCTCACTATGTGTGCCAGGCTGGCCTCCAACTTCTGACCTTCAGCGACCCTCCCGCCTCGAACTCCCAAAGTGTTGGGATTACAGGCGTGAGCCACCGCGTTTTAAGTTTTGCGTTTTTCCCTTTCTGGAGCAGTCTCTGCGCGCGAGGGCGGCGTGTCCATAATGCGCGCCACGGCTCCCGGCTTCTGTTGGCGATGCTCGCAGCCCAATTTCTTTCCTGCACGGACGCAGGGGACTGAGGGCTCGGCCTCTCTGGATTGCTGGGCTCCAGAGGCTCGACGTTAAGAGAACAGCTGTAGGATCGCGGAGGCGCCCTCGCTCAGTGTCCTGAGGTTCCCGTAGGACCGCGGAGGCGCCCTCGCTCGGTGTCCTGGGGTTAGGCACTGCGGCCCTGGACCGGTCCAGGCTGTGTATCCCTAGTGGATTTCCTAGTTCCGAACACGGTTCTGTCCCCTGCTGGTCCGAGCCCCCACCTGCGCTGCTCAGGAGGGTGATCCGGGCTGGTCAGGGTGGGATGGGGTGGAGGGACTGGAAGAGAACCCCCAGGAGGGGCGGGCTTTGACCAGAGGTCACCAACTAAACTGGGACCACCCTGCTAAATTTATTTACCCTAAATACATATTCAGTGTTTGGGGAATGGGAATTGTCAAACTAGTGGAGACAATCCCTGCCTGTTCCCCACCCCGCCCCAGTTAATCTAGAATCTGATGACGGTAGAGGGAATGCCAATTCCTCCCTCTCTAGTCCAAATTCACAGACTAGCTGAAAGTCTTTGCGGAGACCGCTGGAGCCCACGAGCAGGAAGCTGGGGGCAGGGGGCGGCAAGAGAGACCGGGACCCCCAACTCAGCTTCCAGAGAGCGCGTTCCCCACACGGTCGGCGTACGGTGAGGGCAATCTGGGTGCGGACCCGAGAGCCTTGGCGGCTTCAGCATTTGATGAGATGCTGTCCCCATCATCCATCCCATCCAGCTCCGCCCCTCACCCCAGGCTCCCAGCCCCACTCCCAGCCTTGCCCAGTCCGCTTCTCCAGCCTACATTCCAAGAGCTCCTTTTTCACAAGCAGAATCTTATTACATGAATGGAATCCAAGCCTCCAGGAGGTGGGCAGGGAAGGACTGTCAGGGAAGATAAAATTAAAAATTAATTTATTACAAAATACAATTAAAGTAATTAAAAGCTGCACTTCCTCTTCGCTCAGGTAGCCAGAGCTCCGCACTCCCCCTTGGTGCCTCCTCGCCCTCCTGGTAAAGGCGAGACCCCGCAGCGCCAGACGGGCGCACTCGACCCTTGTGGAGGCGGATGGTGCTCTCTGTGACCTTGTCGTCCCTTTTATTGGGGACCAGCTCTAATAATCTGGCCTCCGCTTGTTAACTGTACAATAGTGGGCAGAGTTAATGACTCATTAGTGATTAATGCCTTTACCACGCCTTAATTGCTCACTATAAAACCCCTTTGGTAAACTGGATTAAATCATCTAGATCCTTGACCACACCTCCCCCAGCCCTGGCGGACACGGAAACCGCCGGGTTCCCCAGCACCCTGAGCCGTCGGCTTTTTAATGGCAGGTGCAGTGGCAGCTCCTCTGCCTGGGAGTCAGGAGATCTGTGGCCCAGTCGTGACTGTGACATTGCCTGTTCCTGGGACCTTAAACAGAGTACTGTCAACAAACTTCACTGGAGCACTAGGTCTCTAAGATCTCTGCTCCCTCATTACTTCACCACAGACACCTAAAATGTGACAGCTCATTTGAGAAGCAGCTTTCCTCTGCTCTGTGCTTAGTATAAGTGTGTGTGTTTATGTTAGTGGATTCTGAATGAATTGTATACAAGAATGTCTTCCTGTCCAAAGTTGTCTGCAAAATGTTTTTTCCAATCCTAACAGTGGCTGGATTCTGCAGTCTCTCTAGAGATATTTTTTAAAAATGAGGTTTTAGTTGTGTTCTTTCCTGTACCATCTTCATTTCCTGCTGTCTTTATCTAATCTGCAGACCGTTACAAAACATGGTGGGCCTAGCCAGGCATGGTGCCCACCGTAATCCCAGCTACTCCGGAGGCTGAGGCAGAAGAATCTCTTGAACCAGGGAAACGGAGGTTGCAGTGAGCCGAGATCGTGCCACTGCACTCCAGCCTGGGAGACAGAGCAAGACTCTGTCATAAAACACACACACACACACACACACACGCACACACACGCACACACACACCATGGTGGGCCTGTAATGATAAAGTCCTAACACTCAAGGAGCATGGCCTAAGAAGGGGAAATAAGGACCAGACTGTAAATAAATTTCCAAATGCCTACTGGTTTCCTCCACCTGAAGATCCCAGAAGCTATCCCAAAATAAATGTGTTCACATAAAATCTTATTTTTTGCTCTGTAGGCTCCTAAAAGCTCCTTAAAACCCTTGTTCCTCTTTCAGCATTTATGTGCATCTAATGGATACGATGAGAATAATTCTCTCTTTTTTTATTATACTTTAAGTTCTAGGGTACATGTGCACAACGTGCAGGTTAGTTACAAATGTATACATGTGCCATGTTGGTGTGCTGCACCCATCAACTCCTCATTTAACATTAGGTATATCTCCTAATGCTATCTTTCCCCCCTCCTCCCACCCCAAAACAGGCCCCAGTGTGTGATGTTCCCCTTCTTGTGTCCATGCGTTCTCATTGTTCAATTCCCACCTATGAGTGAGAACATGAATGTTTGGTTCTTTGTCCTTGTGATAGTTTGCTGAGAATGATGGTTTCCAGCTTCATCCATGCCCCTACAAAGCACATGAACTCATCATTTTT